>NC_091503.1:11276503-11634379 GCF_947461875.1 Haliaeetus albicilla
ATGAAAGTAAGGCAGAAGCTGAAGGCTGTTGCCTAGAAGGCCTGAAGACATAGCGACTTGCTAACTCATCTGTGCATGCCCAGCCTGGACAGCGGGATGAGAGCTGGTGTCCAAAGTACCATGAGACCGATTGACAAAATTTCCTTCTCTGTCTGCTGTAGGCACATACCAGTTCAGAGCTCCTGAGTCTACGCCACCTGACTCACCAGTTGGCAGGATAAAAGCTAATGATGCTGACGTGGATGAAAATGCAGAGATTGAATACAGCATCACTGAGGGGGATGGATATGACATGTTTGGAATTACCACAGACAAGGACACACAGGAAGGAATTATAACTGTCAAAAAGGTACACAAAACACTTAATCCCAGCCTCTGAAATACCACTCAATACTTTATCTAGCACATATTTGTTTTCCACTTTTAGTGCAACGTGTGTTGTTTATTAATTTGAATGCTATCTATTAGGAATCTCTACATTACCTATGTAAAGTTTCTTTTATACAAGCAATTGGAATCCTTCCTCTTATACCCTCCTTTACTAAACCAGTGCACATACTTTGAAGGACCTGAGAGAGTAAATAACCTAGGGAGTGGGATAGAGCTGAGAAAAAAATTCTACAGTCTGAACATATCTGCAGAATAACTCAAGGAGTCACCACCATCCAACTGTGATTTTCTCCCTGTGATGCTTACGGGATTTGCCCAGTTACTAGAAGGTGCTGTGTTAACACCACAGAAATAATGAGTATGACATTGCCTGTTTTGCACTATCAGAAGGTGTTGAATTGTTTAGCTGTAAAGCATTAAAGTAGATAGACAAATTTCTTTTGAATCACATTTTGTAAAACTAATTAATAAATCCATCAGCGTGCTTTTGCTTTAGAAAAAAAATCACAGTGCCTTGCTGGATCACAATGGACATCATCTACTAGGTTGCACATTGGCTGTCAGAAAAGGTTTGAGAAATATTGTTTACAGTGGGTTATCAGGCAAGCTTGATAAGGTTACAGATATCATCCTCCATCAGTTCAAGTTCAGTCACCACTAGATAGACATTGTGTAGATTTTCCGAACATGCACTTGCTTGTTGATATCAGTACGACACCTGTCATTACTTGTTTTTTAGGAGATGCCTGCCAGGGGCTGATTATGATATCAGTCTAACTCTGTTTGCATTTCTGTCTGTTGCTGACAGAAGCTGTGAATCTTCTACAACATAATGGAAAAATGGGGTGACTACTCTCTCCCCACGTTTCTCTAAGTACTGTAACAATGAGTCGCTAAATGCTGCTTCTTCATACTTTTAAAAGAGTGTGATATAGTCATAGCCTATCATAAAATAATGTTTTCCTTGATGGGTGGTCCTGGATGTCCAGGCACTAGATGTCACGGTGTTTCATTTCAGTGATGGAATGCCAATATTTAAACAAGCAGCTCCTAGAAAATCTTCCCCCCTTTAGCGTGAGGTGCTTAGGGGCAAGAAGTAGATAAGAAAAGATCAAAATGCCAAAAATGACAGAATAAAAGGCATGAGGAGTTAAGACTATTTGAGAAGGAAAGATTAATTGATGTTTAGGAGTTCCAGGCATAGAATTCCCTGAAAAAGTGTTTTTTCTACACTGTATCACCAGTGGCACAGAGTCCTGTCTTTGTCCTTTTTGCTGGCATTTTAATTCCCGTTCAGCCGCCTGTTACCTAGCACAGGCCTTTCCATGACATCCCCCTACTCATTTGGCTCATCTGGCTGCAAGCGACAGCAATCCTCACAGACCTCTCAAACTTTTTTTTTCTCTTCCCAGGCATTGGATTTTGAAAATAAAAACCTGTATATTCTGAAAGTGGAAGCTACCAATACTCACGTGGACCCTCGATTCCTCTACCTGGGCCCATTCAAGGACTCAGCTACAGTCAGAATTCAGGTGGAGGATGTAGATGAACCCCCTGTGTTCAGCAGACCAGCATACATAATGGAAGTGAAAGAAGATGTTCCAATAAACAGTGTGATAGGAACAGTAACTGCTCAGGATCCAGATGCTGCCAAGAACCCTGTCAAGTAAGCATAGACTATTTCAGGTTGTGTGTGAATTTTTTACAGCTCTAATTTTGATTTTTTTCGTGTTAGCACACAAAACCCCCACTTGTAACAATGAAATTGTTCAGATGTGCTTAAATATGGAGTCTTGTAGATGGTAAATGATCTCTCACACTTGAGCATATCTAGGTATGTGTGATTGTGTTTGCATGGCCCTTGCATCTTAAATTATATCCTATTCTCTTCAGTAACTAACGTTTGTGGTTACTTCTACCATGGAAGAACTTACTGCAAAGAGAGCACTAAGATGTTAGTGTTCTCCTTCCACCTTTAAGATTTTCCAGTGCAGTGCAGTGCAGTGCATCCTCTTGGCTGTATGACAGGGGGCTGACTGAGCAGCCCTTTCTTCTCCCATCCCTCCAGACCTACTTAACAGAGGTCACTTTTACCTTCTCTAAACTGCAAGTAGAAATGCCTTAAAAGCAGCTCATGTGCACACACAGACTCTGATCTCACTTGTATCAGTGTAAGGTTAATAAGATAAGAAATCAGTCTCATGGACTTCATAAATTACACTTGCCATGAATCAATAAACTAGTCTTAGAGGAAGTGGAGGAAGTGTTAAGGTTGGAGAAGCTAAAGCTAAGCTTTCATTTTTTGTTAATTAGCAGGTATATTGTTTCAGTACATTTGAAAACATACTGGAGTACTTAAGTCATATTGGATAGAGTATAAAAGAACTTTTAAAGAGTTGTTTGCTTTAATTAAAGTTCATTGCTACTGACAAGGCAGTAAGAGGAGGAAATGAAAAATACAGCAATATTAAATCCAGGTCAATTTTCAGCATGTCTCTGGGTTGGGCACCTTGGAAATGCAATAGTAGTCTTAAGATCAAAATAGAACAATGCAGGTTTAATAAAAATCCAATCCACCAATACTTTGCACTTCTGCAAACAACTATCTTTCATCAAGATATCTTACAATGTTTATGAGGCATGAGTAAATTTTAAGCTCTCAGCTCATCTTGTGAGAGGGGTAAATATTATCATCTTAATTTCCTAGATGAAGAAACTGAATCTAAAATGTTTCTGGCAGAAACTTGCTCTGTCTTCAGTTTACATGCAAGCCCTGCGTGTGAATTCTTGTTCAAGACTAAGCCTTCTAATTTTAATTAAGGATTGCTTTCATTTATATCACGACACGCAACAATTAGATTGAGTTCTGGACTAGCAGAGCATCATAACTTAAAGAACCACTTAATGTTTTGCTGACTTTGGTGAAGCCCAGGGAGAGCATGAATACCTTCTATAGCATATCTTCATGGGCACGCTAGCATGAAGATGAAAAATTGGTTGGGGTGACACCCAGGCCCCTTGCAGTCTTCATATGAACCTGCTTGTTTCTATCTAATGGCACTGGAGAGTGAGGGGAGTACTTCCCTGCTTCCCTCTGCTTTCCTGTGGTGATAACTACAACCATTTGCATTTTGCACCAGCGGCAGCTCCTAATTACAAGTGATTTACAGTGGATAGGGATTATGCTGTTCATTGTTGAGTACTGCCTACTGGCTCTTTTCTGTTAATTGAATGTGTGTGCTAAAATTTACCTATCTTTCAAAGGGCAGTCCTTTAATACGGTATAGGTACTTTGCATATTAAAGTATCAGATAATTATTGAGCAAAATTTAGCAGAGGTGTCAAAATTGATGCAGTGCAGCAGAAAACTTGTCTCCTTTATACTCTAATAGCATGCAACAATCAAGGTGAAAGGAGAAGACAAAGAAAAATGAGGAAGAGGTTAGAGTAATAGAAATAAACACAGCGAGAAGAAACATGAAAATCAGTAAGAGGGGAAAGAAATCAGCAGAGAAGAGTAGCCTGAGAGAGGTTAGCTTGCAATAAATGTAATTTTATGGTGCTAATGTCTTGGGTATCTCCTAGAATTTAGGGGCATGGGTTGAGTCTGCATCTTTTTGACAGGGTGATTTTTTTTTTTTTTCCATCATGCAATAGAGATGCTAAATCAGATTTTCACTCTCAGCTTCAGGGAAGATGCAATTAGACTGTATATATATGACTTGTCACTTGCTTGTCAATTTTTTTTGACGGTTAAAAATAAAATCTTTAGACACTTGATATTACAATGAAAACCTTCCATTTTCTCCTCTACTTGAGGGAAGATTTCTCTTTTTAAACAAACTGAGCCCTAACTCTGTTAGATGAAAGCCCCTTTGATCTTCCATTAAAGGAAACCTTCACAATATCATTATGAAAATGCATTATGAAAAATTCACACACACATCCCTTCCTGACCCACAAATCTTCCTGACTTGCGGTTACATTAGGCAGCAAGCTGCTGAACATCAGAAGACAATGAAGCAATAGCAAAATATGAAGCAGATACCTGCCCCAGTTGTAAGACTTCATAATCATTCATGACCTGTGTATTGGTAGAGCATTTCACCAGTCCAGCCCTTATAAATAAGCTTTGCTGTGACATGACATTAAGAAAATAAAAAATTACACCAGTAGATGTTTGGCTATATTTGAATATGCATCCATGCGTAGTGACATTACTACACTCCCGAGTAACACTCCACTGTCCAGCTGTGTTATAAAAAAAAAAGTTTTGCATTCTGCTTGTGTTTGATCTAAACAGAAATATTATGAACTGCTGCATACTGAAAAAAATAATGCTGCAACTGGCACTGCTGTATTGTACATCAGATCTTTTTAAATTGCTAGTTGAGTTTTTTTGCTATAGTAACTCCTCAGAGGCATAATGAAGTTCATCAGTCACTGGAACTGTCTCCCTGCTGTGATTTGATTTACTAAAGTATCCCAGATGAAAATGATCTGCAAACAAATGTAAGGCTTAATTTTGTTTGTGTATTTTACTGACAACATATTTGCATGTGTTAGATTCTCTGTTTCACCCTCCCCTTCTTCCTGTTATGTACAAGGAGAGACTGGAATCTACATAGACACCTTTTAACTTCCTAGCTTGTCAATTCCTCAAGATTTGAAAGGGATGAAGTCCTGAAATCTGACTAATACACACCAGTAATTTCATTAAATAAATGTAAAAATGAGTTTGATGTTGTCTGCTTAATTCTTACTAGGTTATGATCCATAAGTCAGAATCACCATCAATTCGACATAATTAACAGTCCTTGATCAAAAGAGACTGGATTATACAAACTGAGAAAGAGAAGTGACAGTCTAGCTTATTAAAATCATCATTCCAGACCAGGGTTAATGGTATAATTAGAATATACTTTAACTGCATTGACCTTGTATGTATTTTCTTTTGGATATGAAGAAATAAAATTAACCTTTCATTAAGAAGTCGTTCTCTGAGGGTTTTTTTGTTTGGTTTTGGGTTTTTTTGTGAGTTTAACTCTCCACAAAACTCTCATGTACAAATGACTGAATATACATACAGTTTTACAAGGCCTTATATTTTAAAATTCTTCATATCTTGAAGAAGAGGTCCTCAATGTTACAGCTCTGGTAAGCTCAGAAAAAGTCCAGAACATTTTTTTTATTTTTTTTTTTTCCATTTCTTCCAGATACTGTCCCACAGATTGAATTTGGGAAATTTTAAAAAGTAAAGGTTGAGATTACAATATGCCAAGGCATTAAAATGTGCTAATGCATTAAGATATTTTAAGTCCATTCATAATATGAAGCATGAGTGAAAGCATAATTGAAGAAAAAAAACAAACGAAGGGACAACACATGCCTAAAGCTAGTTGCTTACTTAAATACCTTGCTGAATAAAAGCCTGAAACACACTATTACAGTTGGCTGGAACAGCTAATCTATGGAAAATCCTGATATTTTATTTCAAATAGGAATGCAAAATCTAGGTTTACTGCAAAATGGAAATACCAAAGTATTTCAGCTGAAAGATATGGAAATGAGCTACAGAATATCTGAAAAATAATTGAATTCACGAAATACCAACATAATATCATATAAAAGCCTGAATGACTGGAAGTTAAAATGAAATGTTTACCATATCAAATACTTACTTTGTCAAAATAGAAGAGAGTCAGACTGGTTTGTATAAACTTGTTTCCATCAAACATTTCAGCTAAGTCATCAAATTCACATGTACTATTTAGATTTGGACAAAACAACACAGCTTGCTGGAGCTGTCCCATCAGTCAGCGCTGCCTATTACCTACCTTCTCACACACTCTTTTCAAGCTGATGGTAACGTTACAATGCTGTATAAAGGAACTAGGTTAGCGACACCACAGTTGACTTTGTGCAGCTGAAACTATGGTACTCTTAGTCAAGTGACAGCAGCAAATAAAAACTAAATTGACTCCTGAAAAACTAGCACGGTGTGCCTGTGCAAGTCCTACCAAAAAAGGTTAGCTTTTTGTGCAAGTACCTTTGAATCTCATTTGGTTGTTTCCGTAAGAATTTAATGTGGAAAAAGAAAAAAAAAAATTAGTGCAAATAATTAATACTTGCTATAGTTTTATTTAGGAAGATAGGCTATGCTAAAATTCTTACTTTAGAATAAGACCTGTCTAATTTGCTGTGGATATTATATGCCATTTTTTTACTTGCAAAGAAGAAAAAAAAATGCAGTTACAAGGTAATTAGCAAGTTAGTTAATTTTCAACCTTTGTCTGAATCACGTGTTTCAGTTGGACTCCTCTGTTCCTTCTTTCATCCATGCAAGATCTTTCCTTTGTCTGAACCACGTGTTTCAGTTGGACTCCTCTGCTCCTTCCTTCATCCATGCAAGATCTTTCTCAGAAGTTAAGAGACACTGCACAGGCACTGGGAAATCTGTGCAGAATAAGGGACATGTCACGCAGCTGCTCCTAGGGCAGAGCAGGGGACGGAAGTTTTTCTTCAGCCTCCACATTCCCCTCAGTTCTGTAGTGCCAGTAAACTCTGCCAGTCGTTCTCCTGGCCCAGTTTTCATCTGACTGCATACCAGCTCAGCCGTATCTTTATCCTTGTCTGGACACAAGGGACAGCAGTAGCTGCCTTGTCTCCGTTGACGTGGCCTGCAAGGAGACCGAGGGAGCACATGGGGCTTCCTAAGGCTCTATCCTGGACTGTACATCAGCACACATTCGGGCTTGAAACAGGAGCAGAATCATGCAATTACATTCTTGCTTTAGCAACATCAGAGACGTATTTCCATCAAACCCTCTGTAATTTATGCAAGAATTTGCTCTTCATGAGAGATGAAACCAAGTCACAGCATTTGGATCAGGGTGGTCGCACCCTCTCCCGCGAACTGGAGAGTTCTGCTTTTAAAGTTGGATTCAGTTCAGCAGAAAAAAGCAAAAGATCAGATTGAAAATTTGAATCTGTATTTAGACTCTGAGCTCCTCCAGAGCTTGTTAGCATGCATTTTCACATCTAGATACCATCAAGCAGGGCTGAGCATGTTAGTTTTAATGAATTACAGCTAACCTTTATGTGGTATGTACCGTGGAATAATGAAGCTCTGTTCCATGCTGACTTGTTGGGGGGGACAGGACAGTCTTTTTAAATGCCAGGAAGTGAAAGGCAGAAATGCACCCCAGCTGTCAAATTTTATATCAGAAATTATTCGAAATAGTTGAGATATCAAACCATAAAAAGAGAGTTTTATAAAGGGGAAGCCAACTCAGCCTTAAAATAAACTTCATATCTTTCAGGACACAGACTTCACATTTCTCACTAAAAACAAAGCTTTGATGATTCTCAGAGGTATGTAAATTCTGCAGTAATTCATTTATTCAGTGACAATGCTCCACCTTCTAAGTCAAACCTCCAATGTGTCATTATCCAGTAGCTCAGAACTAGCTCTTTGTGTGAATATATAAAGACTCTGAAGCCTGCACTGGAAACAAAAGGCAACCCCATTTACTAGCTGTTTGATGTCTGGTCTTAGAAAATGGTTTAAGAACACAGAAATTAAAAGGAAAGCATTCGCCTAACCCCTGTCTCTGTATTTGCAGGTACTCTGTAGATCGACACACTGATATGGACAGAGTATTCAACATCAATTCAGGAAATGGTTCGATATTCACTTCAAAACCCCTTGACCGGGAAACACTGCTATGGCACAACATTACAGTAATAGCAGCAGAGATCAGTAAGTCAAACCTAAATACCACTGCCGTGCCTGATGTAATGAATTTAGCCTTCTAGCTGAGCGTGTGGAAAGCACGGCTGGACAGATGTCAGGTTATATGGATAGTCCACTCGATACTAATGAAGAAGCGGAAACTGCGAGAGGTGGTCTGCCGTTTTGTGTTTACTAGGGACACAGTTCATGAAGACGTAACTTAGCTGAGCAGGGAGGATAAGTAACAATTCTGCGTTTTCTAATCAGTAACAGCCATTTTTAATTTTGAACATGATTGTTGAATTGTGAAATTGGCATGCAGCAGGCAAGATAATTTAAAGCCAAACTGCATTCCATGGCTGAATTCAGTCTGATCCAGACTGAATATAGCACAGGCTGGGTGCTTTCAAGTAAGACTAAGGTGGCTAGGCTGAGCTAGGTGCCCAGATCTTAAACAGTTTTAAGGTTTTCCATTTTTAACCTCTTTTGCATCCTTCAAAATTATGAGCTATAGTTACAAATCAGTCTGTCACTTAGTTTAGGATTGCTCAGAAGAACTAATCTTGTGATAATACTAGCCATGTAGATTTTAGGAGCTGAAATGCCAGGGATCTAGATAAGGGCATGTATGCTAGATGGCCTTAATAAACCATCCTCTTTATTTTAATACATTAACTGCAAGCATGTGACATGCTTAAATATTAGGGAATGCAATTCTATTTGTTTTTGCAGTCACAGTACCTATGATAGCGAAGCGTGGCAGAATGGTAGCTAGATCTAATATGAACACCAGTTCTATAACTGTCACAAAGTCTTTGTGCAACTCAGAGGCTAAATGGCTTTTTTTTTTTTTATGAACATAATCTGAGACAATATAAGCTCTACCTTCTTACGTTGTGTGTAGGGGTATATGGCTCAGTTGGCTGCTGAATGGTGAGAAGAGTGTAACTAAGGAGTACTTGACTCCAGATTTCTTTATTCTGTAGATCTTTTTAAAACTGAAAACTGATGTGAAACAATGCTGTTGAGGCAAGGAGATGGGGTTATGCAAAAGAGTAGTGGGCTAGAGCCTACAGGAATGATGTGTCTTAACGGTTTTCTCCCTCTCTTGAAAGTTTCCACGTTTTAACGCTAGGTATGTGGTTTCAGCATACCAAACTGACTTCTGGCTGACTGTTAGTCGGGTGTTTGTGTTTCTGTTAAGTCTTTGAAGGAGTGATCTAGGGTCAAGAGTTGTACACTGTAGACTGAGCTCCTGGGTAGAGGAGGAGGGGAAAAATAAACACCTAAAAAGGAAAGAATAGCAAGCACATTTAGGAAGCACACTTGCATTGATCCCAGCAGAGCTGAAATAATATACAGTATAGACAATTGTATACTGTCTGAAAACCAATTTAGCATCTATGAGAGATACTCTTTTAGTTCCTTGCCTCCTTCTCTAAGGACAGACCTTCTAGTGGGCCAAACCCTCTCAACTAAACCTTTTGTGTCTGACACAGGCTTCTGTCTTAATTACGATACCTCTTTAGTCTGAATCCTTCCAGGCTGCAACAAGCTACTTCCCAGGCTCTGCTTCACTGAGCCTAGACCAAATTTGGCATAACTGGGGTAGATGCCTTCCAAAGGAAATTTTCATGTTTGAAATGCAGCTACTGTTTAAACAAGCCTTGGTCTGATCCAGGCTACCTCATTAGTTTCAGTCTCAAGAGACTAGACTGGAAAGCACCACTGCTTAATGTTCCTAGCTGAAATTGGTAATTTCTAGCAAGGCTAGCTAAAGTCCCATTCCACTAAATTCCAGCTAATCACTGCTCTCAGTGACATACCATCACATCAAACTCCAGGTATATTTCACTGAAGTAATCTAAAAGAAATATCCAGTCAAGTTAGAGGCAGGATGTGTGTTTAGACAGATGGGTGCTGCCTTTGATATAAAAAAAGTTTTAAAAAAATTATAAAGTCATAAAGAAAAACACCTTTCAGAGATGACTGTTCTTGATTTCATTTTACAGTAGAAAAAAAAAAGAAAATATGCAAGTTGTTTTGCCTTTAATTGTCTAGAATTGTCAGTAAGCGTAGATAGCTCCATTTTTTAATGTTCTTCTTTTTCACCAGTATGAGCTGCAGTTGCTCAGCAGCCTGGAGAATCATTCTGTGAATATTGCAGACGAATAGTGAAACACTAGGTCAGTACATCTGCTATAGTCAGAAGGCAAACTGGCAATAAAACTGAGTACACAGGGCTAGTGATTCACAGCTGCAGAATTACAGCCGATTTACCAGAGAGAATTCCCAGAGTATTTTTAAATATTCTTTACTTATTGCTTAAGGGTAAAATCAAATATTGGCAGGACTTTGAGGCTGTATTCAGAAAAAAACCCACTTCAACAGTTTGGTTGCTGGCTAAACAGAAAACACACAGCTATAGAGATGAGTAAATTTAAGCAGTTTGTTGAGTCTGTGGAGCTGGTTTTGGAGATGAAGCCCAGCAGTAATTAAAGTATAATGCAAACAAATTAACCTGCATCCATTAGTTTGCAAAAATAATTTGAAAGATGACAAAAGAAGACTCAAAGACGTATGCGTATATTTTGACTTACATTTCCAGTAAATCAGAAAAAAGGCCCACGTCCATAGAGTTTTTATGAAGCTTCTATTTATTACAGTATTATTTTACATCATGAGAATCAAAATGAAAATAAGTAGTTCATGGTTCAAAAAGCGGGAAAGAAAACAATCGTAATTCTTGAGAGGAGAAGAAATACATTTGCCGATATGTTTGAATGTATTTGTTAGAAAGGTATGCCCTTATAAAATAGTCTTGCCAATAGTCCTGTGACTTCAAACAAGTACCTTTGATTTCTGCCTATTATAAAAATTCAACATTTGTATTGATGTATTTCAGCATAGAATTCAGCATAGTCTATATTATACATAAACTGTTATTTTAGACATTGAATGAATTTAGCCCTATGGTTTGTATTAGAAAGTGGTTTATGCCTAATGGAATCATATTAACTTCAATGGGGCTGTGGAGCTTTAAAGCACAATATTTTGTCCAAATGACTGAACTCTGTAATACAAATATACAGTGCCAATTTTGTAGAAGGCATTTTCAAATTTATAAAAGTATGATAAACACAGTAATAGGACTTTTATTAAAGCCTAACTCAACAAGCTACTATAATGAATGCTTGTAAAAGCATACAGAGTCTTAGACCTTCTATACTTTATTGCACTTTTTTTTTCACTTGTATCATAGATTAAAATGCATTAATAAATTATATTAACAAGGGTAGGAAGTTAACGTAGCAAAACTCAGTGTGAGCCCTCATGAAGGGGAGGGGGAAGGTATTTATTTTAAATGAAACTAATTTCAATCACACACATTCCCTCATAGATTTTACTCTTTCACATTCCCACACCCACATACTCCCAGGCACTGAGGTGGGTAGGTCTGCATGACCTGGCCTAGATAATTTTTTGTGTGATAGGGAGCACAGATCATGTCCTGGCAATGCCTCTTGGTTTCCTTTTGGTTGGTGATGACAAATTAGTTTGGGGGCAGATCTTGTGCCTTTCAGGAGTCAGTGGTTGTTATGATGTGACTTTTTGCCTCTGAATCTTGCCTCTTTCACTGTTCATGGCTCCTAGACAAGGTTGATGCCTGTTGCCTTTCTTTCTTATTTATTTTGTGTATCTTCATGATTAAAGCCTGTCTCCCCCAACAGGAAAAGGAGTGGTCCAACAGGACCAATAGTGCAACAGGAAAAGGAAGGATCTATAAAATGTGGTGCATTTCCAAATGTTTTTATTTTTATCTAGAAAGATGACAATAGTTTCATCAGTATTTTATGCTCAGGAATATCCTTGTCAAATTCAATCTCTTGGCACCGTACAGTCCTTATAGGGAGAAAACCATGTTCACATATGGGGGTCTGCAGATTCTACAGAACGCTTATATTCTTCAGCTGGTACATTTTAGTGTTAACTCTGGAATATCAGCCAAATCAATTCACAACAGATTAGAAAATATCTGTGATCACAGCCTCAGTTACTATTTATATAACATAATGGTAATCATGGTAGCCTAAGGAACTCTGTCATGAGGTTTGTAGGAGACAGAATATTATATATAAAGGGTGGAGAGGAAAAAAACCACTCAATCCCAAATTCATGACTCTTCAGTCTTCCTGTTTCAGAGTTAAGGAAAGGATTATGTTCTAGAAACTTTGTTGCCACCAAACTGTATCAGTTAGGCTAATAAATAGATTAAATTTAATTCCAGTACTATATTTATATATGTATATATATCATGCATACATTCATAATCATACTTGGAGTGTTCAAAGGAATGTGTAAATCCTGGATTCCTACCCAATCTTAACTGTCTAGCTTACACAGAATCAGAGTAGTGATAACACAGCACGATTTTGTGGAATTCACCCCATAACGCATTCCCCAGAAATCAACCGAATATAAGCGGAGTGTTGTGAATGAGAAGAATTAAGGCAATGACCCCCTAAGTCGGTCCGTTCCTTCTCCTGCACTGAGTCAGTAGCTGGGCTAAATAAAATCTCTATTCTTTCTGGTTTTATCATTTCAGACAACCCAAAACAAAGCAGCCGTGTCCCAGTGTTCATTAAGGTTTTGGATGTAAATGACAATGCTCCAGAATTTGCCATGTTTTATGAGACCTTCGTCTGTGAAAATGCGAAGGCAGAACAGGTGTGTTGTCTGCTTGTACTAAGAAAATACTCCAAATTAATTGAGCTTTGCTGTTACTCTTGCATCACCTCATCAAGAGGTATACTTTGCATTGCATCAAACTGTCAGTTTTGCAAAATTAAACTAAACAGTGGCTGCATAGTACCTGATTACACTTAGTATTCTTTCAGCTAATGTGTCAGTATGTTTTAGACTGTTGTTTTCTGTACTGCACCTTGTTATCCCTGACTCATTTTTATTCTGTGATTCTCTGCTTTATTCAGGCACCTCCACTGTCTCCTTCAAAAACAATTTCAAGTCCATAACTGTTACAGGTCCTGTCTGTGATATAACTATTCTCTGCCAGATAACTCTCACTCTACCGGTCCTATTACTAAATGGTTCAAAGTAGCAGATAATTTGGAAGGTTCAGCCAAACAACTCCTGTGACATGAGATTTGCGTAGATAAATATACAGCTTGGACTGTCTTACCTTTTTCATCTCTATTGCTTGTCACATACAAAGGTTTCCTACCCATTTGGAGTGGCATCAACCCAAGCCTGCTCTTGAATTCAACATGATTTTCCTGCCAACTTTCAAATTCATTATGTTACTGGCTGATGGTACAGGACACAATAGCATGGTGATCCTAAACAGCATCAGCAGCACACAGACCACTTTTCTTTACCTCGCCATAGCAGCAGCAGCTGCCTTAAAGCAGAAGGAAAAAATTAATACAATAAGATTGCTTTACAATCCTAGAGTACATAAATAAGCATAAGGTCCACTGACTTTAAAGATAATTTTGTTCTTGTTGTTTCAGCTGATACAAACATTAAGTGCTGTTGATAAAGATGACTCTTACAGTGGACATCAGTTTTCATTCTCCTTAGCTCCCGAGGCAGCCAGCAGCTCAAACTTTACACTACAGGACAACAGAGGTGAATTTCTAGGAAGACTTTTCTTTATTATCTCATCCTTGTTTCAGTCTTCAGATGAAGATTTGATGCATGCTTTGTGTTTCCAGACAACACAGCAGGGATTTTCACCCGAAAAAACAGATATAACCGGCATGAAATGAGTACCTACTTCTTGCCAGTGGTAATATCAGACAATGACTACCCTATCCAGAGCAGCACTGAAACGGTGACTATTCGAGTATGTGCTTGTGACCATCGAGGAAAGATGCTGTCCTGTAATGCAGAAGCCTTGATTCATCCTACTGGTCTTAGCACTGGGGCTCTTATTGCCATTCTTCTCTGTATCATTATATTGCTTGGTAAGTAGCTCAGAAGCATTTTGTTCCTTTCCTGGTTATTCTGCATTTCTACAAGTGATTATACCAAGGCTAGGACAAGAGCAAAGCAAAGACATCCTTGTTTTATCCTCTGTTTATATTAATGTGTTTCTTCCTCTGAGGGCTGCTACAGATATGGTGTATAGAACACATCCTATCTAATCTTAGTTATCTAAAAGTTAGCAATGGCCAAGCAAGAGGACACAGCTGGGCTGCATCCTCCGGTCAATGGAAAGAGACAGGCACCTGTAGAGTGGGGATTCATCATCCTATCCCCTTACTGGTATCTGGAGTGGACCAGACTATGCACCTTCTGCAGGTGTCCGTCTCTTTCTGTTGACCTTAGAAGGAGGCCAGGTAACTTAGTTTTAAACAATTAACTTCCTGTGTCTAAACTGAGGAGAAGCAACTCTCGCTGCTTCCATTCTGCTGGAAAAGGATGCTGAAATGGTCTGGGTACTAAAGCACTCTCTCAAAAGCTGCAGGGTTCTCTCTTTCAGGCACCTGTGAATATGAAGGGGTTGGATCCTGAGTGTGGAGGATGTAGAGATCTCTGGCTAAAGCACTTACAGGTGGTAAACGTTTATTTTTATATAAAAATAGGGACAGCTTGCAACACCTCTCACATTCCTGTCACTCAGGTTCCACCCCTCTTGTACAGCAAACAGAGCCCATTGGTCCCTCAGCCATTAGCCATAGTCTATTCATCTGGGGAGAAGTGTACAATACAACACAGGCAGCTCTTGGGGAGACACCGTTAGTGTCTGGCCAGGAACGACAGGAGTCAGACCAATTTTATAGCAGTAGGGTCAAACGGGAGAAAGTGTTTCCTCAGTGATTCTGCTTCTTTCTACCATACTCGTAATTTCCTTGGACATGCTCATCACCACTGCGGATTCATCCCAATCTTTACTATTAATGAAATTTCCCTCTCCAGTGATGAGTCAAAGACCATGTTGTGATTCTCAGACTTCAACAATATAGTCATGGCTTGCCCAAGTAAGTACTATCCCATTTTCAGAAAAGATTCCCACAATAACAATCTTACCCTTAATTTACCATTAAATTCATTTTTCAAAACATGGTATCGTTGCCTCTAAGGGTTGAGCTCACTTTGTATCAAGCTCCTTACCAGAAAAAGAAATCTAATGCTGCAGGTAGTCTTGTACTCGTTAGTACAACTGTGCTCATTAATATCAATCTGACATTAAACGATTTCCTGTTTTATGTCAATCGAAAATAATTGATTCTGTGTGCTAAGCAGCACTTTATGTCAATTACTGCTCACGCCACCATGCACCATAAGCAGATTTTCAATTAACTCAGCTATATAAATTTCTATTTTCAGGCTGGTTGCAGGGTTTGCATGTGCAACCACTACTGAGTGAAAAACAATACTCTGGGCAGCCCTGAACCACAACTTAAAGTTTAGCAACAACAAAAAGTGCCTGTAAATTACTAAGTTTATTTGCAGTTTGAGTAAGTCTAGCAGCTTATCAGGAGGCCTCAGATACTGCTAAAAACTGACATGCAAATAAAGGTGATGTACTTTAACATATAACTTCTAATGGGTTTTTTTGCTTGCAAGTTCAGCACAAAATAAGAAAATCCAAGTATCAGAGATGTGACATAATTATCAAAGTCTCATCCTTGCATGTTCTGTGTAACACCTTTTTTGTTAATGAGATACTTCAGCAACCCTTCAATGCAAAAACTATCATCCCTACACTTTCTCAGATCGTTCTACCGGTTGCTCTTCTGGAAGCCCATTCAAAATCAACACTGTGTCTTTCAAGTTCTCCAAAATTTTCTCCAGCTATCTCTGTTCTCTCACATAGACCTTCCCCCAGTCCTCCAATATAGTGGCACAGCTTTATGCTCTTAAGGAAGAGAATTCTCTTTTACTGCATTTTTGCACAGCAGCACAAAGAATCATCACTCAGCTGTGATTGCTGTTCATTTGTAAATATTCAACCATTTGCCATCTTAAGGTAGAATCCAGCTAAGAAATCTGAAATTAGCTTCAAAAGGAAATAAAGTGTTGAACATATCCCCTTCCACCCTCTGTGCTCACTTCTTCAACAGTACTGGTGACCATTATAAAATATTTAAATTTGGATCAGGGCCTTGGAAAGAGTTCCTGCCCTCCAAATAAATGAAAAATATATGTAAACACACACACACACTTTAGAACAAAAGGCATAAAATATCTGTTTGAGAAATCTCATGCCTTTGGCAGATTAAAAAATACCATTACCATATCTCATCAGTCTAACACTTAAACCCTGTACTTTTTTAAGGTGACGTACATTGTAAAAACATGCCAGGGGAGTTAAGAAAACTTGGACCTTGTGCTGGCTGACAATCCACTCCATACTCCAAACTTTTTTTCCAGAGGAGAATAGATTTACTTCTCTTGAAATGCAGCTTTGCTAACCTTTTGTCATAGTCCAGTAGATACTAGCCTTGTCCATAGCACAAGTTGCATCTCGTCCCAGGAGTTCAAGGTAAATAACACCTGATACTTATTCTGGAGAAAGCATTTCTTCCTTCCCAACTCTCATGCAGCTAGTTCTGTTCTCAAGGCAACAAAATTGCTATATGACTCTGGGTGAAAATGTGCCTACTGACAAAAAGGCGCTCCACTTGGCTTCTTACAAGCTTGACGTCTCCTTTCTCCTTGTGCATATCCATGCCATTTCATCTCCCAAGGTACTCACAGGCAGAGCAAGCATAGTCTGAAAACCTGATGTGCATGTTTGCAAAACATCTTTTAAGACTTCGAATTCGAGCAGAGGTGCCGCATTTCTTCTGGGTTTTAATGGAATTAGGGATTAATCTTTCCCTTTCGCTTCCCCTGTTATTTTTTGTTTCCAGTTACAGTGGTGCTGTTTACAGCACTGAGACGGCAGCGGAAAAAAGAGCCTTTGATTATTTCCAAAGAAGACATCAGAGACAACATTGTCAGTTATAATGATGAAGGTGGTGGAGAGGAAGACACCCAGGCATTTGATATCGGCACGCTGAGGAATCCCGAAGCCATAGACGATAATAAATTACGCAGAGACATTGTGCCCGAAACACTTTTTATGCCACGGCGGACTGCAACAGCGCGAGATAACACGGATGTCAGAGATTTCATTAACCAAAGGTTAAAGGAAAATGATACAGACCCAACTGCCCCCCCGTATGACTCGTTAGCAACCTACGCGTACGAAGGTAATGGTTCTGTGGCCGAGTCCCTCAGCTCCCTGGAGTCGGTGACTACGGACGGAGATCAGGACTACGATTACCTCAGTGACTGGGGGCCTCGGTTTAAAAAGCTGGCAGATATGTATGGCGCAATGGACAGTGACAAAGACTCTTAATATGTTGCCTTTTTTTTTCTTTTTTGTTTCCCTTCCTCATTTTCAGAAACAGCATTAAGATATGTGAAGTGGCTATTTCTTTCTATTTCTCCACAGCTGTGTGAAGGGGTTCTCTGTTCTACCCGTTCAAATTGTCTAATGACTGCAGTCTGTGTGGCTCAGCCATCAGAAAACTTTTTCTAGCGTCATTTTATGAGCTTCCAAGAGGCAAAATTCTTATTTTTTAGTGCATCCAGTTTACCAAGCCAATCTTACAGGCACGGCAGTAGTGGAGGGGAAAAAAAAGGATCAGATGGGGAGCAATATTTTTACTTGTTCTGCTTATACTGTAAATTGGAGTATATTACTGTTTAAGCTCACTTGCTCTTTTTACTTGTATTTGGACTATTCAGCTCAGACGACTGCTCTGCCGATTGTGTATTGCACATCCCAATGTAATGAGGTACCCTAGTTTACCCTATGTATTATAGTCAAAAGTAGTGGTGATGGAATGGAGGTTTATTATACAAGTAGAGTAAGCTGAGAAAAAACCTCAAACATGTATTTTACTCATGAGGAGGGTAGAAAGGCCAACGGTCATTTAAACCTAAGTGTTTTTCTAGAACTCACCATTGCCCCCAATGCACTGAATCATACTAACATACATATATATATATATAGTTCATTGACTGCTATGTATATATTCTTCTGACCTAGCATTGCTGGAGAGATGCGTGTGCGTGCATGTGTGTGTGGTCAGTAGCCCCAGTATCCAATTCTTAGATGGTTTCCCAGTTCTAACCCAGACTTACCTTGTGATATGGGGAAAATCATCTAATCCAACACCAGATTAGATCATGACTTGGAGGAAGTAGCAGATCATAACTGTGTTTTTCTTTGTACTTCTTCAGTCGGCCTCCCCCTGCACATCAGTTCAGCGACGGCCACTGCACTGGGGAGGTGGGAGTCAGGCTTTTCCGAGCCATCCACTTCTGCCTGTTCTCGTGCGCAGGAGGGGAGCAGTAGCCTCAAGGGGACTGCCACCCACTGGGGCAAAAGGAGCAACCGCAAAGGAGGAAAGTGCTTCTTTTGTCCTGACCTTCCCTGCCGGGATGCCCAGGGTGGCTTCCCCACTGACTCTCTGCCCAGTTTCGCTATCTGTAAAGTGGGGAAATAATGCCTACCTCATCAGGATGTTGCAAGAATTATCCAAGTCGTTTGGAAAATGCTTTAGAGGTGGAAAATGCTGGCATTCTGCCAGAGGAACTAAATTCTCGTGTTTCAGGTGTTTGTTTTCTCCACCCCCACCCCGATTCAAGCCCTGAATGTACAAGTAAGCAAGAATCAATTGTCATTCCAGTGGCCTGAAAAGTAGGGTTTATAACTATAACTCATTTTAAAAGTAAATTACTGGGCCAGGGTTGTTAAAGACTTCACCAAAAGGTAAAATTTTAATCACAAGTCTCTCTGTGGTGTGTTTATCTGCTTTGCCAAGCTAAGTAATTTTTGTCTGGGGTAGGGTGGAGGAAGATGCCATAGTCTCAGGCCAAAACAATTTTCTTTATAGCTTGTGCACCACTAAGTATTTCTGTTGGATTGTGAAACGCATGCAGTTGCTGCTCTTCGAATCCAGCCAGCTAGGAGAGGCTATCTGGAGAAAACCCTAAGGCACTGCCATGGGACATATCCAATTCCAGCAGCTAAAAGCCACCCTGTATCCCAAAGCAGGGACACAGCCCATGGCAGTGTGCCAAGGAAAGAAGGAATTTTTTTTTTTTTTTTTAGTATACCTCTTACATAACTAATCTCATTTATTTCATTTTGAAACAATATTTAATACCAGAATTACAAGCATGCATCTAGTTTCCCCCTCCCCCGAATCTAAAGTGAAGCAGTTTGAAAACTAAACAGCAGCTCCAATTTACTCTAAAAATAAAGAGAAAAGGGAAAAAAGTTAATAAACAGAAAATTAAAAGGGATGAAGAATTAATCCCTTGAATTCATCACTCCTAGAGAGTTAAAGAGAGCAGTCAGGTTCCCGAGCATTAGACTTTTACAAGCACGATGACGTAACGTCGTGTCTTGCGACCCAGCTCACAGTGAAGAGGACGAGCCAGCCACGCTGTGGTGCCCAGCTGGGACTGGGAAGGACTCCTCTGCGGTGGGGAGCACATTTATAGGTTTAGGGCAAGGCAGCTAACGGCTTGCAGAAGCCCAGCGTGATAGATAGATGGGTTTTCAGAGTGGAGGGGCCCAGAGTTTCCAAGGGTCCCGAGCCCCCAGTCTCCCTGATGGAGACCTCTCCTGGTGCTCCAGTCCAGCAGAGCGAGGTGCCCAACTCCATCGCTTAGGGGGGCTGCGCCTGTCGCGCCCGTCACGGTGCCAATGGCATGACTAGGCCCTTGTTATGCCCTTCGGAGGGCACCTCAGTCCTTTAAGATTATAAAAGCCTCTGAAAGCCTAGCTTCCTTGAAATCAGAGCAACCAGGAGGCGAACTGGCCGAAGCCCGGCTCTGGCACCCAGGAGGGACCACCTGGGTTTCAGCCACGTGGAGGAGCAGCAGATGCTCAGCGTCACCCGTCCCAGGTCCCTCACTCCGGGCTGCTCTCCTCAGAGTCGGTGGAGGCAGAATATCCCTCGGGGGCTCTTCCAAACGGCTCCCTAACGCACGCCTGTGTCTCACCCTTGGCTGCGTGGGGTAGCCTCGAGCGAATCTCCTCAACCTCAGCGTCCAGCTGGACGCCCAAGGCGAGCCAGTGAGCTGCCCCTTCCCCTCCTCCGGCCCCGAGGAAGCAGATCCGTGTGCGGAGGGGATGGCAGAGGCGGCCGTGGGACCACACGCGTGTTTAGCCCGGCGAGCTGCTGGTGGGGAAGAGGGACCTACCGTCGCTTGACCGAAGCCAGACCTCGCACCCCGAAAGGGCTGGGCCACCCTGCAGGTAAACTTGCATTGGTCGCTCTTTGGGGTGGAATGACAAGACGGGAGGATCGCTGATCTCCTTGTAACTACTTTCCTATGGTTGTACAGTGATTTTGTCCGATTTAGTGATTGTTAGTAGCAGTCCAAGCGCAAGGGGTTTTTTTTGTTTTTCTTTTTTTTTTTCTTTTAATTGAAAACTGGTTTTATCTTGTCCATTGAGTGACACAGTAAATAATAGAGAGTGGCTACTCGTGCCTGTTGTGTATATATATTATATATAAAATTATGTTATGTCACCACAAATAGGGTGCCTGAATAGCAAATGGATTCTTCTAGGAAAATTCAAGGCAAACTTGCATCCAAATTATTATTTATGCATCTAGGTTTTAAGGTCTAGTTTTTCCTGCAAATTAGACAGATTTAGCATCTCTCACACAGCAAGAAGAGTTCAATTCTGTCTTTTCTTCTTGCTTGGCAGTACCACAAAGTGCAATTTATAAAATCAGTACTGCATATTAAATATTGAAAGTGCCATATTGCAGTGAATACAAAACTTTGCAGTAGTATTTCTTTGCACTTTGTTGCATGCCGGCGTGCTAGATGATAGAACCGAGTATTTAACAATGCTAGAATTGTCACTCATAGATAAACAAGTGTTAGACTATGGGCTATGAAGTGGGTTTCAAGGCTGTTTTAAGCCTGCTTTTCTTAAAACCACATGTATTTGAGAAGAAGAAATATTATTATGAAGTTTAGCTAAGCCAGGTAGAGAGATGAGCAATGCGGTTGGCTTTTAATTTGTAAAAACATCTGATCTAACACCAGGGTACCTATTAAAAGGTACCAAGGAACTCAGTGGAGTTAACATGAAACAGGGGCATGTTCACATGGGAGACTTTTCCAGCCTTGCTACTGCAGAACAATAACATCTCTACACTTGAAATGGAATAAGGTTTCTAGTATAGCTATTTCATCCCAGCTCCCAAACCAGCCATCTTATTCCAGAAAAATGATTTTTTTACTCCAGAAAAATTATTATTTCAGGTTAAAACTGATTCTATCTCACAGCAGCACCAGTGTGGGGAGACACGGCAGCACATACCTCCAATGCAGTTGTGCCAGGACATCTCTCCGTGTAGACAAGCACTTGGAAGAGAGCTGAGGCAGAAACATGCAGTGAGCTCCAGACAAGGGAATTTGGGTGTTTCCACAGGGCTCTACCAACAGTACTGCATGACTGGGATGTGTTCCCACACCTGACATAGACAGAGCTGTGTCTAATCACGAGAAAAAACAAGTTGTCTGTGTTTTCTACTTATCGCTGGTAAAAAAAAAAAAACAAAAAAAACCACAAACGCTGGGAAAGATTCTGAGTACAACACTTCACCTGTACCAACTGCAGTATTTTCTAAATTTGTCCTAAGAAACAGATATATTTTTCTGACATTTTTTATTTTGTTAGTTGTCAGGTCTTACTTCATTCTATGGACAGGTTAAGTGTGAATGGGAGAGGCAACCTTCAAACAATCCAGTTTTGGAAGTAGCAGGCTCCATTACAAGGCACAACGTTTCCATTTCTCTGTCACAAAAAAATCCCACAAAACCCAACTAACTGAGTATCTGTAGTACCATAAAAAGCAGAACCGTCATAAAGAAGTAGAGAAGGGACAAATGGCTTTGGGCATGTGTGTCTGCACATGTACAGTATGAATAAAAAGAAGGGAATAATGCACATTGGAAGCTGGCCATGCTTCGAAACCAGATTTATCCATGTTGAGCAGGGCCAATGGTGCACGGTCACTTCTAACACTTTCACGCTTCCTACATAAGCCAGAGGGAGATTTGCACGGGTAGAGAGACAGACATCATCTTTTTCAGACCAAGCAAATTAAATCCAGGCCACTCCATGCAGCTCTCTAGGAAAGAAAGTCCCTTTGTCATGATTATTATTAAAACGTGTTAAATTTCTGCAGCAGACCTATCTCGACGGCCTTCTGCAGGGTGAATTATGGACAGTGATTCTGAGCAGGTAACTCTGTGAACACCGCTGTGTTACCTCTTTCTGCCACCATCTGTTTTAAATCCCTCCACATTTCCTTTGGTTTTAAGTAGTATTGAAGTGTTTCAGAAGACCACTGTCCCAACTGGATGCTGCCATTCCCTGCCCATTTGTGTTTCAATTAAACACTGTAGGCTGAGCTCCCTTGTTAAATGAGAGCTGACAAATTAACAGTCATTACGCTGCTTCCAATGAGTATGAACTAAGTCATTAAGTTGTGAATGGCAGGGTTTTCTTCTAACCCCTCCAGACCTGTGAACAGCAGCCTCCTCCAATAAATATCAAAGCTACAACAGGTTTTGGGTTTTTTTCAGTTTAGTCTTCAGAAAGACTTGTTTTCTTAGAGATTGTTTCTGTACTTAAAGAAGAGGAACAAAAACATATTTAATGTCTACAGCCTCACGCATTGCTCCAGAGGGAGGGCAAAAAACACAGCAGCCAATGCAATGTTTTAATGTTGGTCTCTCCCCTCAGTAGTTTTATTTAGGTACAGCTGAAACAACCTTGATCCTGCCCATCACTTTGCGATATTACACTTTTCAGCCCAGACCTGCGTTTGTCATACGCTAAACACTTTCCCCAAATGGTTCATTAAATTCAGCAGTGGATATGCAAAAGCCATGGCTGGAGTTACAGGGAGTACCAGAGTCAGAGAACTGGGAGTTTCAGGAGGAAGAACAGAAAGTGGATTGCATGGGGGGGTGGGGGGAGGTAATCACTCACATGCAAGTCCCGTGGCACTTAAAAGCCACAAAGCTGTCATATTATGCATAGAGTTACTTACAGAACCTGCTTTTTTTTTTTTTTTGCATGTGTCTTTTGCTTTCTTTAAAAAAAAAAAAAAAAAAAGAAAGAAAAAAAAAAAGGAGCTGCTAACTTCAAATTTCTCCTTCCACAAAGTCAATTTGACATATAAAGCTTAAGTCCAGCATACAGAGAAATTCTTTCCACCCCCATGGGCTTTTGACCTTTCCTACGAGACTGCACTATTTATGTAAATATACCTGGAGACACTTTCTATAAGCTTTTAGTTTTCTATGATCTATTACTTTAGTGTTTATTAAAGAAACAAATGTATAGAATTATTAAGCATTCAGGTGAACACAACAAAGAAACGACACTGCAAACACAAAATTGTTCTGGATTTTGACACATAAAAAAACTCTTCAGAATCACTGTACTGTTTTAATTCTGTGATTACTTTCATTGCTTTGAAAAATTAAACTTAAAAGAAAGGCCTTATAATAAATGCTATGTGCATCTTAACTGTGTTACTGAGCGAAATCAATCTGGCAAACTCCTATTGCGATTTGTGATTTTTAAACCCTTAAAATAAATGCTTTTCGGTATTGATTTTTTTTGATTAAAAATACTTCCAAGCATAAATTGAAACTGATGCCGCCGCCTGGGAAGATTTACTTGCTGGCATGCCCCAGCCACACAGTCTCCCGCGATGTCATCCCCTGGTTATGCCAAGGGAGCCTCAGCATCGGATGGATCTGGTCACTGCTCAGCACAGAGGGACGTTTGCGGGCAGTAAGATTTTTGTCACCCAAGAGATTTACACCTAGAAGCTTCCCTGTGTTGCAAAGGGACCCATGCTGGAATGATTCTCTCTTCTGCAGCGTGGATGGGCAATTTGTTATGGTCAGATGGCAAGTGTGCACTCTTCTCCCTTATATTTCCTGTTCACTGTACTGGCTTCTTTTTGGGGGGTGGGGGGCAGGGGGGAAAGAAATTTAAGGATTTAATGAGAAACCAATTTGAACAACAATTTCTCACAGACAGAGTGAATTTGCCTTTTTGCAAATTGATTTTTGTAACAAGTTATTTATATGATACTACTTAATAAATCGTTTTTTCTAACTTGGGGCTTTTTTTTCCTAATTCTCTCAATCTCGGTTTTGTATTTACAATGCTATCATAAAGATAAACCTTTGAAAAGATTCTGCAATCACTTTAAGACACAGGGGTAAATTGACTCAGTCTTTCAAATGCCATTTGTTAAGTGTCTGGCTTGCAACATGCTGTAAGAGCAGCAGGATCACTATTCAGTGACCAGTGAGGCCTCCCAAAAGAATGATATAATTTCAGAAGGCATCATTTAGTGATGCTTACTACGTGGAGGATATTAGTCTAGGATCACAAGCCACATTTTGCATAGCCAAGGTTTCCCAGGAAGTCAGCAGGAGCTTTGTCAAAGTAAAGCATGCGAAATACCTTCCTTGAAGTATATAAAGTTCATATAATTTATAATAGCACTGTTCAGTTATCTGCCTTTCATTGTATGAGGTCCAAAAAAGACTTAGAGGCTTGGTTCACTTATGGAGACCCCAAATGTTATTTGCAATATCTTTTTACATAAGGAGAACAACCTCCAAAGAAAATTATTCATTTTAACACTTCTTTACTAAAAGATCTGTCTACATCTCCAGAAATTACATCATGTTTCAATTTCTTCCTAAATACAAGGACAAATAAAAGAGTAGGAAAGGTCACAACAAAGCAGTACTTCATCAAAAGCATTAGAACTAACCACAAGAAGTGGCCAGTTTACTACTGAAACCCATATGTGGTTTATGAAAGAACTGAGTAACTTTTGTAACCAAAGAGATGAATTAGCCTAAGCATCCACCTGCAATCTTTGATGGACCTCCAGAAGAAAACTTCTGTATGAATAGCCCAAGAACCCAGCTTTTTAGACACTCGATAGCAGTTTATAAGGCTGTCAATACATAGGTCTACGTATTAATTAAAAGTGTTTGTTTTTAACTGTCTCACTATCTGAACACCAACCCTCAGAACCCAAGCACCGCACTGTACGTGGAGGATGCATCTCCTGCCCCTCCAGCGAGGACACACACCTGCAGGCGCCAGCCCACAGCGGCCGCGGTCAGCCCACCTCTTGGCTCTGGTACTTTCTGCATCAGAGCAGCCCTACAAGATTTCACAAAACATCAGCTTGAGCTTTTCATCTTCTGCACAAAGACAGTAGCAGCAGCAGGAATCCTGGCTGTTCACCTGCCGAGGGGTGGGCCAGGCTCTGCAACCCTCCACGTGTACTGAGGCTCCGAGTACCAGAAGCAGGACACACAGACCCGACCACTTTTATTTACATGGAAGAGGAATCTGCCATATTTCCTATCTTCTTATTTGACTTACTATGCCAAAGAACACCTCGATCACAAAGAAAAGGCAACTAAAGGCTAGCATTTCAGAAAACATATTTGATTTTCAGACATTAATTTACCAGGTTTATCTATGTAAAATAACTCCTCCCACCCCCAACAAGCAACACAGAAACCACAAGCCCCCAATATTCATCTTTCATTAATACTACCAAAGTCATCACAGAGACAAGTTAGCCAGACAAGCCATTAAAGCCTACTGTCTCTTACTTTAAAACAGTTTAGCCGGTCCTTGTTGAATTTCAAGGATAGCTCAAACAAGGAAACCAAAGAAAAGAGCAATGCATTTAACTGATACTTTAATATTTGCATAAAAATTGCAGGAATGATCACTTACATGAGCAGCCGGGTGAATTCGGTGTTGGTCCTTCCAATTTTAATCTCAGATAATGTTACTTTTGATGCTGTAAATGAAATCCAAGTTTGTTGGTACAGACATTTAAAAAAAAAAGGAAAAAAATTACCTATTCTTATCCAAAGCCTTTGAAGCCTTTCCTCTTTCTTACCAGCACTAGTACATCTTTGCCTGGTTTTAGCATGGCCAGCTATCTAGCAAATACCCACCCTCTACATTTTCTTTTCTCTGAACTGACCTTGCCAACTAGCAGGTTCTCAGCAGCTGTCTGTCCCCACATCAGATCCCCAAGGATCTCTGCCCCTCCAAACAGAAAAGCTGAATCCACTTTCCTTATTCCCTGCAAATTAGAAAACAAACATGAGCATTGTCAGAAGCCCTCAGTCACTCACTATTTCAGAGTCGCTCTAGTACTCATTCTACATTTTTTTAACCTTAGCAAACCACAGAGCACACAAAACCATGTATATGTTTACTAGCTGAGGAGATACTCATAGCTTGATAGCACCTTATCGTGTACCTTTTATTTAAGCAAAAGAGAAAAAGCTTACCAGGACCAGGTGAGCAGAGTCAGGAAGACTATGTGCAAGGGGACATGGTGACCCGAATCTTCCAAAAAGCTTTGGGGTGCTTCCTCTTTTATAAAAAGAAAAAACCCCAAACAAACCAAAAACAAATCCCCAAGAATCACCTATATACAGCTTTCCTTATACCCCCTGCTGGAACTTTGCCTTTCTTAACTTGAGACTTTGCTGGCTGTCTGCTCATGCATGCATCTTAATTAATAAACAAATGAATAAATCCCCTCCTGATTGCTTTTACATGTTTTTCTAAACATCTGCTTCTACCTACATTGTTAGACAAAGCTGCTCTCTTCTACAACTCAGCTGGGGAACTTATTTCACTCTCTCTCAGGATGCAGTTGGGTATTTCATGTCAATTATCTTAATTGGAAGCAAGATTAACCCATTTCCCAATCACAGCTCCAGCTTACTAGAACAAACAAACTCTCAAACCTTCTTTAATAAAATAAAACAAAACCCAAAAATGCCCACAAGGAACAAACCTAAACTTTGGTAACAAGACATTGAAAAGAGGACTGAATAAAAGAGGTCTGGTAAGTGAAAGAGTGCGGAAGCCGGTGTAGGGACAGACGGAGAAAGTGGGGGTCCAACCGGCCCACTGTCTGTAAGTCTGCTTGCCGGTGGCTCGCAGAGGGTGCACTCTTCACCCTGTTCCTCGTTTCATGTACTTTTCTCCCCCATGTACCAAGGCATCCCTGTCAGAACCAAAAAAGAGAGCTAGGTGCACCTCGGTTTTGCCACTGCTGGGCATTTTGATGGCTCAGCTTTTTCATAGTTAGAGTACGGAGCCAGGTTCTCTCTGCCTCCTCCATCTCACACCGGTCCTAGACTTTATCACTCATGGTCAGATGGACATGAACCTAATAGCTATTGCCAAAGACAGAAAGTCTAAAGGATGAAAGGAATCCAGTGATAACAGGGCTGAGCCACCTCTTAGTGCTCCCAATGATGGCTGGGTTAGCCATGCCTCTTCACATGGCCTTCGTTCTCTTGCTTACCCATTTTTTGTCAGTGTGAAATGCATGAAATCTAGAGTTTCCCATACCAGACACATCCCTCGTCAGATATCTGTGAAGACAACAGATTTCAACTTTTCTATTTGGCTTCAATTGGATGCTACCAGCTTTTCAAGAGGCACCCATGTCTTATGCACACGCTGGATACTAGTCTAAGAAGCTGTGCATAGAAATTATTCTACACATTCTACTATCTACTTGCACAGAGCACAGGGTAAGTGGGCAGAATATTTATCCCACGAGGTTATAATATTCTGCCCACCCACAGCATCTGCCAGGTACCGATCCAATGATGAGTGTTTCCCCCTTGCCAAGGTTGCACGTTCAGAAATAGTAACTATGATGCTATTTTGATTTTGCTGTTTTCTGGTATTGTCAACCTTTCTCTAAACAATTTTTACAGTTGTTTTTGAGTAGCAAAGAAAAGTCAAAACTACACTTTGAGATTCACCGTTCTAATATCTTGGTATTTAATCAACCTGTAATATAATATTGATTACAAATGCCCTAGAGACAAGAGATTAGTACTTGTCTTTAGAGCAAATACTTCATATAGCTTTTTATTGCAGAAAGAGCCTTTCAAATGTTTTGATACCAAATATCCACCTGGCCCATGGGCTCACTCACTTGCGCAGTTGGAATTTTATCATTGATTCTGCAGGAGTGAAATGGGATTCCTGAAAGACAATGCAGGTTAACTGTTTGATGACCAGCATGAAGTGCAGCAGAGGACAAAGGGACTCAGATTATCGATGTTGCTCCTGAGGACTACGAAATAAAAGAACCACTTGTGAACAAAGGTCTCTGGCACTAGGATCATAATATAGAAAACACTGTGCCAAGACTTCAGCATTTCATGTTATTGCCCCTTAACTATTACTTTGCAAAACCAAAAAAACCCCCTCATTGTATGTCAGCTGAGACGACATCAAGTTCTGTAAGGTGTCTCCTTTCTCTCTCTGGGTTCCCCCCCCGGAAGGCCACGTCCCGGTTGCAGGCAGTGCTCGCTTTGTGCCAGCTCTCACCACCCCTCCTGCATACCCAGCCTCTAGACCAGCTGGACCGAAGCTGAACTGCAAACTTATTTCATTCAGCTCTTGTTCTTGCATATCCCTTCTTTTATCCTCTAGATAGCCTACAGACATTCATAAACATTTACGCTATAAACTAACTATACACATACAAAGCTGTTATGCTAATGCTTGCTCAGTCTTATCATCTTACTCCATCTTGTCTTTTGAAACCTTGCCGGGTACTCAGCCCACGCTCTGGTTTACCCCTACAGTTGTGAATGGACTATTCACATTTTACTGATGCACATAGTTCAGGGCACTCACTAGGTACCTTTTAATCGTTGGTAAAGTTCAAAAGACCTTTTCTCTGTGTGCAGTACTGCCAGCACACGAGCTATTCCTGTCATTGCTGGAGCTACTGTTGTGATGAAGTGAGAAAATGCAAACTCCAGAAGATATTTTAATTATTCAAGGAAAAACACTTTCCACTTAGTCTGCCTTCCCACTGCCCAATCTCTTCGGGACAGCAGTGAGTTAGAGGCCACCAGAACTCTTTCTAGGCTCCTTAGCAAACAAGGCACATTTTTTATCTGGTGTGAGGGGTGTTGAGTACGGGAAAGAGACACATATGGTTCCTCCCACACTGAAAGCAAGGCCCAGAAAGTAGCTTTAGGAAGCCCTTTTTCCTATGAAAACGATGGCAGCTAGTGCTCTCTTCCTACTCCCCCGTAGTACCTCCTCCCACTTAGTACCAGCCATGGAAAAGGAAGAATCGTCTGTATTTGTCTCACCTAAGGACAAAAGGGGTTGACGCTGCAGGAAACAGAAAGGTGTGCTGAGGGTCAGCTGGAGAAACGTTGCTCCTGACAGAAATATAACGTGGACTGCCATGAGAGGTTAGCGGACATATTTACGTCTCTCCCATAGACCTGAACCATTAATACTGCAGGCACACAAGAGCTGATCAAGGGGAACTCAGAAATCCAAAGGCTGCTCCAAAAAACACGGAGTTGATTTCTAGAACTTGATGGGGGCTCAGAAACTGACTTTGAATTATTTTGTATTTTATGATTATTCAGTCTGTCAGTTCACTGAAACTAAAGGCACCGGTCCTGGTGCATAAAATGAAAAATATGCATAAATCTGGGCAAGATTGGTGCTTTTTTTTCTTCAAGTCTGGGACAAGGATTCAAACTCTAATCAGTCCGAACTGTTATTTGAAAAAACACTTCCACACTTATGAAGACACGCTGGTATGCTGCAGATACGAGAGTTTATACTCATGACAAAATTATTACATGTACTGTCAGGCACTGTCTTTTCCAGTCCTCAAAAACCCTGCTGCTTTACTGCATTAGATTTCTCATCTGTTTGCTGTAGCAACTTCAAGTCATTTACCGTAAAGTCAGAATAAGAATACTTAGACAAAGAAGCTTTGGAGAGAACTCACAAACACATGAACAGACTCTAGGCCAGGGTTCATTAACACAATTAATGCCATATTTCCAAACTTGCTCCATTTGCAGGGATGGCTACAGCGCTGACTTTGAAATTGGCTCCATACAAATGTACTGGTGTATCCCTCTGCAATAAATGACAAAATGATAGCCTGTTTAATTTCCTATTACATCCTGGATTAACGCGATACCCTCCTTTGTTGCCAATGGTTCTGTACCTGTAGGAGGATGCTTCTCTAATCAGATGTTGCTTGCCATGTCCTAGTTTTATGAAGTTAGCTTTGTTCTGCTGTGCTGTAATTATATTTAAGTTGCACTGGGCTGTACAGTTTAAATGAACAAATGACATTTTGGCATATATTGGTTGTAAAAGGTCTTGGAGTTAGTTTGTTTAGAAGAGAAAAAGAGGAGAAGGAAATGAAGTCCCCAGTCTCCTATTACAGTGTTTGGACAGACGGCTGTATCTGTGCAGAGCGATAGAGCAAGCCAAGGAATAATTGACCAGGCCATTAAAGAGGGAAAAATAATAATGTTACCAAACATTAGTGTTACTGAAACATTTATAGCCCCATCATACAAGCTATTCTGTAACTGAACAGCCTGAAAGTCACACGTGTCTGTGTGTTTACACAAAGAGGTTCTTTCTGTGTTACAGATAATTCAGACTCAATAATCACTTTTTTCAAAAGAGTATTTTTGTCAGGGAAAAAAAAGGCCAAACTTCTTGTGTTTTCTCGTATTTACTTCTACATATGCTTCTATATACATGAAGAGATGAGCCTGCCAGGCATAAAGACACACTTTATGACTCCAACTTGTTGATAATTCTACGGAGAATTAGTATGAATTTGTATTCTGTGCTTCCTTAGCTCTGGCTGAGTTGAAAGACTTGATTCTTAAATAAATATTTTAAATTATTTTAAAATCTTTTTAGTTACTCTGAAAGAAAAATTTCATCAGGGAAGGACTATCAGTCTTTTTAACTGGAGTGGCACAAATAGTATCTTTATAATGTGTTGCCTATTGTACTTAAGGCTTGAGCTACAATAAGCACAATAGTCCTTCGAATTCCCCCATCTAAATGAAAAGTGATTTTCTTTATTCAAGCCTCTCCAACTAAGAAAGAAAGGGAGAGGAGATAGATACAGCTCTTTGTAGTACCGCTTAGATGTGAGGGTTAGCCATGAAGTGCAGCGCTGTTTTTAAAGGTTTCAAAATGTAAAACAGAGATGCATTCGGACCTGCCTCATAAATGGACCGTTCTAGTTGAAACTTTGAGAAATGAATTCCTGGGTCTGCTTCTGTTTACTGAGAAAGAAAACACTGTGGCCTTCTGAGGCAAGATCTTTAAAGATTTTCGATGAGATTTATGTGGCAGAAAGAGCTTTCAGAGACAAATCGATATAACTAAGTACAGCGCTCTCATACAATCACGCTGATCAGGAAAACTGGCCGCATCATCAGAGGGCTGTCATTTTCTCACTTGCATTGTGTGAGATTGCCTAAGGTTTCTCACAACATTGCAGCCAAACCCTCCTGTTGACAGCAGCCAGTGACAACAGGGGGGTCAGGGCAAAGGAGCTGTATCTTCTCCAGCTCGTGGGTTGCTATACACATTTCTTTTCTGACAGACTTGAGATTCCCATTCCCTGGCAGCGCAGACACATCCTCAGATTGCAGCTGTCCCTCTATTAGATAATCTTTATAAAGAAATATAAGGCCAGAGATTGCAAGGAAAAACATATTCTTGCACTTTTTATACATCCAACCTATTTCTTTATTCGGGGATTTTTTTTTTAATCAGTCTATTTGCAAAGAATAGAAAGGCAATGCCTCGTCTTGAATTGCTAAGCAAGATGTTTCTGATCACCAAATCTTCACTCCCTCATCATCAGAGGAACTGATTGCATGGTGTCTTTTTTTCTTGGCTCCTTCTACTTCATATTAATTCCCACCGCATGGCCCCTTGGCATTGCTCTGGGTTTGTTTTGCTGCTGTTAGGTGTTTTCAGGTTGGTACTGCTGATGAACCAACTGGTAAGGGCAGGGCTCTGCTGTTCTCAGCACTGCGCAGAGAAAATGACAATTCCCACCCCAGCAAACTTAACAAGCACAGGTAGCAGATGTCCAAAGGAATTCAGGTGTGAAACGGTAAAATCAGGAAATTAAGGATTAGGAACTCAGCCTGCCTACTCACTTCTCAAAATCCTGTTAGACATCTACATGGCTTAAATGTAGCTATGAACCTGACCCGGCCTTTCTTAAATGGAAAAGCGTCCCAAGTAGGACACGCACACTGAATGCCATTCTTGTGTTTTCACTGCAGAGCACAGACTCTGCCTGCTTGTTCAAATGCACGCACCAGACTCGCGTATGTACCACAAGTTATGCAGAGCCTATGCAAGTGTGGGCAGCTTGCAAATAATATATGCACCAGTGAGAAACTAAAGCAATTGGAATATAAAGTCCTACTTGACAAAAATGAAGGCTATAGATTTTTTTTTTTCATAACTGCGGCAGCTGGCTTAGCAATACAAGAAGTTTGCTGCTGATGGACATTAAAAGCACAAAAGAGTGTGATAAAAGAGAGACTATTATGCAGTATTTTTGTGAAAATGTCCCTTACAGTATTTTAAGGTCAGTTCTGCTACTGAAGTATTAGTCTTAAAAATATGAGAAAAAGATCACATGTAAAATTAGTCAAAATGCTTAGCTGTACTGGTGATAGAAAAAGATGGGGAGCATGCAAATTAGGGAAAGAGAAGAAAAAAGAAAGGAACTGAAAAGAGTAACACAGGGGAAAAGAGAAGCCTCAGGAGGAAAATGAACATAGCCTGTAAATAGCTTCAAGGTAACAATGTAAATGAAGGAAGGAAATTACGCCAAGTCTCAGATGAAAACAGAAAAAGAAGTAATGGCCATAAGCAAGCGAAGAAAAAGTTTAGGCAAAACATGAACAAAAATCTAAGAGTAATTACACTAGTGAAAAATTCAGAGGTAGCTGAGGTGCAATTAATGCACATATTTAAGAACACTGGACCAAGAATAAAATGATGAAGAGAGCAGATCTGTAAAATTTACGTTTTGAGATGAAATGAAGAAGAAAATCTTCCCTGGCACCCTGTCTATGATTTTTCTCCACAATGGTCTAATCAACTTCAGATTGGCACAGTGTTCAAATTCTGTTACTTGCAACATACCTGTTTTCTCATTACACCTGCTTGTCCGTAATTTTTTTTCTTTTGTGACAGCTGACATCAGTGCTATTCTTTTCTTTTTTTTTTTTTAATCTTATTTGACTTCTCATCAGTTATACTTCAGTCACCGCATCTCCTCAGCTCATCATTTTGTTCCCTCTCCATCCGGCTCCTTCAATCAGTATATAGACACAGATGCTTCTTTCACAGGGAGCACTGATTTGACTGTATGTTCCTTCAGTTGCATTTGCCTCAAGCATTTTAAATTCTGTCACGTTCCAAGAGAGCCTGTAACTGTTCAGGTGTAAGAGGTGACTGTTAAAAGCTGTGCAAATGGATGACCCTCGTTCAACACAGGACTGGTTCTCAATAGGTCTTTTCTTTCAAGAGACATCTGTGTTTCACTAAGCACATTACGATTTAGTACACAGCATAGATGTTGTTTCATCAGCACTATCTCCTTGATATTTTGACAAACTGTAAATTCATGCTTTTAAAGTCTCAGTTACTCGCATGCCAAGGTTTCGTTTCAAGGTTCAACTTCCAGCTCAATATAGATGTTTATTAAAGTCAAGGGAAGGATCCTATCAACTCAGATTGAGTTTAGAATGAGACCTTACACTTCTATTCAAGCTTAAGTAATCCAGAACATAAATTTGCCATTTGGATCCTTTACTGTGCAGTCAGTACAATAGCTTCCACTTCTGCTATCACAGACAGCTTTCGAATTCAACGGTCTGTTTTAAGTCCTCACACAACTCTCCACACCTTTGTATGCAAGTGCTCAAAAACCCGTAACAGACTTACACTTCCAATACTATAAAGGTCAGGGAGTGCTATTTTCTGCTTTTGCAGATGGGCGATTGACTTGCAGTTTAAAAGGATTTGGGCACCTACATGACCTTGACGACCTGTGCCAAAAGGACTTCTGTGGTGTCCCAGTAGCCCTTAAGTTTTTCCTGGAAAGGCACTTGAACCCGAATTTCCCAGCGCGTGGCCGTAATGCAGAGGGAGCCGGCTGGAGCCGCAGCGCTCCCATGGATCACGGGCAGGCTGGCGGAGCAGTAGGGAGCTCCTGCCAGCCCAGGGATGCTGACGGGAGGCAAAGGGGAGAGAAAGGAAGGACAAAGTTCATAGTCCCTTAACATTTTTCTCCTCATTTTGCCATTCTAAAGCTGCCCTTGCTGGGCTTAATTAACAACTATGCATGCCGGTGCTAAAGGAACAAAGCAGACTGCAGGTTTTACCCCTCTCTCGCATTTTCCATAGCAGTGACCAGACCTTGGGATGTAACCTCTGTAAACGCTCTCTCATTACATTCCTCCTAATTAGTCTCATTTCATTTATGAGGTATATTTTCTGGGGATTTTATATGGTTAAACACATTAAAAAATAAAGCTTCTTGACATTTGAAAATACTCTCACTTTGGAGAAACTGTCACTCCTCCTCACATCTGCACATAAGGGGATGGTCGAAGGAGTCATCTGGGGATAAAGAAGCATCCTCACAGCAAGGGCTATATAGAGTGTTAAGGAGGTTATGCCATGCTGGCTCAGTTTGAGCACTTGTGTTTAATTACAGCTACATGCCACAAATGTTTAAAGCCTAGATTCAACGTATCTAACTATGGGCATTGGACTAATTGGAAAGATAAAAGAGCTGTCACCCTTCGGTTCTCAGACAAGAGCGGGTGATTCATCCTGCCTAAGCCATGAACTAGTCTCTGGAGGTGTTGGCTCCTCTCTCCACTTATCACAGCAGGGAGCTAGGGGCCACAGCTAAGACTTCAGTGTCTACTATTTGGTAGGATGTGTTTCAACCTTAGAGTTCAGCATGGTATATGAACTTTCCACGAGTTCTTGAGTTTGGGGTATTTTCTTTTTCTATAGATGCAGTGTGCCGCGAGTTCTAACTTCAGGCACAGTCCTTAAAAGCCTGTTGTGTCAGCCCACGCTTCCCTCCGCCGCTCTGCATGCTTACGTGCATGCAAGCTGGAGACAAATGTTACTGAAAATTCATCCCAGAGCAGCAGAAGCCCAATCGGCACACCTCCTCCAGCATGTTGGCGAAGGTACTTAAAAAAACAGAGGCTATTTTGCAGAGCCAAGTACTTTCCCAGGTTGCTGGTATTCATCTTCAGCAAAGTGACAGCACTCAGTCTTTTCTCCGCTATCCCCTCCTTCAAAACACGAGAGGGATCAATGAGGATTAACCTTCTGGAAGTGCCATGCCAGAAGTCAAAAGTGGAGCTTCTTGTCTCTATACTCTGGAACCTCTTCTGATGGGGCGTCTCCTCCGGACTTGCCTTCTCTACATATGTATGCCTCCTTGTACGGAAAAATTGCTGAACAAAAGAAACTGAGTTAAGGTGAACATCTTGAGTTGTATTACAAGTTTTAAGACAGAAGGATGTGATCTATTCTGAAAGTCCCTGATGATTTATTTAGTGGGCATATTTTTACATTGTTTCCTTTAACATCACAGAAAAGGTACCTTTAGAGAGGCACGGCTTTTATCTCATCTCCTTTAAAATCACACCACAGAACTCGAAAGAAAGGCTATGCCATGTCAGAATTTAAAACATTCACCTTATGGCTGTCACCCAAAGTAGATGAAATACGTGCCACTGAGTTTTAAATGATTGCTTATGCTGCCAATCATAGTCAGGTTCTCAACTGAATAAGTTCCCACTGTTTCCCTGAAAGTGATGAAGCTGAAACTTTTTATACCAGAAAAGGATCTGGCCCTTAAGTTTCAGCATCTTCCGAATCCAGAGTAATTTTATCCACTTGAATAATTTATCATCATAACCTATTTTTCATTAATTTGACTATGCTCTTGTTCCTCTTGGGCTTGGTACTTACCGTGTAGCTGTACTCTGAAAAACAACGATGTGAAATTAGCACTTTCTTACTCAGCAGATCCTTTTCCTGTGTGAAGTCAGAAAGAGCGCTGCTTAACTTACCATAAGAAGTACTAAAACCTTCCCCCCCGCCCCTTCCCTGCTTTCCACCCAGTAGAACCAATACAGCTGAGGGGAAGCGAACAGGACAGGATTATTGTCTCCTGTATGTACGGGACCATTAACCGAAGTCCAGGGCCACCTGGGCAGCCTGCAGCTCTCTGGACTGCGACCACCACCGCGGCCCCGCCGCAGGCAGCGGAGGGCTGTACGTACAAGCGGAGCTTGCAAAGCGTCGCCACTGATGACACGCAAGTCAAAACAACGCGAGTTCCCCATCCTAGCTGACGTGCTCAACTCAACAGGCAGTCACGCGCTTAAAATTAATCTTAGGTGTAAGCGTTGCAGGACCAGGGCCACTACAAGTCTTGGGAGTGAAAACCAAATGAGGCTATTTGATGATGTGCTGCAAAACATCTCAGGTGTGAGTCCTTCTGCGCCAGTCCTGAGGGATTCGCTTAGCTAAAATAGATTGTGGAATCAGATTGGGGGTCCCAAAATCAAATAAGATTTGGGGACAATTTCTTACATCGTAAGAGAGAAACCGATTGCTCTTTCAGAGACAGATAAAGTAACACTGGTGTAAGATCTCGTGTAGAAGACAACACAGTTTGAGGCAATACTCCTTCCAGTGTATTTAAATTTTTTTTTTTTTTTCCTACTTTTCAAGATAAGTCCTTTCGAAAACTCACAGTACAAATTCTGGATTAGTTTCCCCCAAGGAAGCATATGCAATACATAATAAAAATAGGAATTTTCAAAACACCTTTCAGTTTCACTTTGCCATAAGACACCGTTTATTACCAGAACGTTCTTCAAGTTTAGACACTCTCTAACATACGACTAAATCTGAAGTCACTTCATCTGTCAAAAGGTAAAGGGCAAGTGAGTTATAAGGGCAGCTGGGTCATCAGAAGTCATTCACTTTGGACCCAGAGTCGTAAAAAATATCCTCAGTCTTCCAAACAACTAAAGTCCCAAATGGCCAGAAATCCTAGCTTTGCAACAGGCCAACCTATTCAACACAAAGGTCAGTATCATTAAACAGAATAAACAAACCAATCCTATAGCCAGAAATGACAGCTCTGCCTAGGAGGCGAAGCAGTTGTGCGGCTGTCTCTCCGGGCCCCCTTCGCTCCCGCACTTGCGCAGTCCCAGGCTTCTTCATACACAGACACCCTCTCGTCCGTTTAACGCCACGCACATGCACGCACACATATGTCCGTAGAACGCGTGCGCGGGTGGGACCAGGCAAAAATCCCCTCAAAGCGTGGGAAGCTGCGAGATAAGCCATTACCAGACAGTACGGAAGCAACGTCTGATCGAACTGAGCTCTTCTGCACGCGCGCTGTCCTCGGGAGTCCTCCTCCTCCTCGCTGCCTCGTGGGAAACGCTATTTCGGCCAGAGATTCAACCACAGCTCGTAAAGAGAGAGCGGTCCTGCTTCTGCTTTCAGCTCTCACGAGTCTCTGCGCTCCCGCGAGCCTGCCTCGGCACCGGTGCCTGCTGCTCCCAGCCCGGGGACTGCGCTCAAGCACGCGGCGAGGGGTCTCGTCCCCGACCTCCACCTCCCACTGCTGCCACGGGGGCTGGCGGCCGCCAGTCCTCCTCCTGCGGGAGCCAGGACGCGCGGCAGCCCACGACCGAGAAGAGGGGATGCTCTTCTCTTTCAGTGGCCTCAACCCACGGCCTCCTTCACCTATCTGTGGCCGTTACTGGAAGGCGAACAGTTCTCCAACAATTATTTTCAAGGAACCAAGGAAATCGCCTAGGCACTTTGAAACCAAGTACTTTGCATAAACGAGAGCGCAGCTCTTTGCGTGCTTCTTTTCTTTTGTAACCACGCTGGAAGTATATCGTATGTGCTTAGAGCCATACTAACCTCCGGTGGGTTTGGTGAGGACACGATCGGCCTTAAAAAACCAGCAGCCATTAACGTCTGGCCGTGGAGCCGGAGCGGAGACGTGCCTCGTCCTGCGCGGGGGTAAGGGAGCCAGCGCCGGCTCTGCCGCAGCACTCCACCGCCGCTCGGTATGAGATTACCCAAAACCGCGTTCCAGTCTGCCGTGCGTGAGATTTGAAATGCCCACGTTAATGCAGAAATAAAACAACCACTGTATCTAAAGCTAAATGCTGTAAATAAGTAGCTATGCGGTATGAAGAGAGGACGAATCTCAGATGGGGCTTGACGGACGCAGGTTTTGTTCTCATTTCTACTCTTGACCTGTTCGGTGACTTTGAGTAAGCCGTTGCTTGCTTTCTATTTCTTTCTGGGTCAGGGACTGCCTGTCATTTTGTGTTCATAGTCGCTGGCATGAAAAGTGCCAGCGCTAGTGAAGATCCCTGGATACTACTACAATAGAAACAATATTTAAATACCTGTTAAACAAACTATGAACACAGAAAAGACTTTTTTCTTGGTAAAAAGTATCATGTTGCAATGAGTGAAAACTTCAGATGTTTCATAAATGAATAAATAAAATAAATCTGCATTTACCCCAAACACACATATTCAAATGTCTTCCTAATTAAACTCTAGATACCTATTACAGCTTTGCTAGATTATTTCCCACCTCCATATCTTATTGAAGTTTTATCACCTCACTTCTTCTAATAAAAAGTATTGATTTGCTATATCATATCTTTAAGATTTATGCTCTGGCTACGCATAAAACTCAACTCTTAATGCATTTTTTTAAAGCCATCATTATCTCAAGCACATGGCACAGAATTGTATTTATGTTACAATGAAACTCCACATTTTTCAGTACATATTTGAAAGTTGTTAACATATTTTTCTGTCCAAATCAATCTGCTTCTCAGCATTGTTAAAATAGGCATTTTCCTAGTGTTTTTGGTAACAGTTCTGCCTTTTCTTACCTCTCCTTGCTTACATGTATAAATGTCCATTTATAAGCTGCCAGCTGAAATAGATGCCAAACTTAATCCAATTGCATAAATTCGCAACATAAACTGCAAAAAGTACATCACTACATGCCTGAAGACCTCACAATCTCTCTTAAAACGTCCAACAGAATCCCCCCCCAAAATTGTAGTGGAAAGATTCAGTATTTTATTTGCATGGGTGCGCAGTGAAGCTTTTGTTCTCGCTGTTGGCACTTGATTTCTGATACAAATGCTGAGGTATGACTTGCAAGGGCAAAGAGCTCCAGGTCATTCATTTTCTCACAGAGGGCAAGGAATTGATGCCTTATCTGCTAACCAAAAGTAAGGATCAGGTAACTTTGAAATAGGAGACAGTAGTGCTACAGACCACATTAAAACCAAATAAACAAACAATGAAAATATTGAAAAATAAAAAAAAAAATAAATTGAAAGCAATGGGAGCAAAAGGAATGGGAAGTTTTGAAAACCAGTTGCTGGGTAAAGCCATACAGTTCTCTGAAAGTTTTGAGGGCTTATAAGGTTGGCAGTGTCCCACCATTTTGGATGTCTGGTCAAACCCCGATTCAAAAAATGGTAAGTAATAACACATAGATGCTTTCGATGGTTAGTGTACAGACACCTACTGAGACAGGATAGTGGTTGTAAAATCTGACACATGCTGACAAGTGGAAAACATTTGAAATATTTGGCTTGGTTTTTGGAAGAAGACAACAGTGTTGAATGACAGGAATTTTAAACATCAAAGATTAAAACAGGTTTTTTTTCTTATTTTTTCCTTTGGATAGCATGATATTTATTTTTTCTTAATGATGACAAAGCTCAAAGACTCTCATGTATTTGACAATGCTTATAATCACAAGAACAGAAGGTAAGAGCAGCAATTTTGGATGACTTGTCCAATGAAGTCATTAAAAATTCTTATCTTAGAGAATTTTAATTAGATTTTTTCTTTTTTTAATAAAAAAAAATTATAATTGGATGTTGAATAACATTAGCATTTTCAAGTGCTGCTGGATTGGGAGATGGCTGCTTTTTGTTTGCCAGTTCAAGTATCCCTCTGGAAACAGAGCTGCAATATTTGAATTGTAATGCTAGTTGGCAGCAAAAACTGGTCACCATGTCAGAACTGTTCTGACACAGTAAATGGCTGAAGTAATGACAGGAAGAACTCTGCAGGGAAGTAATTTTTATTTATTTTTTTTTTTTAGAAATGTTGGCTCAGCTTGCATCAGTGGGGTCCCATGGGTTCCCATGACCACCATCCCCATCTTTAAATAAAGTAACAAGCTACCTCCAGTGACAAACACACCCATCACTGCTGCATCACTTCTGGACCACCGATGTATGAGCTGCTTCTGCCAGCAGTAAAACTTCACAATTTGTCAGCTCAAGAGTCTGTCCTTTGCTAATGGATTACTTTTGAAATGTCTGCTGTAAGTGGAAGGTTTTATTTATTTATTTACTTTTTCCAAAAAGGCATACAAGCAACACGCTCCTTGGGTTCTGGCTTCTCATAGCAGAGTCCCCTGTTTTAGAGATCTTCTCCATCATTGTTTCCCAAGACTCCACAGGAAAAAGGGATGAGGGTGACAGTGCCCAGCCTGCACGGCCAAGTTCTCTTTTTCTCTCTCAAAGATACACTCAGGCACGGAAAGAGAAATGTAGCAGGCTTTCAAAGAAAAGATGATACTTAATCCACAGACCGAGGCATCACTGCCCTACCACCGACCTCCTGAAGCCTGGACCCAAGTGACAATTTTGTCCTTATTTTCATCTCTCAGCAACAGAATAGCCCCTTATTCCTGCCACACAGGTGCTGTGAATAGCAACAGAATCACATGCTTGAGGCATTCAGGTATGATCATATTGTAAGTCACAGGTATATCATTTATACACTTATTTATGAAAGATTTTGGAATCTTTTTGAGGAACGCAGTGAGGATTTAGACAAAGGGAAATACATCTAGCTAGTGAGGTTTTGGGTGTAATTTGGTGATCCCTTTGTAACCTGGTAAACCTGCTCCCTGACAGATAGGGGAATCTGAGTGGCTGGAACACGAAACTTATTTATCTTAGGACCCCAGAAAGAATCTGTGAAATTTGAGGGTACCTGAAAAACCAGGCATAGAAACAAAAAATCCAGGACAGTTGGAGAAGTCGTCACTCTTTTCTTTGTCTTTGAGTAGTCCTTGTCTTTTGACTTTTTAAAAACAGGGGAGATATTTCATTTAATTTCTCTTCACAGACTCAGCCCACCTGTTCTGGCCAATACACTCAGCTGCAGCTGCGGGGTCAGCCTCTCTGAGTGCACTGCTTTCTGACACCCTGGCAGCTCTTTCAGCATGCTGATACCAGCCAACGCACTCCAGTCAGCAAGACGCAATGCTCCTTTCCCTCTGCTCATTACCTTCTGGGTCAAGAATGTGCCTACGAGCAGAAAGCACAGACACAAGAGCCTGGGATGGTCTTCTCTTCTGCAACCTTCGGAGTTGCTCTAGCTGAGCAACTCACTGCAACAGCAACAAGGCAGGCTACCATGAAGAGAAAAAAATAAGGAAAACAAAAAAAGACCAGTGCGAATACATTGACCCTTCTTTCCTTCTACAGACAGAGAATTGCTTTAAAAGGGGAACCCAGAGAAACACTAAGGACATGTGATGGATGGTCTTACCTAACATTTTATTGCTAGGTAGACATAGTACGTCCATAAACATGAACAATTTGCTAAGAAACACACCATCTGTAACTGAAGCTGGGAACACAAAATACATTGGAATATGAGGGAAGAAAAAGTCACGAAATACTTTTGAAAGGCCATTCTCACTAAAATAAAAACCTCCACCTTGCCTATAATTTGAATTGACCAGTACATCTCCAGATGTGCAATCCATTTTAACTAGTGTCTTCATACAAAGAGAAATTATGTCTCCAAAATACAAGGAGTTAACCTATTTTTCAGTGGTAGATGGTCTAACGAGCAGCTCTGCAATAAGAATAAATGGTTTTGAGATGTGTCCATGACAGATGAGAGATCAGATTCCCTGCTCCGCCTACCATATTGTTACGGCAATTTTTCTTTTGTGTTAGTCTAATAAGTAAACGCAAGTTCATTACGCAGCCACCAGTATATTTTGCAGCTGCTCTGCAGGTTATTCACTGCATTTGCTTAACTGTGAACGAAAGAACAGACAGCAGAATCCAGAATGCCTGTCCCCTGACACCATGGCTCGCTGGCCAAGAATAATTGCCAGCCACCAATGATGAGACGTGTCACATTTCGTTTCTGTGCCTATTCATGATAATATGTCAGTCATTCCAAGAGCTAAGCATTTAGGCTTGCAGGCAACAGAAGACAGCAGAGCACACTTCAACTGCAAGTTTTCACTACACTTCACGGAACAAAACAGGAACCACTTTCTGGTTATTAGTCCCCATTTAGGCAAAACTACTTCAAATGCTCAATGACAAATACATAACCCAGGGGGTGGGGTGGGGTGGGAAGGGGAAGAAGCAGGGTGGGATCTATGGGGGGTCACAGAAATTTCTATCGCAAGACCACCCCCATCAAAGACAATGCACAATGGTACAATGTAGATGATCATCTCCCTAAGCTCTTACAGGGCTTTCCAAAATTCCACCAAACAGAAACTTTACAAGTGAACAGCTTACTTCATTTAAATATGTAGCCTGTATAATCAGAGTCTTTGAAGTAGAGAGACAGATGATCAGGATTTGCCTTTTGATCTTCCCAAATTGTTTTAGCGAGTAACAACTATGCCTGAAGTCTTTTCTGGAAAACTTTATTAGCAACAATGTTTACAACAGTCTTAGAGACCATGGTTCTCTGAGTATCGCTTGTTAAAAAAATCTTCCAGAAACTGAAATCTTACAAAGCAAACTTAGGCTCTGGAAATAACAATGATGAATTTTACGTGAATTCAAGTAAAATTCCTCATCAAATGAGCTACAAGTCTATTCAATGCTCTGTACATATGCACATTAAAAAAAAAAGTGCACTCACAGGATCTACAGGATCCGCACAGATCTCTGTCTTGTTCTTCGTTCACCTACTAGTACCCAAATCAAGTCAACGGATCTTGCATGAGAAGCTCTAGGTCAGAACAGGTCAGGCTCTGGAGCAAGCAAAAAAGGACCTTACTTTATCAATAAGCCAGAGACACCTTCACATTTCCAAAAAAGCAGCCAGAGTTGCCCTAGTTACAAACTACAGCTGTTCAACTGATTAGCATGAGCTCAGCAATCATTTTTCCCAACTTTAAGGCAACTTAAAGAAACAACTTTCTCTCCTTAGTGAGCGTTAAGGACTGTGCTCACATTACGCATTCTATGCATCTCTTTAAATTACCAGAAACATTCACACCCGCTGGTTTTAGGCAGTGCGTACATAGAAAAACACCGCAGTTTTGACATAGACAAAGAAAACATGAATTTCTTTACCTTTTATTTTGTTTTCTGCCCTCAAGACAAGGAAAACAAAATTTCTTCAGGCAGTCTTCCTAGCCCATGCTTATACAGTGAAAAAAGGGAAAATAGTCCACTCATGAAAAAAAAATGGTTATCATCTACATTTTATTGAGGAAGACCTAAAATTCATTAACTGTAGTAATGGAATGCAGAAATAGTTTTAAAAGTAAGTTTGTTTTCAAGAAACTTCTGGGCCAAAGAAGAAAAGAGAACAGTTCTGGGTTCCTCCCCCCAAACAGCATATCTGATAAATTCAATCTATTTTAATGCAAATGTTTATGAATAAGCTCACAGTCTTCTTACAGCTGAAAAGCAAAATGATGTATAGGAAGAATGGAAGTAATGTTAAACTATGAGCTAACAATTCCACTGGGGTACTCTGGTGATATGAGATACGATGAGAGAAATTTGCAAAGCAACCATACACCTGAAAATGAAGTCACTTTGCACATTCTACATGTTAAACACATGAATCTGGTCACAGTTAAGAGGGAAAAATAAAACAATGGTGTACACAGTTACCCATAACCATCTACCAAGGCACCATTTCAACTTACTGCTAGAAGCACACTGGCAATTATACAAAAGAATTTGAAATAGAAGACTTGAGGGTAGGGGAGTTGTTGCTGCTTGCTTTCCAAGCCTGCTGCTGTTCAGAGGCATTTCAGCTTTTTATTTACAGACTGAAGCTGTTAGAAGTTACAATCACTTCTCAAAAGTCAGAGAACAGCAGCATCCAGCAAAGAGCAGCTCCTTGCCTTTATCTTGTTTTTTATCCCCTCCTTTATGTTTTAATGGTTTATTATCACTCTCTAAATCACAGGTGGTATTTGTTTTTTTTTCTCTCATCCTCTGAAAAGGATTTAAAGCATCAATCCATTACAAAAAGGCAATCACAGAAGCTGGAAGAAGTGAGGTAGTGCTGTGGGGTCAAGTTTTAAAAAAAACACATTTAAGTGCATCTTGCATTGCATGTGTACAAAAATGCGCTTATGAAAATACATGTATTGATTAGCTCAGCAGTGAAACTTCGGGAAGACATTTGGGTAGTCTGAACTTCCGAGCTACACTTGTGTCTATCTGCTTTGGCACTTGCAATAAAGTGCTTTCACGGATGCCCATCGCACACCTATAGAAAGGTGCTTCAGACAATTGCTTAGTTAGTTGGCTCAGCATAGTGTGGCCATTGGGCACAAGTTTTCTCCCAGGAGTCTGTATGAATTCTTTGGGCCAGACTCATGCATCCACACTCACGAAGCTGCCTGGTATCTTATGACATATATCTGTGTTACTTATATCAGAAAAGATGTGTAAATGACTCACCAAAAAGGATCTGAAGCAGGAAAAAAACGTGCAGTTAAGGAAAACAAGAGTTGTATCTGTTTCACTTAGCAGAAAAGAAAAATAGAGAAATGACTACATGATATGTACTAAGGGACTGTTTTAACTTAGAACTCAGCATAACGGAAACGAATAGCTTGAAGCAGGCAAATTGAAAGTACGAACAACACACCAACATCTACAATGAAGCTGGTAGTCAGTGGTAAAAACCACCAACAGACACAGTGGATGTTCCACTTTTGGTACCATTCAGAGCTTTTATAGAAGAAACATCCATCTGTCTAATAGAAGCCACAGACACCAAAAATCAAGGGAACTGAGTGACTTAAAACTGTATGCCACCTTTGAACTACACCTTGGGGACAAATTCTGCCCTCCTTTGGATACAACCAGTTTTCAATGAACCTATCTGGAATAGCACCTGTATGGAGTTTCTAATACACTATTTGACTATCATGGTGACACTAGTATCTTCCGGACAAAGAAATCCATCAAAGTAGACACCAGTTTGATAGAGCAAGAAGTTGAGAATGAAACTAAACTTGTAAATGTAAACTCAGTACCATCTCTACGAAAAAAGCTGTCACACTCTTGCTTCATATTAACTTTTTTTTTTTTTAGAGTTTTATAATACTGATTTAAAGACAAACCCTCCCAACCTTCCACACACACCTGTGTCACATTCCAGATGTGGAATCCACTATTTAAAACAAAACTGAGTATCTTCTTTGCTTAAATTACTGTACCAGTTTCTGTAAAAGGACCTGAAGTTTATGGCTCTGGTTTAGCAGAGTCTAGAAGTACATTCAGCTGCAAAGCTTAAGTTAGGTACATGCTTAAGTGCTCTGCTGAATTAGTTTCTCATAATACTTTCTCTGCCACAGCAGAGTTCATGCAGTAACTTTGCTGGTCACTGACAAAACAGCATTTGGACATAGGAAACAACGGTTAAACAGCTTTTCCTCCTACAAGCTTTTGAAATTAATACTTTATTACTTTATACAAGACAGTAAAAATAATAAAAAGAATCCCACAACTTTTCATAAAAATTAAAAGGATTTAAAAACAAATCTTATTAAAAAGCCAAACAAACTTTGCACTTAAAACCAAACTAAAGAAATACTATATATACACACACTTTTTAAAGAAGAGATTATGATTTTCTATTTGATATCAACAGGCACTCTTCATTCATCATCTGCAAGAAACTAGGTTAGGTCTCCATAGGCCACAGTCAGAGTTATTAAGTAAGTAAATATGCCACTGCTTCTGTGCCCTCCTTTTATTTCCTTGCTTCTTCAGTCTCATCTGGCTCTCTCTCTTGATGCTCTCTTTCCCACCTCATTTCTTTCAACTCTTGTCTGTACTTCCGTTCAATGAACCGTTTCTGATGGGCCATCTGGGGAAAGTTATCTGACACAAGGAGAAATATTTTACATTAATAAACAAACTGGTAACACAAAAAGCCTCAGCTCTTTTTTTTTCTTTTTAAACTTTGATGATAGTAGGGGTAGGAAGGAATAATGTTATTACCATTTTTACTCATTTATTTCTAATAATCCATAGTAAACCAGGGCTGTGTGTCATAAGACTTTGGTTTCTTTACGATTTCCACATCTGTTTCCCCTGCTATAAAGCACTGCCAAATCTAATACACTCACAAAAATAAAATACAAAATCCTGGTACAGCAACATGGCCAGGTATTACCTGGATTTTACATTCTGTTCCCTTAGCAACAGGTGGTCGATACTGAAAAACGAATGTGAGACTACTGTCAATGCTGTCAGGGTTTTTTTGTCTTGTTCGCACTCCAAAAAGTATGAGCCACTGGTTCCAAGCATTGTACAGATGTTTCCATTATTATGATTATTATTATTTTAGACCACGCAGAAACCACTAGATGCCCCACATTATGGCAGGGTTCCTAATGAGAAAGTAATAGTGTAGGAAAATGGAATGTAGTAAAATCTGTTCCTGAAAAAGTTAATGCTTGGCTATGTACCAGAATACAGCCATAGAGTAGTCTAAGAGCATGGATGAGTGAAGACTAGCTAAAACACACTAGACAAGGCTGAGGTGACAGAGAAATAGCTAGGGGGATGGACGCTTCTGACTTCAGACATTTGTCTATTGGCTGGTATGTATGTACACTAGTTAGAACTGAGGCTGTAAACCCAGCTTATAGAATTGATCAGAATTGCTCTCAATTTAGCGCACAGCTGACAGAATACGACATCTTCTGCATGACCAGGGTGCTGACATTCATCTGTGTCTCTGTGCTGTGAAGATCTGTACCCTCCAGCTGTCAGAAAACGAAGAGGTGGTAGAGTACCTGACAGCCTGCAGTTGGCGGTAAATCCTGCTGGGATCACAAAGAGCTCTGGGATCAGCACTGGCTACCTATCTGTGTCTGAGATGAACGCAAAAGGTTACTACACTGACCTTTAAAGCCATAAACAAATTTGGGAGATGTCTCGGCAAAGTACTGCTCTCTCTCTAGCTGGCTACCGAGAGAGAATTCAGCTGAGGCTGCTCGGGGAGGAGTCCCTTGGCACCAAGCGTTTTCCTCCGCGTTCTGAGTCCCAGGCAGCACAGATTTGTTCAGCTAGAGAACATAGTGCAGAAGCCACATAATCTGCAGGAGTTTGTGGTAGAGCAGAATGACTTTCTACTGCTTTGTTTTATTGGCTGGTGAAATTTATACCTTTTATTATATAGTACAGGAATAAAAGGTTTTAATCAGTTATTTACAACTCGGGCATAGGAGGGTATATTTATTTAAACCAGAAAGCAATCTAAGCAAAAGAAAATTGTTTTTAAATTGCTGTTGCTTTTAAAAACACTAGTGCTTTGTTTAATGGAGTTCTGGGATATTTTGTTGCTCATGTTCATCATAAAATGAAAATCGGATTTTCAGCACTGTGCCTGTAACATGATTCTTAAGAACGCTGAAGAACTCAGCTTGGTAGCAACCTCTTTGTTTATAATCCATTTAAGATGTTGAGACACAAATTTATGTAATAAACACATCATGGCTATCATATACAAACAGGTACATGGAAATTACTTTTACTTGACTTAATACTTATGCATTAAAAAAAATTAAACTAAAAACTCCACAAACATATACGTAATAAAATAGGTGCCCATAGGAGCTGTGCAGCCTCCATCCCTAAAGATAGTCAAAACTTGACTGGCAAGGCACTGAGAAACATGACCTAACTTCAAAGTTGGTCCCTCTGTTTTGAGGGGTGGTTGGAGTACAGGCCTCTAGAGATCTATGGTATTCAAACAAATACATATGTCAGAAAAGAGCTGTGAAGTCCTTGGACTGATAGGAGATGAAGGTCACAGCTCTCTGGGTGGTAATACTGTGTCAAGAAAAAACACTCAAAGAAAACTTCAGTAACATTTTGCAGATATTGAGTGGAGAAGGGAAGTTACATTTTTCTACTTGTCATATTCGGCAGTGGTGAGAAGTATATGCCTAGCAGATGGATATAAAAAAATTCTGAATTACAGGGATTCATTGTCTTCTGAAATTTTTAAGCTCTGAGATTTCCAGATGTGGAGATAACAGATTAATAACTTTTGGCATCTGAGAAATTGCCTATTTCTTCCACTGAATCAAATGCAAAAAATCTACTTCTCCATGTTCTTCTGAATAGAGAGCTTCTGCTGCACAAAATGCTTGTAATCTATTTGCTTATAGTACATCCACACCTGGCATTTTAACTCAACTGACCAAAGTTCTTTCGTATAAGAAGTTTGCAAACTCATTCTTTTAATATCTGAGACTACATTGCAATGAAGGACTGCTCTCATGCTGGCTATCCTGTGCATAATTTTGACAGATGCATACACAGATCACTAGATCCTCAGCTGATATAAGCCATTCTTAACAGATAAATATTGACTTACATTGGCTGGGGATCTGCCTGTTAGATTTTAACCTAGTGTACTGTATAATCTGAGATCAAATTTTATTTCTAAATTGGCAACTGAAAAGTAATTTTCCTCCTCCCCTAAATTAGAGGATGAGACAACCACACCTTCAGAGACTACGCAGTCTTATCCCACTGCGTATTTAAGCATGGAAACTCTCAAGGAGACTTCACTGAACAGGGTTCCCGCTAAGTTGCGACCTCTGTAGCTGATCAACTGCCTTTAAAAAATACCTGTTGGTATCATATTAACTTCATCTGTTACAAAATTGTCTTGAAAGTACTAAAAGGAAAACCAGCGGCTTAGAAGTTGACAGCATTCAGTGTATACACCCTGTTCAAATCTTATCCCCCACAAAACCTGCACCTCGCGTTGCTAAAGACAAAGCATGTAAACTATAAATTATTTTCTTTGATGCCCAAATATCTTACATTTTTCAAGTGCGTCCATTGCAGCTCCCATTTCCGCTTGCTGAATACTGTGAAAGCCAAACACAAATATGTTACATGAGATCTAAGTTGTACAGAATAAACTAAAGTTTCTGACAAAGTGGAACACTAGCTACTCTTTTGTAATAAAACTCTTTGGATAATCAGTAGCTAGCAATTCCCAGAGCATATGATGTATCAGCCTTTCCATAAATATGTGAGCAATAGCAGTACAGCTCCAGTAGAATATTTTTAAACTTAAATCAATAACACTAACAGAATATTCTAGTCCATTCTTCACTGAAGCATTTGCTTTTACTTGAGAGAAAAAAAAGGAACAAAATCACAGAGGTGTGAACGCTATAAAACCAATGATATTTTTATAACCACCACCAGATTTGGTAGCAGAAAATAAGATGAGGTCTTTGGGGTTCATGGTTGAAGTCTTTGCAACTTTAGAAACCATTCTGAAATACCTAGAAGTAATAACATCAGAAAAAAAAAAAAAGACCTGAGAGCCTTGCACCCTTAACTTGCCAGCTTAAGTTAGACAGTAATCCAGTAGCAAAGCCAAAGATAAAGTCACTATTTCCTGGAAGCTGTTCTGCAGTTTCTAGTCTGAGAGCCACAAGTCAGTTAGCATTGCCAGTCACCTAGCATTACGAGGCAAGTTGGCCAAAAAAGCTCAAGACCCAAAACTATACAGATGTTGAACCCTTCAGGTGTTTCCGAGGCAGAAACTCGGAATAGCTTGAAGAAGGCTCTATAGCTTTCCTTTTCTAAAGCCAACGACACGCTTGTCTATCTCCACGGCTAGTCATTTTGGACACTACCACATTCAGACCGTAACACCATGTGATTAATTTTTCACTATACCTTGGGCCTTTACCGCATCCTATTCTTTCCCCTTTGAAGTAAACAGCTACTGTGTATGTCCTTGCATGAGATGGTCCCACTGTCTGCAAAGTCCTGAAATAAGAAAGATATGATTTATTCAAGCAGGAAGTATTAAAAACCAGAATCTGTTTGCGGCACATACATCACCAAGCTTTCAGTCTGGTCAATACATATAGTGAAATTAGTGCAAAGCATAGAGCAAGGGTTGAGAGATGCCTGTATAAATCACATTAACCCAGAGATTACCAGTATGGTGCACAATAAAAAGGAGAAATTTACATAAAATGCACCTTATCTATATTGGTTATATTTACTCCTCCAGGTTCACTCAGGAGCACCATATGAATGTCAAAACCTTAAGCTATAAGCAAAAATGCAAAGTATAACACGAAGTGCTTAAACACTGCGAAAAATCTTATAATAAATTCATATAAATTGTGCATAGCTGTGCAATTGCAAATAATCACACCAATATGATTCTTGTGCGCACTAAAATTTTAGTCTCTGAGAGTTATGCAGTTAGCAAGGTTTTAAAAGGACTTTGTATTGGACATGGTAGCTCTCTACATACCGAATTATCACGGTACAAAGAAATTTTCCATCAGCTTTGAAAAGCTACAGTTTGTCACAAAACAAACTTTCCATTTGAGCTGAAGTCTAGGACATGCATCAACAACCATCTAAAGGGGAAAAAGATAATTCCCTAGACATGCAATGAATTGCTTCTTCTGCTGTTTCTCTCTGCTGTCCCAAATCTCTCTCCACTGTCAGCTCAAGTTCTGTCCACTACCTTGTTTCTTTTTGGAAGGAGCACCAATTTCACATGAATTTTTAAAGTATCTAACTATAGTACTCTGTTTCCACGCGCTGTGACAAAAGCAAATAAAACCCACCCCAAATTTAAAAGCAATAGTACTGACTGCAGTGAAATAGATAACCTCAGGAAAAGGAATTTAACAAGATAATAGGAAGATAACAGCATATTACTAGCTCTAAGCTGTACTATAAAAATCAATTTATCATCACAGCAAAACAAAACAAACATTTGGTACTTGATACTCAGTGGGTTTTACAAGAATCAGGAATTGTTTTTATTGTATTCATCTCCCTCACTGAAGACAAAGCTGTGAGCCCTCATACAGAGACACCAAGGAGTCAGATTGCAGAGCATCAGTTGCAGTGTTAAAGCAATCATATTTCTGAAGTACACTGTTTGTCACTAAAACCGAACGGCTACATTTCATTGAAAACTTTATTTCAGTAAATGGGACAAATGCACTTTGACTTTCATTCTTCATACCTTTTTGACATAATCTCAATAACACAAGCCTTGAACTTTCACAGCTTTTCTCGCTTGGGGACTAACATTGCACCCATTCTTACATTAATTGAATGGATATGGATGCAATATACAAACTGAAGTTTATTACTGCCTCTCTGAAGCAGCTATTACACTATTTTACAATTGAAAGAGAGAAGGGAGACCCATCCCATCCAGCTTCAGGTATCTAACTGATGTGTACAAGTTAAGAGCTTCATTGCCCTGAGCTCTTCTATCACTAAACAGAGGACATATGTGGGCTGAATTGCGCAGTGAAAATGTCCAAAACTTGTGTTGCCCTTCAGTGCCTGACTCTGTGGATTAGAAACAGAGCCTACAATCAGGATGTGTAACACAAGGCATTTATTATGCTGCATAATAATGTAGAGTGTAGAGAAACTTCATACTATTACTGAAAATAGAATGGAGGTAACTTGACTTCATACTCAAACAGCCATTGTTCCATTCACTTCACTTAAAATACTGCCATTCCTCACATTAAAAGAACAAATACAGAATGATGCGAATGAAATACTCCATTTGAACATAAAAATTATATTTTCCCTTGCAATTGTACAAGGTAAAATGCTTACTAATTCTTCCTTGTAATGGCTTAAAATGCCTAAAGCTTGGAAGACATTGGTTCAACATTTTCCATCTGCAGACAGAGAGAAACTGAAGAGCTTGGATAACTACAATAAAACCATACTATGGGAAAAACTGATCACACCTTCCTCTGTATACAAGAAGACTGATAATTAGCTTGTATCCATAAGATGCCTGTTCTTACTTGTAAAGAGGAATGTCTGGCTCTTTTCCTTCTGTCCTGAGAGTCAAGCAGCACTGCTGAAGCTGAGATTTAGGATCATTCCAATCTTGATTTAAAATAAACTCCTGTAAGAAGCTCACAAAGATGCTTTTATGATTTAGAGATTGTGGTAAGAGTCTCAAACACAATAATGTGTTAAAACATAGTGGCAGGAAAGCAGGAACCTGACTGATCTTACCTTTAGCCGTGGAAAAAAGCATACATTCATGAAAGTGTGAACATATTCCAAATCTTTATCAATGTATAGGGCAGCAATAAAGGCTGGGGGGGAAAAAAGGTACTGTCACTCATCCAAGGAGAACGTTAATGGCTTGCACTTTTAGAAACAAGTATCTCTGAGTAGTCTAAAGCCATATTCAATTATGTTTCACAGCAGTGATCTGATGAGGGTATTATTATCCTGCATACACAGGAAAAAAATAAAGTTGACCAAGAGATTAAGTGACTTACGCAAATCCACTCAGTCATTTAAAGAGCTAGAAACAACACTCAGCTCCTAAGCTCACATTTTAACCAGGAGACCATGGATACTTACAAATAAATCACTACTGGGTACCATAAAAAATTTTAGATATAAATCACTCCTGTTTGTGTGCTATATCCATTTGCTTAGAGGATCTGGCAAAAGCCAAGAATGGCTCACAAAATATATCAAAATATACAAGATATGGATTAGCTTGCTTTGCAGAATATTTATCACTGCTTCCACTTTCTTTGAAAAGAAGGTAGCACAAACTTCTATAAATGGGCTAAAAATAATTTAATTTCCATGTAGCTTTCCCTCTTGTGGAATGACCATTTTGAAACCTCCTAAAATGCAGTCAAATCAACCACAGAAATATCCACCTGCTGAAGGAACTTACTTTATCTTCAACAGTGACAAGAACATATTAATGTAACATTGAAACTGCTGTTAAGTAGCTCAACTCTGATTACAAGCTTTAACTTTCCAGACATGCTTTTGACCTGGTCATCATGACCCCTCAATTTCTAAGCCTACAACTTTGCATCTGCAATTACGCCTCCTTCACGCTTTCATACAGACTTCAAAAATCTAGGCTAGTGTTAAAAAATCTGGTTTTCAGAGTTATAGGCATAATTCATTTGTAAACCTGAACATACATTTTTAATAGTGATTTGAGAGATTGCTAATGGCTTTCTTAAACAAGTCCCAAGGAAAAAGAAGTTGCATAAGTACTAAGCTGTTATAACCAAATTAACTCACATTCCAAGAGATCAGCCAAAGTCTTAGTTCGAAGGGCTACAGGTCTTTTTGTCTTGTCATTAGTGATGGCAAATTCTTGCATACCCAGCTCTTCTGCCACCTTGGCCTGTGTCCTGTTGTTCACCAAAGAACTTCTCAACAGCTGCAACAGAAAGAAGTTCCACTCAATAGTAACAATTAGCAGTACCAAACTATGAAAGGTAGGGAGAGCTGGGGAGAAAAAGTTACTTGCATCGTTGTAGCCTCTCACTTCTCTCAGTTTACCGACATTTTGTTTTTGTACGTCTCAGATGATTTTCATAAACACACACGCACTCTGTTTCTTTCTACTGCTGATTTTTCCTTCTGTTTCAATACTTCTCACTAAATTTCATTTATTCTAGGACTCATTATTTCTGTAACTATGTCTTGCATTTAAAATGCTTGTTTGTGAGCTTCTTTGCAATCATATACCATCTCTTCATCAGTCCTGTAATTTTTCAGCTAACCTGTATTTTTCTAGATTAAGTAATACACAGTTATATACCTTTTTCCACATAAAGTATAAACACACAATATTCTGGAGTCTATAGAGTAGTCCCCAGTGTCCATCAAATAAGAAATAAATAGGCAGTAATTAAGACAAATGCACATTAAAGCAAGACAGTCTAGTGTTTCAGAACAAGCAGATGAGGAAGCCGCTCCATTCATTTAGCCAGAGAAGAAAATGCATAGCTGGACAGCCTGTACATACTGTTTGCTCTACTGAAGGCGGTATAGCTGAGCCAATGCATCCCTGACAAAGATCTGGCTCTAACATTTTCAGTGTATGACAATGTCCAGGACACCTGGACTCCAGCAAAGTTCCCTGAAATGCTTAATCCTGGCTGCAGGCAGATTGCTTAAACAAACACAGAGCTCTGCCAAAGATACAATCCCATACAGCTTAAAGGAGTATTTTGGAATTTTAGGGTTTCATACAATTTTCTGAACCCCTGGTTAAGGTAATTTTTTTTTCCTGTTTGTTTGCTTTTTTGCTTTAAATGAAACATCATTAATTTAAGAAGTTAGGGATATTATGGGAGGTGGGGGTGAGAGGGAAAGAATGTCTCTCCCACTGTTTATGTGTAATCTAAAGTTCAGAAGCTGCATACACGTTTTTTCTCTCTTTGTCTTCCATATCACATTTTCTCAGCTTATTAGATCCAAGTTATGTGCTACCTGGCTCCAGCACGTCAACTGAGCTTATGAAAAATCAAGATTTATTTGCTGCACTTGATACTTCTTCTCTGACAACAGATAAATAAAGAACAGTATGTTCATAATTTGTTTGGCAATGATGTATGAAGCAGATACTCACAATTTGATCTTCATAAACTAGGCAGACTGCAGATAGGATTATTACCTGCCTCCCTAACCTCTGCTTAAACTCATCTGCTTATTAATTTCCAAAATTCTTCCCTTTTATGTTCTTACGATAAATAAACAATACTTTCCCCAACAAAATCCTAAGTACAATATGCAACCTAGGAGACAGAAGTGCAGTATCACACATGACAAAAATCTGTTTCTTCTAACAGGAGAAGGATCTCTTTTGCTGTGTTTGCAGAGTATTTATTTTGATGGGAACTGTAATCATGATTAGTAGTAACATAAAGAGCAACATATACACTACACAGTGAAGCAGAGATGGGAAAAAAAACCAGTTATCCTTCTAGCACTGTGGTTATCAACTTGCTTCATATTAGAATTTGCCTCTTCTGTAAGTGTGATCTAGCAAGGAACTCAGTCCCCCTTAATGATACTGGGAAAACATGGTACCTGTGCCTTCCCAGCAAGTTTTTTAGAGCTAGTCTCCACCCTGGCAAGACACTGCCTGCATCACTGCAGATCTTGAAATGTGTGACAGATGCTCAACTGGACCTTAACTCTAATTACAAAGCAATTTTTTTTTTATTCTTCCATCTTCACCCAGCATACTACTACCCATTGACTGTAGCATAAGCCAGTACAGGAAAAGCTGTATCTTCCAACAGCCAACAAAATTTCATCCTCTTCTTTGGCACATCACTCGGCTATCTCAGAATATGTAGACAAGACTATGTTGTTCTTTCTTTTTCTTAAATGTAGTTAATTTTCAGACACCTCTCCACAAGTAATCACTATACACTGGGAAGCCACTGCATTCCCAGTCAAGTAGAATCCTCCCATCCTTGACCAAAACTGTCCTCAACACTACAGACACCATTCAGCTGATGTTCTGTTACTATTTTGAATGTAAGTATGTTCCCAGATGACAGAAGGAACTCTGGGTTTGCTGTTTCTCTTCAGATCCCACATCATCAGCCTCCTTTCTCACAAGTCTCATTTCATTTGTCCTCAAATTTAAAAACGTTCTAAGACAATTTTCTTTTTCACTGCATGCACATCCCCAGAATTGAAATTTTATTCTCGACGTTGCCTACTTCTCCATATCTCTATGTGTCTTCAGCATCCATTCTGCTCTTTGTAGTTTCCCCTACGAACCTGGGCTGTGCAACTTGTTCTAGTTGCCAACACACTAATCATTAAATTACGCAACATGGAGACATTCTGATCACTGGTCTGTGTATTTACACCCATTAGTAGCAACACTTCATATCCTTCCTGCCAAATAGTTCTGGAAAGATTTATCTTACTGTAACACCACTGATGCCTACATTCTTAAAAGTCACCTACAAAGCAAAAACCCCCACAAGTCTTGGATTTCTGCCTTATGTTATTGTTTCTATGAAGAATATTAAAAGTCTCTTCCCCTTTTAACTTTTACTTCAAAAGTTCAGGCTTTATCTACTCTGTCTCCTGAATGGTGCAGAAGAATCCATACGAATGTAAATGAAGCTTAAGAACTGGTGAAGAAAAATTAAAATTACTTTTAGTCAGAGCATGTACTTATTTTCTTGTAAGCAGCTTTAGCACAAAAGGCCCAGGAAGTATATTCTTGAAAACACATTGCCTGCTAGAGACTTAGCATTGCTATCCCTTTATTGATTTGAGAAAACCACTCCAAGTGGCTAAGAAACTTACAGTGCTACTTCCTAATTTTAACTAGAAGACTCGATTCATATTCCTGATACATGTATTACTTTTTTTATTCTACTCAAGACTTGAAAACTAAGAAAAATTTAGTAAGTCTAAGAAAATTTATTCTTCACAAAGCCACAGCTGCCTAGCTGCAGTACTAAAGGAATCAATCAGGAAAACTACATATACTACCACCCTATGTTTAAAGTACCATAAATTGCTGAAAGATCCCCAAACTAGATTGTTCAGAGCCCAGGTAAGAGAAGCTGAAAGGCTACAGTAATCAACAACAGATGACTATAACAACAGTAAAATTAAATTCAAAAGCTACCACAGGAGCTCCAGATTGAAGACAACAGGAAAACCAGACTAAAATAAATTTTAAAAACTTCTTATCAGGAAGCATAACCTTGCCTGGTTGCAGGTTCAACAGACTGGAAGTCATGAATAAAAAAAGTCATGTGATGTGCCTATTGAAATAAATGGTTTAAGACACCCATCTTTAAACAAGAACTAGTCTTATCTCTCAATTTCATCACTGACATCCTTAAAATTATTGATCCATTTCACAGACAGAACAAAAATTATTGCACTGAGCTCATAAATCACCATTTCCTATTCATTGCAGTGCTCATGACTTAAAATTAACAAAGCCTTATTAAAGAGCAGTGGTGGCTGAGACTTCTTTTATTAATCAAATCCAGAATAATTCACTAGCTGCTCCCATAATTTCAGTCTCCATCCCACTCTTGCTCTTCTGGAGAGCATGACTGATGGCAGTCTTACCGTTAAGTGCCCTTCATGATGATCGGGGAAATGTATGAATAAATACTCTGTGGCTACCAACTGCATTATGGAGTCACCCAGGAATTCCATCCTCTGGTTGTGGCCTCTGAAAAATGAGACATCAATGGAGCAAAATCAATAAGCACTCAGGAAGGCAAAAAACAAAACCAGCATGCACACACAAATTAAAATAAAGAGGGATCTGAAAGTGAGCCTCGCTCATTTCCAAACGCATTTAAGACAATTTTCCAGTGTTAACCAGGTGAGATGAAAACACAGTTCATTACTGTTGTAACACCAACATTCAGGGAGAAAGCAAATCAGGGCAGCTACATATAAACACAATTATTAGATCACAGATCTGGGACTAATGGAAGGAGAAGAGCAGTTGACATCAAGTTTGTAATGGGATAAGGTCTCTCCCTGCAACTTCTTATAAGAAAATGAACTAATGAATGCAACAACTTCAATAGAGAAAAAGGTCTGTCCATTCACAAGAAATAAAAGGATCAGGGTTTAAACTCATGGGAGATCCTGGACTCTGTAACCACTGGTATGGTTCTACTGTTTGCTTTAAAACGGGGCCTGGCAGCTCTACACACCACAGAACACAAGGGCCGCATTTGGACCAAAGAGCATGATTTTACCTCTTTCCTCTGCCCAAATGCGACTCCAAGTATGTTTTGCTACTGTCTCAGGAGTGATGTGCAAATATCAATGATGCAGGAAGCTCAGAAGAACCACCGGGATGGCTCTAACATCTTCTATAGTCTTTCCCAAGGTATCCACTACTGACTACTGTCAAAGACAGGATACTGAGCCAGGCAGACTTGCGAACATAGCTACCCTATTCTCTTCTGGAGAACAGATATAACATCTAGAGTTTGTTTACAAATAAAGCAATCTGGGTTACTAACAGAAGGACCAACAGAGCTACATGAGGACTCTTGCTGTGTACTCACAGAGTCAGATGGTTAAAGCCTACTGTCCTCAGAGTGAACGCGCGTGCTAGAAGCCGAACATGAGTAAAGATGACTCCAATTGCCTCCTCAAACTCTGTAAGCTTTTGAAGAACTGGAGAGGTCTCAATGAGTTGCCTGTCAGTATTGGACTCCTGCAGCTGTAAATAAAATGAAGTGCAAATAATGACATACAGACACTGTTTCAGAACTTCTCAGAGAAAAGCAAGCCTTCTGTAAACCAAGGGCAATGAGTACACTAAACAAGTCATTCTCTGGACAGCTGAACTGAGAAAACCATGTCTCCTCTGGCTTTTTGTCTTGGATAATTACCACTCAAAGAAGATGTGAGCTCTGATGTATGCTTTTTTAACAGCTGAGGCACTTATAACACATTGCTTATATGGTCCTGTCTCTACATGTGGATAGCATGGACCACTTATTTTCATAAAACATACAATTGTACGTGGTGGAGTCTTCTAATATTATCACATTGTTTGCAACTGAGCAACAGATTAAAAAATTATTAGAATAGGACTGGCAGACTGACAGCATGTCAAGATGAGACAAACCCCAAATCTGTTTCTCCCACTTTCCTTCAGTATCAAAAAATCAAGAACAAATACTTAGTATACAAAATTCAAAAGGGCACAATAACACAAGAAAATTAAAACTATCACTTTGGGCCAGTATCTTTTCTTATCAGTTTCTTGTCTGATGTCCTTGATGTGGTGATACTGTTAAATGGCTTTCTGGAGCTGGGAAGCAGCTTAAACATTTCCCCCAGCCCCTCCGGGCATCTCTCTTGTATAGCAATGCCTTAAAGGAAGAATCATCCAGATGAGGATGCCTGAAGGAAAAGTAAGAATAGCCACAGTTTTTTAAAGTGGCATTAAGATCTTTTTTTTGGCTTTTTGCCTGTCTCTTTTCTATTAATTGATTACATTCAGTTTGTCTTTTTCCTTAAACACTACTGAGCTTTCAGCTGACATTTTCATGGAACTACATATCCCAGCACCAAAATCCTATGCCTGGGTGATAATGGTCAGTTTGGAGCTCAGCTGCATGTGGAGCTGAGACTGCTTTGTGCTTCCTCATGCACAGGCCTTTATATTTATCTACACAGAATTTTATCTGCTTTTTTACTCCACAATCACTCTCACATTCTCACAATCAGACTGCAATTCTTCAGCCTGCTGTTGTCCCTGCTACCCTGAATAATTTGGTATTGTCAACAAACTGCCACCTCACTGCTCATCCTCATCCCTAAACTGTTTATGCGAACAGCCTACACTTCAGCAAAGATCCCCAGGGAAATCTGCCAGTAGTCTCCATCTCTTGTAAGATGTGGTCATTTCACTCCTGTTCTCCATTTCTTATGTTTCAGACATTCCTTTAAATCTTGTAAGGACTGACATTATGCACTGGGGTTGCTTGGGCTTTTTTAATTCCTTCTTTTTTTTTTTTTTAAAACACATTTTTATAAGTCTTTGAGTGCCTTTCCAACAGCCTGTTAGGAAACCCAGCAGACAGTATCATGTGCATCATCACATGTGTTTTTGTCTCCTCTAAAATCTCTTACTCATTTGTGAGGGAGGACTTGTCTTTACATTTTGACTCTTTCTAAAGAGACCACATTTATCCAGGTGACCACTAATTATTTTTTTCATCACTATTTCTACTGACTTGACTACTGCCAAATAACAGTGTTACAGCCCTTCAGTTCTGTATATCTTACGCAGAGCTTTTTTTTTTTTTTTTAAATTGGCATCTCATTTGTCATATTGTTATGGTGAAATTTTAATAATTTTTAAAATGCCATTTTTCAGGCTAGCTGTGCCTAAAGGCTAACCTGAGAAGCCTGTGTTTCCCCTACTGGCAAGCAGAGAGCTAGGATGGCTTCTGGGACATGGAAGAAGATAAATTTTCATCACACAAGTTAAGGTAGTAGCAAGAAACGATAAGCTGCATACATTGACTGTCTCCAATCTCTAAGCAGAGTTCAAGCCTTCTTTGTGCAAGCAGAGATAAAAAGGTTAAAATAAAATAAAGTAAGAGAAAAGAAAGAAATCCACAGTAAGAAGAATTTTCCAGAGTAAGAAGAATTTTCTTGGGAGCTTGTGCCACCATGCAGGATAGCTGATGCTGAATCTCAAAAGTTTATCTTCCCATTAAGACTCTTTTCTACTTACACTCACAGAGAGTTGGTCGTAAAAACACTTCATGTGCACTGATTTGTTGCTGAAGATTTTGTCTATGTACCCATTACAAAATCCATACAAATATATGAGACATTTCAGATGGAGACCTTAAAGTGACCTTCTGCTGGGAGGGTGTGCTCACAAAAAGTTTCAAAGGAGTCAAACCAACTGCACAAAACATCAGAGATTTGGATGGACGAAAGAAACCTCTCAGATGTTCATATGACCCTGAAAACCTTACTATCCGACTGGATGACAATTTGAATACAGCTATTCTTGCAGCACCCCTGCACACTTGGAAAATGCTACCGTGTTTGCTGTGAAGACAAGGAGCTACAGTGCAGAGAGGCTCTGTGACTTGCTCTAGGTCACCCCTAGAATTCAGTCAGGGAACAAGGACTGGGAAACCATTCTCCCAACCTCCAGCCTTGTAAACTAACAACTCGTGAACTTGTATCCTTCAATACATGGAGGGTAAACTAGCCTTCAGACACCTTCATAATTCCAGTGTTTACTTGGTATTAAAGCTGCTGGAACCACCAAAACAACCATGTTATCATTGCACACACACACAAAAAAAATCAGAATCACACTCTTATTCCATTCAACTAATATTCCTTCCTACTATTAAGGTTTCAGTCTTAATTTCAGGTTAACAAAATAGGTACATAAATTGTTTTTATACCCTTTTTCCCCAACTTCAAGAAGATGAACAAGAAGCCACCAAAATGTTACCTCTCACTAGATTTATCATATAAGCGCAGTTATATATCAAACATGAGCAAAGGAAAGGTGAACGATTAATCCTCAGAGAGGCAAAGACTCATTATTTATTAAAAGAAAAGGAAAAAAAACCCAAACCCAAAAGCAAACACAAAGGCAAATATATATACTCCTTCGGCTACTTTTTTCTGAGATGTCATTACAATGAAAACCTATGGAAAAGCATCCCTGAAAGTAAAACAGAGCTGTGAAATTTATTACAGAAAGGGATACACTTACTTGCAATGGGTGTAGTGGATAATTAAGCCATACATCCCGCAGGTCCTGCAAACATTGAGAGATGCCTTTAATGCTCAAGGGAGTCATTTAACAAATTCCACAGTACTAAATAAAATGTCATTACTTGAAATACCGAACTATTTCAGATGCTGACTCTGCTTATTGCAAATTCAATAGTGCTGGCAAACTAATTTTTAAAATCGTGTATTTGCTGTTCAAACTGCCTGTAGTTCTCCCAATTAGCTTGTGTCAAAGAGGTGGAAAAATCCTTGAACCAAATAAAAAGTGGTTAAAGGAAGAAAAAGATTTGTTTAAGCCTCAGGACTAACTTTATTTGCAAGTACTCCTCAATAGCAAGTTTGATTTCACCAAAGGCAAGGACTAAAGAAAAAAACGAACACTTATTTTCTTCTATTTCATATAGGTTTTCTTCACTACAGGCACTGAGCAGCAAAAACACTGAGTTACGACAGGCTTCACAATACTTTTATTTCTAATAAGCTTTGTCATTTCACAGACTTGGAGACTTTCAAGAGAGAGAATACTGTATAATTCATCCCCTCACCACTGCCACGTGTATTGTTGCAGGTTACTTTCCTTAGGCATTATATGGGAAAAATTCCAGCTAACAGTGATGTAAGACACAGTATGCAAGAATGGATCAGACTTTAGTTATGCAATTGGGTAAATGCTGGATGAAATCCCCTGTATTTTTTTTCAAAGATATGTTTAAAACTTTTAGGAGTAGGATGATTTAACTGATGAAACAGGAATAGTCATTCTACATGTGCATCATCTCCCCAAAGCATGCTGCCTGGATCCACAGCACCCATCTCTGTTGTTAAGAGCAGCACCTTGAATGGAAGTCTGCAGGTTTCCCACGCCCCTACCTAAGCTAACCAACCAACAGCACACCTGAGGAAACACCGTAACTTTTTAACCTGAACCAGTGCAGCTTGCTGTCCTAAAGATGCTATGCTACATTCAGTTTCCAGGAACTAAGTACAACAGGTATACCTGTTCATTTGTGATTCTCAAGTAAAACAATGGACAAGAAAGCATGTCTTCAGTTATTTTTAAAATGGAAATCAAATTATATAAATACATAAATACCTTGTCATTGAAAAGTAAACGTCCAAATAATTGTTTTGCTTCTTCTAGGCTCCCCTCTAGATAAACAGCTCCTATATGAAGGGACCAATACGTCAAAGGTCAATAATGCATTAATACTTAGAAAATTACTAAGCACAGGGAAGTCAAAGATCTCTGCCTTCTTCATGTCCAATACATTTATTTTTTAAAAGCATGCTTTCTGTAGTAATACCTAATTTTCTAAGAAATTTAAAGCATGTTAAACACCAAAATAAATCAATGGTCATAAAATGCACAGAAAAACCTGAAATAGTTAAATCAGTGATAGAAAATGATACACCTAAAGAGCAAAGTTTAAACAAATTAGACCAGAAGCAATCTATTTCTAAAAGTAGTTTCCAGTAAACAGCTAACTATACCATATACATAGATAACGAAAGCCATGAAATACATTTCAATAGCTAGCAAATAATTGTTATTTATTCTGTACTTTCAACAACATTACATCTGGCATATAAATGATGCATCAGGACTATTCCAAACCTCAATGTCTCCCCAGTATCACAATAATACATTGTCTGAACTGGAAACTGCACCTCTGCATCTCTCAGTTTCTGGAGATTATGATACTTTTTTTTTTTTTCTCTTTCCCCCCAAACTGCATATACAGCCCTCACTAGCCCTCCACGTGCCCTTTAGTAACAACCTCTGCAAAACTTGTGCTAGCATACTATATTGTTTGGGTGTACCATATACACTATGTTATCTGCACAGGCACTTTATAAATTCAGTATCAACATTTTGTCCTTTGATACTCTTTACAGGAGGGCTTCTAAAAACCTCAAACTAGTTCTTGTAAGCACATCCATATAAAAGCAAAGGGAATACACAGCCACATGAAGAACACAGAGAAAGGAAGTCAATGTTCCCACACACAGGGAGAACATGGTTTGCCTTGCTGTGTCTTTCCCTCTCTCTTTCCTTTTAATTCCTCTCTAAGTCAACTACTTTCTTTGGATTCTTTGGAGAACAGTTTGGAGGTTTGTAAGACTATCTTGCTAGAGGCATATTATGAAAGCACAGAATTTCAAACAGGTCCTAGGCAGCCTGCTTATACTTTTGGTTATTATTTTCATCACAGGGAAGAAGCACCAGACTTTTAGAAAGGTTCTCAGGTAGGAGCTCCAGACCCCACATATACTTTTATCGTCCCTTGACAAGCTCCCAGATTTTAGCTATGGCCCTGACAAAAATCTTATTGCTCAATTAACTTTGTGAACCACTTTGTATTGGAGGTTAAACAGCAAGCCTGCTCTCTTAGCGAATCACAATGCTTGCCAAATCATCCTCATCATTACATCCTAGACAAGCTGAAGTATATGAACAAAGCCACAGATACATATCTAGTGTTCCTTTTCTGTTTGTTTTTTTTTATTTTTAAATTAAAGATCAAAGCACTCACGGAAAGCAAAATAGAGTTAAAAAGAAAACTCTTATTTCTTGATAAGATGAAATGCAATTTGGCCCAAGGCAGAATGCACAGAACTGCTGACAACTAAGCCAACTATGATCTATTTTTCAAAGCAGGACAAAATGCTTTAGGAGCTTGTGTAGCATGTAAAGACCTGGATCAGGGCTAAACCATTCCCATAGCTAATATCGTGTACAGTACGTTTGGATTAATATGAAGCCAAATCAGTAAGATTTAACTTGCTTTGTGTATTCAAACAAGTGAAGTTTTATAAAACTTGCTATTTAAAACAGAGCTCATGTGGATGTAACAGATCAGATTTCTGCCTTCCTGCTTATTTGGTCACCGTGGTCAGGCAGTCCTGATATCTTCTCCAACATAAATTTATCGACTAGCGCAGCCAGTCACTAATCAGCATCTTAGTGCCCAACAGCAAATTTGACACAACTCCCCTTCATCTTCAGCTAGAGGGTTTTGGTAGGTTTATTACACCAGCCATGGCATATTACCATGCTTTTTATTTGTAAGGAAAATACAAAGCCCAAAAAATATTTACTTGGCAAATGTCATGTTTAATTCATAGCAGAAGGTTAGCAGGGCACAGAGGAAGCGGGCTGGTGACTTGGTTGGGAGTGCCTGGTGCATTCAGAAAGCAAGCTGCAGAGTTTAAAATTCAGGGCTGAAACGGGACTCCACATTTTGCAGGCCTCTGCAAGAACTATTGGAAGCAGCGAACATGTACTTTTCCTGCCAGGCCATGGTGACTGAACTACTCCCCCCAGATGACTGCAGGTGGCAGGCCATGGTGGCGCAGGAGAGGCGGAGTTCTGCGGTGACGGACAGAAGCGCTACACCGCAATGATGTGAAATGGCAGGATACAGATGAGATTTTCTTTGTAATACTGCACACTCATGTTATACATGCAGCATATGTGCAGGAGATGGGAAGAGGTGAGGAAGATTTAAGAAGCTTTACTATCACCTACCTTTACTAACAGTACTCAACACAGACCCATGTCTCCTCCATCACAGTCAACATGGCATGTAGACATTAAAACTTAACTGTCTGCACACACGAATACACACACTTTACCTATTAGGGCTTCAAAGCAGTTGGCCATGGCATGGCGCAGATCCGATTCCCTGCAAAGGTCTGGACCATGAGCATAAAGCATAAATCGATCTAGTTCCAGCTTCTGCAGAATACGTGCAAAGAGTTAAAACCACGGCTTTAGAAGTACAAGAGTACCAGTTCTAGTCACTAGAGTTCAATTACACTATTATTATGCAGCAACTGGGTCTGAGGGAACTTTAAAGCTTTTCTCCATAGCTTCAGTTCAGACATAGGCTAAAATTAGAAGACTTCATATTTGTTTATCAGAGGCAAGCAACTAGAGTATGATAGTGTGGGAAAGCTAGGAATTATCAAACCAAATTGTCAAGGGAAGCCAGATCAAAACATGTTACTAGTGAGATTTAGGAATGAGTTCAAGAGGAGGGCGGAGGGTGTGACAGAAAAATAGCCTGATACCGGCTGAATGGTGCAATGTGCTGTGTTTCTTGCTGGTAGTTTGCCCTCATGTGATTTGCCTTCAGAAATGCCAAAGGAACATTCAAAGGGAGGGCAGTTAACACTAAGGAAAAGATTTTGCCTATAAGAAGAAGATAAAGTAGAACCGTGAGGAACAGGGACTCTGGTAGACACAATCCATTGAACATGTCTTTTTCCTCTAAGAGTGCCAACAGGTGGCAGTAACAAAAGCCTCTGGGCACTGCAAGCAGGAGACTGATATTTTAACCCGCAGTGCCACCTAGCTTTCTTTTTCCTTTCAAACGTGCATCATTAACATTCATCTGTTGCCTAAACCATAGTTCTGCTTGTCAGTCAGAATCTCAGGTAGTGAGTCAGATATCTTATATAATATATGATAATTCTGCTATAGAAATGCAGGCAAGAGCTACTAGATTCTCTTTACATATTCATCTTTTTGACACAAAACCATTATTGAGATTTTTAAAGAATAGGTTTGTGCATCTTGCAAAGTTTGGATGAGAATAGGTTCTTCCCAACTGGGTTTAAGTTTCTACTGACTAATTTTTCATTAACTTTCAACTTCATCCTCCTGGAGTATATTTAAGAGGTAAAAGTGGAGACTAAGTTGTTTGAGGTGTATGGTTTAGACACCTTTCAATTAAAAAAAAAAAAAAAAAAAGGAGTCTTCCATTTTCAGTGAATGAGAGCCTATTCGCTGCTCCAGAACACAGGGGATTACCACTCACAATGTTCCATCACACTTCATAAAGTGCAGGAGCACTCTTTAGAGTCAACATTAAAAGTGGAACATCAATTGTTTTATATCAAATTTAAACTTATTACAGTTTATTGCCATTTGTTCATGTTAACAGGTGTTGTTTGGGTGTTGGCGTGTTTCCCGCACCTCCAATGGCTTATCTCCATTTTCAGAGCTTGCATTCAGCTTTTTTTGCATGTGTTTTGCTTCTCATTTTTTGATCACAACACGTTTCAGATTATTTTTAAAATTTCTGCTACAATGTCCCTTAGAAGCTACAGAAATGTATTGTTTGATCCTCAATTAAAACAGCATTCCACACACAGGAGACAAATTGATGAGCTGAGAATTACATTGAGTAAATAAACTGAATGCAACACGACACTGCAGGGGATAATTAAAGGGGATGAAACCAGGAACATTGTATAAGATATACGAGAGGAAAGAAGGGTAAGTTGGTAAGTCAGGAATGTACAACAGATATCTAATATTTACAGTTTTATCTAATATAAATAAATACAGTTTAAAAAATGTCGCAATAATTTTTTTTTTTAAATTGTCCATGTACAACGTTAAAGATTGTGAGCAGACATTAAGAATATACGAGCTATCCTGATGCAGGTTTTAAAATAGTAACATGAATTCAAATATCAGGCAGTTCAATACCATATTTGTAAACAAACCCCTGATTTGAAACATTTCAATCAATTCATGCTTAGCTAAATCATTAAAGAAAGCTTTAGAGAAAAATTGTGTTCACTGCCTACCCTATGCCTCTCCTGAGAAATGAGCAAAAAGATGACATGTTGGAAATCACGCAGTTTTTGCCAAAATCTCAAGACTGGATATGCTTGTTTAAATTACTGCGTGAATATGAACAGAGAAGATTAAAAGAGCACTTGAAAACCATCAGCAGTACACAGGGGACATGTTTGCACGCATGCGTGCATGCACAGCTTAATACATTACATCAGTAAGTCTCAGACTTTTTTAAAAAACATGCTAGCAAAATCAAGTATAAGGGAATACCAAATTATCTATGAATAGAGACTTAATCAACTTTCTGTATCATATTCCCACGCTCAAATATCATGTAGAAATGTAAAAAGCTCTGTCATTCACAGAATTAAATGAAATAAAATTCAGAGGCATCTCAATTTTTCCCATGAGATAATACAGCTTTTCACCAAAAGCCTTTTTAACATATTTGTCTTTCACAGTCAATCTGAAAATGACTGTGTAGATTAGGGAGCAAAATTACCCCCCCCCCAACTTTCTGTACCACCTGCTGCCATGTTTTCCCCATATATTCTGTCAGGAAGTCCTTTTATAAACAACCAATTTGTTTCTTTTTCTTCACTAAATTTCTACTACCCACTTCATTACCTGTGCAATTTAAAGCTAAATATAAACACACCTTCAACATAAGCATCCTAAAACTTATCCTTCTGCCTGCAAAAATTGCTCCTCCTAAAAACATGGTTTGGAGAAAACACTAAGTCCTACTTCATCTTTAAAATCTACTTTCAAATTGAAAAGAGTTCCTGTATCCCAAATCTTGTACACAAAACACAGTAAAGACACTGATGTTCAAAGCAGGCAGATCCCTCAAGAAACAGTCCACGCACTAATAGTACCCTACCTATGGGTGTCAAATACAGAGATGCATAAAACTGTACCTTAGCCAACATGGCCAGGTGTTGGTTCTGTACAATAGCAGTGCGGTACGTTGCTAATCCTCCTTCCTCCAAAGTGGGAAACAGGTAGTACAAGTGGACACTGGCAAAACAAAAATCAAATCGGATGCTGTCAGCATTTGGTTAAAAATGAAGCACGTGTCTCTAGGGAACTGTGCCTTTCCCTCAGATCCTAGATGGTAACACAGGTCCCTTCCCAAGGTGGCAACTCAGCTTGAAGTAAGGTAAAGAAACAAACATTAAAACAATGCTCAATAATATTTGACTGGATAGCATTGGCAGCAGGGGAGGAAGAGTGCCGTTTCTCTACTGGGCAGCACATAATCTCTAAATCCCTGCAATGACATGCAGTTCCATCATCTGAAGGTTATCAGCAGCAGTGGGTTCAGCAAGGTTGACACCTAGAGGATGCTGAGGAATAAAGCACAAGGGAAGCATCAGCCTTGAGAAACTGTGCCGCAGGTACGCAGTGCTTTAAGATGATACTACTGATTCAGGCTGGACCACCACTCAGGGTATTTGTTTTACAAGTTTCTTACAGCACTTTAGCAGGTGCTAATGGAGCCAAAGAACAGAACTCAACAACCTGTATTTATCAAATATGTGAAGCGATTAATACCACAGAAAAAAGAGTAAAAATTATAAGCTTTCTACTGCCTTTAATGATATTTGTTATCATGCAAGTAAGATACTTCATAGAACAGAAACAAAACAAAAAAAGTAATTAAGTGATCCAACCAAGATCTGAGTAACAGATAAATGATTCTGAATATCTTCATATATGACTACCTAACCCATGTCAGAAAGAAGTTAATACAGAGAGGGTTTTCAACATCCCACAAATAAAGCAGTGGATAGCACTAATTATTAAAATATTTTATTAACCTAGTACACAGGGAAAAAAGTGCAGATAGATGCAGGATTATTTAAGGACAAAAATTGCTATAAAACTTAGAGCAATCTAAATCTAATCAAGCATCATAATTCACAAAAGCAGAGACCTGAAGTCAAGAGAGTTAGAAAAAAAAATTCAGTCTTAAATAGATGCTTACATGCTCTATTGAACAGAAATGTAGCTCAGTTTTTTTCTGACTCGAGACAAAAGTTAGCTCAGAAAGTCAACTGATGGTTGATGAACAATGACAATGAAAAATGCAAGACATTTTAATCAGCAAGTCTTCCATCTTATCAGCCTGTACTGTTGTATGAGAGAAAAGGCCATGGGTTTTAAGGGCACTGAAGACCTTTATAGACAAATAGCTTTTAATACTGAGTAGCTAATGGGTAGTAGAATGGAGATAAGGGCAGTTTTGTTATTCATATAACAAACTTGCTTAAAAGAGAAGCTTTACAGTAAACAAGACTACTCCCCTATTAAAAACAGTAGAACAAAACAGCTGAAAATGGATTATAATCTTTACTTTGTGCAACTGCTTGCCCCTAGTAACTCAGGTAAGAGAGGCCAATGGAGGTAACTGATAATATCACTGTATTGTTCACTGATTTCAGTATACTCAAAGCAGACCAAAACTGGAACAATTTTTGATGAATTATGTTTTTTTGTTATTACTTCTAAATAAAATAGTTGAGCACAAATCTAATTTATTTACATACAGACATTATGGAAGCTACAGCCCTAATAACTGGAAATATAAGAATTGCAACACATTCAATATTACCAATAAATGCTTTTCACTTCCAACTAGAAAGAACTCATGGAAAAAAAATGGCATGCTAAGAAAAATACCCTTCCTTTTAAAAAAAGGGTACAAAGTTCAACTTGTCTGTAGCTGAATAATCTCTAACCCCAATCAACTTGAAATTGCACTCCATGAAACAAACTCTAGCTTTTCATTTTGTAATCTTCCTTGTTGTACCATCAGTACTGAAGGAATTTTCAAGAGAGCTGCATGCAGATGTGCAGCTCTAAGTATCAGGCAGGACTGCAAACATACACAGTCATCAAGTAGACACTGCAAAGCTTAATAAGCCCAACGGTATGACAGTAACATACAAAGGTGAGGACTGTTGAAGAATTCCCCATTTACCTTGTTAAGAACTCCACCACAGCATCTCCCAGAAATTCTAAACGCTCGTTGTGGTTAATCCTGAAAAAGGCATTTTAAGGTTTACTATCATCTAAATAGCAAATGCTGGTTATTTACACAATACAATTAAAACAGAACAAATCAGACTTGATTGCTAATCAGCCGTGATAGACATTTTTGCAGCCTCCCCCACCTTCTCTGGGTTACAATCGTTTCTAAAACAGAATAACAACTACCTGAATCTTGAAACTCAGGACTGACACCACCACCTTTGAAATTTTCAGATGTTCCATTCTGAGCTACTGTCAGAGCTTAATAAATGGAGAAAGGAAACAGTACCATTGATTGGCACTGAGGTCGGGTTTCTTTGTCCATCAGACAGCACCAGGAGACTGAAACAAACAGCCTGTCTTCAGTGTTGTGCATGCAACTAGGGAAATGTACGTACTTAACATCAACACCAGCAGGGTATGATGACTCTGCAACAGATTCGTTGGTATGGCAGAGCTACAATGGAGTTCAGTACTTTCATTTTTCATAGCACCTTTAAATGCCCTGTTTTCTGTAACTTTCTTCAAGCTCAAAAGAAAAAATGGCTGTACAAGATGATGCATTCAAGCATGCCATTAAGCTAGTAGAATCGTATATTTCCTGTGTTTTCCTTTTCTTCTATCACTGCTCCTGATTTTCCTTTGTTTTGCATAAAGTTTCATTTCCTCCAAGCTCTCTGCCTGTTTATGTAACAAAGGACTAACAGGACACAGCAGCCAAAAAAGGACGCGAGTTTGTCTTTGAATATGTACAAATTTCTGCTCTACACATCAAAGCATGTAAGTGGCACCATTTTGACTTCACACATGATTGTAACAGAATCAAGGCCATTGCCACAGAGGGTTTTTTTTCATCCAGAAGGATCCTTCTCTAATGTCTGACAGCTTTTATCATAATTTGTACTCCCCCAACAATTATACAGTTACTCTAATTTCTGAAATAGCAGGCCTTTGTTATGGGCTGAAAGAAGTCAAGTACCTCTGCTGTGTAAAACAATAAAGTGTGAGCAAAACTACAACTCCTCTGTGTAGCAACATAGCAGAAAACACAGATCTCTCAGAAGTGGGATCTTATTTGTGTGTTATTTTGTGAGAATTAATGCAATTTAGCCTTATCTCACATTATCTTATAGAGGGCTGAAATAAGCTTGAGGCTGACTCTCAAAGAAAAGGGCATGGTCTAGCTGAAACCGCACTTGGGGAACACTGCAACAATAATTTATTCAGAATTCAACTTCTCCCATTCCCGAGCTTCCTCCAAATTGATGAATCTTAAAAGGCCCAGTTATAGCACTAGTTATACACTAAAATACACTCTGCCCTCTAGTTCACACATTTAGGAGATTTCACATGCAACTGTTTCTTGCATTAGCCCTATGAGCTTTCTTTATTCACTTGGGCTAAATATGGTGCCTGTGGCTATAAACCATATCTTAAACATTATTTATTTGGACAGAATTCTTAGTGGTCATTTAAGGATTATTACATTACAACATTAATCGTTTTTGCATATGTCTTTAAATTGGACCAGTAAATCAGCAAAGCCCACGTTCAGTATCACACTCTTGTTAACAAGGTGCCATGTCAGGAAGGTACTACTGTGAGGAAACGTGATGGAGTATCCAATTTATAGCAATGATAACAATAACAACAAATCTTATTTTATTGGGCAGAAAGCAAAAAGGTAGCCTTTTAGTCCTCCTCATTTCAAGGATAAACAAAAAGTGATATCTGTTAAAACCTTCCTCAGGAGTTTTCTGCTTGCATGACCAAACATTTACTATGTCACTGCTAATGGAGGTTCAGCACATCTTCATAATATAAAAGTGAATTGAAAATGACTTTTCATTTCAACTATTTGCAAAAGCTGTTGCTGACAGTAAGTTGGTTGTTTCTATTAAATATCTCCCTCTGCAACAACTTTCCTACTTGCAAACAATTATTTTCCTTACCTGGAAGGAGCTGGATCATCCTGTCCCAAACGAGACATAATATTTATCAGGGTGTTTATCCCTAGAAATATAAACAACAAACTATTAAATAAACAACCACTATTTCAATTTGAATAGACTTAGAAAATAATTACTCAAAATGTTACTTTGTAGTTGCTGTCCACAAGATCATCCTGTTATTTGCAGGGTAGAGCAAGTATAATCCTTACAGGTGCTCTCTGCCTAACTGATCGCAGTCCCATTACAATACTATTGTATTTTTGCATTCAGACACCCTGATTAAAATACCACCTTTGTATGAAAAAGACATTCCAAACATTACATAAACAATTTACTTCATTACAGCTGAATATACTTTTAAGGGGTAAGGAATATTCTGCAGCAGACAGACCACATATTTTCACATTAATAAGGCATTTTTACAAAATATCCTCCAGTTTGCTCACCATATGAGCAGCGAATTAAGGAAACAATACTTGCAAAAGATCAAAGAAAATACATCCTCCCACTTCTTATCCTTGCTCTTTCTCAGCTCTCTACTTGTTGATTAATTTGCAAAATCCAGTCTTTTAGAAAGATCTCACTGGTGTCTATGTATAACTATTGAAATCCTCCACTGAAGGAAGCTCTGAGAAGAACAATGGCCAACGAAATAATAATGGACAAAAGGTTTTATTACTGATTAAGCGTTCAGTGAGAGAAAAATGGTAGTGGTGTAACAGCATACCTTTTTTTCTCATGTGCATATGGTGAACTTTTCTATCTCCATACTTTGGCTGTCGAATCCCACAGTTGGATAAGGAATTTCTGGCATGATCTGGATTCATTCCAAAGTTTAAGTGATGGCTTGGATGAGTCATGGCAAGCTATAAAGTAGCACATACAGGAAAAAAAAGTATTAGATGTATTTTCACAAATGTAAGGAAAAAAAAAATCTTAGACTGGTAGCTAATAATTGTTATTTTTTAGTTTGAAGAAAGGCTATAAAGTGACATCATCAATTAGTAGCTTGGTTCCAGCAATTTAAATGTAGGAGGTACTATTTCAGATGTCAGAAAGAACATTTATGCCCAATCATCAGTTTAACTAATTAACTTTCAACAGGTTTTTTTTCTTTAAAGAAAAATTAGTTTAGAAGAGAAAAAAGCGTGAACTGTCAATTTGCCCTAAGAGTTTTGTTCACCAGTTTTGCTGAACTGATTTCGATACATTTGCTTATTTAAACATATATTCACACTAACATTGCAGCATAAACATTCATATTAAAAATATGAACAACTAAAAGAGCTTCTCAACCATTCACATATTTGATTTAGGTTATTTAAATATAAAACTTTCCTACTTCAAAAAAAGGGGATTATCTCTGGTTATTTACAGAAGAACTCTTTCCGTCTTGACTATACAGGGCCACTCTTCAATTGGAAGTGAACAGCAATGGCAGGATTGGTCTTCTGTTTTACATTTGTACCATCTAGCATCATCAAAAGCTTACTCTGCTGCTGACACCACCACTACAAAAATGGCAGCAGTAAATAGAACTACAGCTAGCTTTTATGACTCCATCCTGCAGACTCACACATTTTCTCCTTCTTTACACAGACACATCTAAAAATATTATGCATGTATAAATGTATGTGTACACACACCTTGTATATAAAACAAGAGACACAATGGCAAATTCAAGCTGCAGAAAGTTACTTCTTAAACACCTGCAGGACTGGTGCTGCAGGCTATGAGCAAATTGATTCCAGTAGTTCATTCAAACATTGTCTGTAGCTTTCCAAACATAAGACTTAGAGAAGTTTTTATTTTAATTATTTTAGAGAGTAAAGTTATATTTAATCAACAACAAGAACTTTCTCCAAGTCCTTTTTAATTCCTTGCTAATATTAGTAAGTTTGTCATAATTGCACATTCTCAACTTCTGCTCCATCTGAACTGGATGACACATGACAACTTCTCTGAATAGTTAAATTAGTGTAATCTTTCTTGCCCAGACTGTACTTTAAAAAAATACATCATGATGAAACAGGTGCAAAATTACACATCTAATATTGCCTATGCTTAAGTAGGTGATTGGTACTATATACATTTTTAAAAAGCTCTTTCTCTTCTGGAACAAGTTTGTAGGTTTTAAATAAATTTGCATAGGGATCAAGCATTTAAAAGTATTTTTGTTATAACTAAACATTAATTTAACTGATGCTGACACACTTGATTTAATGCTTTCTCCCCTTTTTGATTGCAATTTGCTTTTTGGTTTGTGTGTTTGGTCTCAACATTTTGAAGATTTCCATCATTGCATTTTTATCTTTCATATTAAAACTAAGGCAGCCCGCAAATAACTAAATCCTACAAGATGCAAAATGTTTAATGTAACTTTCAGTAGGACTAGTCCTGGAACCAACTTCTAGAAATCAGAGAAGCTGTGAGAAAAGATTTCCTCATAAGCTTAAAGTAGTTCAGGAGTAAAGTCTCCATACAAATACAGAAACCACATGTTTTGAACTTAGAAGAAAATTCACCTTTCTCAGCCCCAGTCAGTGGAGGGAGATGATGCTTATTTCAGAGGGAAATCCTGAACAGAAGTCTCCATTTCCCTTCAGTAACTTCAGAAAAAACGTAAGGGGAAAGGGGCCACTATGCCAAGAGTCAGCCTTCTGGAGCTGATCATTTCCAAATATGCACTTACATAAATGACTGGTTATGCAACATGGATGCATTTAGAACAAATAAGAAATTCTCCTCTCCAGTTCCTGCCCCTGTTTGTAAATGCAAAAATTTTATCATGTACTTGTAGAAATCAAGAGCCGACCAGAAGTTTGCCAATTCCTTTTCACTAGCTATAAATGCAAAATAAAAAGGCAACACTTAAGTTATTCTTTTTTTGAACGACAGACTGTAAAAGGAAGAACAACGGCGTGTATGGTCATCTACAGAATAACACTGTATTCTTCACAAATACCTAAAAAAAATAACTTAGATGGAAATAATGAGTAATGTACCCGACAGTCTTTTCAGTAAGCACATCTTTGTCTTTCTACACATTACAAGCAAATCCAGACCTACCACTAGAGCAAAGGCAGGTGTGTGTCTACAGGCACAATAGATGTCTCTATTTACAAGCCTCTTGGGAAAACTGAAACTTCTGAAAGATCTGCAGTGCAAGTAATCAAGTACGTCCAAGCTGTGGCAATGCAGTGCATTTCTCAAGTTTGTACAGCAGGCAGGATTATGGATAAACTCAATAATATTAGGAAGACAAACCAGCAAGTAGTTAATTTTTTTCATATCTTACCTGCAGCAAGCACCTATCTCGAAAAGTGTAGCCTATCAATTTGTCCAAATGCATCAGACACTGATGGTAGCGGACATGGTGGGTAAGGACAGGAAGCATCATTGCATGCTAAAAAACAATTGCAATAAGGAAAAGCATTCAACTTCAGTGTACAGAATACTCAGTTGACCAAGCTATAAATACAAACACTTTCCGTTTGTCACAACACTGAGTTTTACTGTTTTGGTTTAAATGAGAAAAAAAATCATATTTGACCAAACTTCATCATCAGAGCACTTAAATCATATTTGTCCATCTGCATAACCACAGAGGGGACACAGCCCCACTCAGACTAAATAAATAAATACATAAAACCAGTCCTCTACTTAAGTATTTTGAATGAGGTAAAAAATGTCTGGTCACCAGTAACATCAATTTTCAGTAAGCTGTGACTGAATATGACGCTATACGTTTGTACCTTCTCATTTAACACCCTGCAGTTTTACATTAGTACCAAAGATGAAGAAAGAGCATTTCCCCTCTGCCTCAATGTTAGGGAAGAACCACTTTAAACCACTTTAACCAGTTTTCCACAAACAGCAGTAGCTACTTGATTTTCAAGCACAGTTATCAGTGCCTTGGCTTCATTTCCTTCTGAGGAAGAATTAGGGGCTTTTTGAAACGCTGTAGTCTGGCATAACCTGGCTTAATGTGCTAAAAAATATCAGTAAGGTTGCTGTTTGATCATCTAGGAAACAGATAATGTTTTTCTGTTAGGGAAAATGTCAATAAAAATTTAACTAATTATGTTGCAAAACCAAAACTCTCCCTCTTTTGGTGTTTTAAAGCAGGAATTCTACACTGATATTGACTTTGGATGGATCTAGGTTGAAATAAGCAAGTAGTACAGTTTATCAGTAAAGTAGTACAGCAAGTACGATATCAATGTCAAAAATCTTGCATAAGAGTAAAAAGAGCTACATGAGAAATGTATTTAAAGAATTTTATGCATGTGACCATTTCTGTGACACTGAAATCAAATTTCAGTTCTTCTAATCATTCCTATTAGTGACACGACATGAATATATTCAAAAGAATGACGTGTTTTAAGGGAATCAAAATCTGAGGGCTGTCACTATTAATTTCAGAAAGAGGAATGTGTATGATTACAGAAGATGGGTATACAGTTTGGAGAGATGCAAGAAAAAAGCATACGAAGCAGATGATGTATAATTTACAGAATAAATGATGTTATGGATTTCTGCAGGTCATTAAAGAAAGAACAGCAGAAAATACAAACAGGTGAATGTTAGAAGATTGAGAAATTAAGAATAACCAATGGCAATACTTTCTGTTTAAGACTGTGAAATTCTTGAGAACTGAACAGACAGCTGGAAGGCAATCACAGCATCATTTAGGTTGGAAAAGACTTTTAAGATCATTGAGTCCAACTGTTAACCTAACCCTGCCAACTCCACCACTAAACCATGTCCCTAAGCACCACGTCTACATGTCTTTTAAATACCTCCAGGGATGGCGACTCAAACGCTTCCCTGGGCAGCCTGTTCCAGTCAGTGCGTGACAACCCTTTGGTGAAGAAATTTTCCCTAATATCCAACCTAAACCTCCCCTGGTACAACTTGAGGCCATTTCACCTTGTCCTATTGCTTGTTACTTGGGAAAAGAGACCAACACCCACCTTGCTACAACCTCCTTTCAGGCAGTTGTAGGGAGCGATAAGGTCTCCCCTCCGTCTCCTTTTTTGCCCCAGTTCCCTCAGCTGCGCATCATAAGACCTGTGCTCTAGACCCTTTCCCAGCTTCGCTGCCCTTCTCTGGACACGCTCCAGCACCTCAATGTCTGTGTTGTAGTGAGGGGTCCAAAACTGAACACAGTATTCGAGGTGCGGCCTCACCGGTGCTGAGTATGGGGGGACAATCACCTCCCTGCTCCTGCTGGCCACACTATTTCTGATACAAGCCACGATGCTGTTGGCCTTCTTGGCCACCTGGGCACACTGCCAGCTCATATTCATCTGGCTGTCAACCAACACCCCCAGGTCCTTCTACGGCAGATAGAAGTAGCTAGTTAACAGAAAGAAAAAGACTCTCTGGATCTCTGAATGGCAGAAAAATTCAAAACAACTCCAAGCAAACTGAGTAAGTGTAAGTGAAATTTTATTTTGTTACCATGTCACTCATTTAGAGTTTTCTGAGGGTAATTTACAAGCTAGGAGAACACCCCTCTTATCTCCATATAAACTGTACAGGTGTACTTCCTATGTCTTCCTTCACAGAAGGAATTCATTAAAAAAAATCCAAACAAAAACAAGAGAAAACACAACCCAAAACTTGTTTCATGGGACAACTCTGCTTCCCTGCCTGACTGTTCCACTGCACCAGGCAGAAAGAGTCCCTCAAGCAAGGTTTAATATTCTTTATACCAATACATGTTGCCCCAAGTTTGAGGGCTGAAATCTAGTTTTAGATTTTTGTCAGCTGTGGTGCAGTGAATGAAGAATTGACATCTGCCTAGGAGCACACAGAAGGCCTTTAATTTGACTCTTGCAGTTATATTGACAAAGTGGTGCTTTCATGGCACTAAATACTTGATTGATTCAGTTAGTGTTATGTAGGATTTTAACTATTTGATGTTTCTGATGTTTTATGTATTTATCTTTTTATAAGAAAATAAAATATATGCTTTAAAAAATTGTATTAGGCTAAAGAATGGCTAGTGATTAAAAAGAAAGTCTCCTGAAACCATATGGCCCCAGGAGCTATCCCATAACTTTGGTATTTGCATCTGGTTATAAACATACAAGTAACTTCTTTTTTTGTTTTTAAATATATATGATTGTAACTATGTTAACTATGCATGTTCTTTTCCTGCTGCAGCTGGCATGGCAAGGCAAGGAATCTCTTGGGTGCTCCCAGCTAGTGCCACTATCCCCCAGGCTGGCAGATGCTCCTGAGCTGAACCTACTAAGAAGAACCAGGGGAGCTAAAATATTTTGAAATGCATCATTTCTCTCCTTAGCCTAAACACTTAACACAGCTGTTGAGGGCACACCAGCAACAATACAGGCAATGGGGCGGGTGGGGGGGCAGGGGGAGGTAGCTTCTCAACATGGCCCCATCCTGCCAGACTGCACAGTAAGTGCTGCCCAGCTTAGTGCCACGTTGTGCACTTCATCTACTGGATAACTAAGTGAGCCTGGCAGAACAGAGCCATTTTACATTTTTGGAACATTTCACTCACCCTTTTTCCTCCCCCTCCAAGCAGTTCACTTCTGAGACTGCAAAGACCAGTGTCATTACTGCTACGTGGAACTTAAAGCAACTATAAGATACCAGAGGGACTTAAAAGAGTTTCAATCTTCTAAACTGCAATGCTTTTAAAAGCATTAATTTAAAATCACTGCACTTTAGCTCTGCCCACAGAGTTGATTTATGCGTATTTAGGTTTAGTCTCTTTAATCTGGGAAAAAGCATGTAGCAACAGCAGCAGTCTTTCATTTTACAGACATACAGTTTGCCTACTCTTGGCCTCTCAAAGAAACCAAATCAAAGGACCTTCACACCAGAACTGGCTGATTTAGATGTTATGGCTGCAGGTGGGCACAAAAACGCAAAATAGCTTTACTTTCATCATCCTTTGGTGTTTTGGTGTCCTTCAGGAATATCCAAGATGACATTAAGAGATGAATCACAGAAATTATAACACAGAACTGTTTCAAAGCTCCTAAATTAGAAATTTACACTGTTTACTTAACCTGTAAAAATAGATACAGTTCACAACAAAAAATTAGAAAAGGGCTGTAATTTTCCTCAGCTATGTGAGAAGATACTGTTCCACTATTCTCCTTCTTTGACTTCAGAAGCAATAGTAGAATCACAAGAAACATTTCAGACAGAAGAAAAGCAATTTTAGTTATTAGCATTTCTCTCCTGTTAGAATTTCCCCTTTGGCCTTACCAGACTTTTAAGATAACAGCAGGATTTCTACCTGTACCTTTGCCTAGCAACACCCAGAGTTTATACTTCATACTGTTAAGTTAATATTAAATTATAAGCCTGTTAATTACTAAATAACATCTCCAAAACAACAGCTAAAAGAAGAATGATGCAATTATACCCTAGTAAATTTATTTGGCTGTTATAACTACTTGAATTTTACTAATACAGTATTATATTAAAATTGCATTATTTTTATCATATCACAAAGCTGGTGGCTGTCAGCTGCTTCAGAATAGGATCTGGAAGAGAGCCGTACCTTGGAGATGTCATACATATGAAACAGAGTATCTGAAACATATCTTTCTACTGAGGGTCACCTGTTTTAATCCAAAAGTTGTGGTGCCTTTTTTTTTCTTTCTTTCAAGCAAAAAGATATTTCTTCATGCTTCACTGCAAAATTTGTTTTTTAAAAAATACTTAAATGGAAAAATACATTAAAATAAAAATATTTAAACCCAACCCAATTGATGGATGAAGAAGTCCCTGGAGTTCCATGCTAGACTCAACGTTTGGTTAACCTCCAGCCTCCAGCTGTTCATTCCTACCCCATATCTCCCTTGTGCTAATCAACGAGTGGCAAGAAAACTAAAATTTTAAAAATAACTTCTTTTGGTGTGTGGAGGGGGTGGGCAGGACACTAGAATAGTTCCCCTAAATCAACAGATCTTATTGAGATAAAGGTATGCACTTCCATTTGCTTCTTCAGCCCAGAATCACAGCAAACCCTTGCAAGAGGTAAATAGCAGCCATCGAGAAAGAAAATACATTAAACATCTCTGCGGTTTAGTCACCTGGCAGACGTCAGAGCGTATCCCTGTTTTCCAGAATCCCTGGCTACTCAACTCGACGGTCACTTCACGTCTCATTGTGTTCTTCTGACGAATTTTCTGCAGTGCTTCCTAGACAGGGAGAGGATGGAGCTCCTGTGAAGAACTTTCTACACCAAAGCAGTATCAATGCACACGTGACTGCGTAATACCCATTTAAGGTCCACTTTTGGTGAGCAGTTTCTAAGACTAGTCCAAATCTTGTAACTGCCAGCCACAAACTGTGGTGGACGTGCTGGAGTACAGTGTAGACAGAGAATTTTGATAGACCAAGAAGAGAACAGCGGTGACTACATTTTTTTTACTGCAAATGACAGAACAAACCAGTCCAACTCATACATCCAAGATGAGACATAAGTTAAGGTCCATACAACGAAAGCACCTTCTTTACCCCTGTGTGCAAAACAACCTCTTCATTCAAGTCTGTCACCATGAGTGGTCCTGGTTTGAAGCATTCAGTAGGTGTAAAACATGCTAAGTAAAGAAAGGTTTTGTTTCGTGATCTTGGCTACTTCATAATAGTTCCTGTTCAACATTGTCAGTACTCCCAGTCTGGGGAAGGAGTTCAGCATTCACTAGCTCTGGAGCCTGTTATGATGAAATCTACCAATATTATTTCAATTAAATTTTTTTTTTTAAATTGTTTTGCTTTGACCACTGGCCATTTGGTATTGTGTAACCAGTTTATTTGTCTCTAGAAACTATGAAAGGGACAGAATCATTAAAAGAAAATATTTTCTGTAAAAACTAAATGAAAGAAAACCAGCTAAAATAAACCATCCCTGGATCAGGATCTCCTGGTTCCAATACTACAAAAGCCCCAGAGTATGCAAGCTCCCCACACAGCATGCACTAACAGTAAAGACTCCCTCAGTGCTCTTCCTTCTTCAGAACATGAAACTTTTCAAAGCGGCAACCCATCCTCCCTCTCCTTTTCACTACAGGGCATTTGCTCAAAGCTGTCTCTACCCAACTTCCAGTCTGAAGCCTGTGAGCATCTCTGGGCAGGAATGAGCTCTGTCTTCTGTTCTGCAGAGACTCACAGAGCGGCACATCTATCCAGACACAGATTCATCAAACCTCAGACACCTCAATACTGAGGTGTCTAGGGGAGGAGGCTAGTTAGTCCTGGCTCCTTTTATATTCAATGAAGGGGGATAAAAGGCTTCAAGAAATGCATTTCTCTCTCCATTGACTTCAAAGTGAGCCTTCAGGTCCCAATTTATGCACCTGCTGTAAATGCTCAAAGTTAGGTTAGAGGAACAAAGCCCCCAGGCACAACCTTGTCACAAATAATAACATCATACAACCTCATAGTAATGAATGACCGGTGGCAGAGGGAACAGAGATGCTTACAGCACTGCACCCCTTGTACATTGTGTAAAATTCACATTTTAAGGCTGTGTCATTGGCTGTTTTCTGGGACAGATGCTACAGTGTTTGCTAGACCTAGCTGTATTTTCAGGCTGACTGAAAATCAGAAGTCCAGTGTTGCTCACAATATATGATTCATAATCTTTAAAAGCCCATGTACCAGTCAGGTGCAGCCCTACAGCTCCTTCTAAGTTACTGACACCTCCACTGGCAAAATGCATAGGTTATCCTCACATAAAGCTTCTGTTTCAGCCCTGTATGCCTCTCTGATGGCAAACTACTTGATAAACTCATTATCCTAGATAATAAGGTCTAGAAACAAAAATCAGCATACCACCCAGTAAGCGATAAATACCAAAGGAGCATTTTATCTTTTGAAGCAAAACATAATCACCCCCTACATCCAATCCACTGCAATTTTACAAATAAGTCATCCATTAGCCCATAATGAAAAGATGCCCATATAACAACGGTCTTCCCTTCTACTTGCTCTGAGTGTAGAACGATGTAGCAAACAAAGTCATCTCCTACAGGGATAAAAATTTTTTTGCCTTACAACTGTGGCACAATTAAGTCACAACACTGTGTTTTTTCCCCATTTACCGGTAAGGAAGCTAAGGGCTTATTTAATATCAGCATTAATAAAATGTTAACTAAGACTCTTGCTCATGCAACAGCATACTATGCTTTGCAGTAATAGAAAAAATCAGGTGCAATGTCAACAGTATCAAACATTTACCACAACCGAAGCTACACAATTAGCAAACTGGGGAAGACTCAGGAATTGGACTCAGTGGTCCTCATGGGTCCTTTCCAAACACAGGATATTCTACGATTCTATGAATCATCAGGGTTTCTAATCAATAAATAAAAAAACAACACCACTTAATTAAATTCCATCTGGTACCAAAGAAGTTAATTTCTCCTCTATGTACTCTTTACATAAGTTCTCCAATTAAAAGTGCCTGGTAGACATGCACCAGACAAATTCAAAGCTTCAGTCCAAGATGTTAAAAAAATAGATACCTGAGAGCAGGCTGCTTTAGTCTATATTTAGGTGACTTTATTTTTCTGATTTTAATTTCCAATTGGTTGAGCATCTGCACTTAGGAAATGCTTATTGCTCATCACTTCAGGGGGAAAAAAAAAAAGATAGGAAAGGCAAAAATTCAACAAATACCTCATTTGTCATTAAAGATTACTGAAAATAACAACAACCAGATGATTTCGACTCAAAGATCTTAAGGAATGTCACTAAGACTGCCTAATAAATTACGGTTTAAAACCATGCACAAGTGTGGCAGTTTTTATCTCAGAAGAGAAATGTTTAAAATTATGAGCCAGCTAAAAGTGCACTCTGAAATAAAAACTCCTTCTCTATGCTAAGCTCTTGAAACCATTAATGGCAACGGCTATAAAGAAGTTATGGTCCTATAATGACCATTTTTATAATTGGGCAAAAAACTTGCAGTAGTTTGACAGCTGAAAAAAGGAAAAAAATCCATTAGCTAACAAGCAAAGATAAAAATAAAATCAGTGTTAACAGCCTGAAAAGAAAATCTTTTGTGAGGGATCTCTACTGTTTCCCTAAACAGGGCGGTCGTATGGCTTTATTCCACCCTGAATTACTGTGCTCAATTATCAGTTACAGGAAGGCTACCTCTCTTTGTGATAATTTCTGTTTCATACCTCTCTTTGTGATAATTTCTGTTTATCAGCCTGTTTGACTTTGGGACTATTAGCCAGCAGGTGACGCAGCTTCACGTAACTCTTCCACAGCTTTTGGTATCTGAAGGACAAAACCAGAAAACAAATATTTTCGTCGATACAACGAAAGTCTCTCATCGTTTGTCCTTATGAACACACCAGCTGCACCCATACACACACAGATCATCTACAAGCATCTCTTTGCTCCAGAAAAAAAATCTCAAAGCATTTTCCAAGAGAGGTGGCAGTGCCTCTGCAGTTGTTCCAGCAGGCTGGACACAGCAGAGAGGAGGCATTAGTGTGCAGTGTGAGGTGAACAGCAAAGCTCAGAGCAGAACCCAGGTCTCCCAGATACACACCCGTCCTCTCCGAAGAGCCACTTTTGCATGCTGAAAGACTTGCCCGCAGCATGACATCTCAATTCAGGCAGGTGAAAACTCCCTCTTCTCCACAGGGTTTACCTATCACTCACTGAAAAGCAGTAGTAACCTTTCCCAAGAAGTGTCTGTCCTTACACTGGCTGAAACATTTCAGTGAAGCACATGAGGAAGAGCTCTACAAGTCATGTGCAACACGAAGTCATTCTGTGAACAACGAAATAAAAGTTTCATTCCCTGTGGGTTTGTGCTGAATGGAAACAGCAAGTCAAGTTTTCTCTGTGGTTAGCGTATACTTATCCATATCTGGTTTTCTCCAACTGTCTAGCCTTTTCTTATTTTGGGGGTGTTTAATTACACATGAACTTCAACAGCAGAACTTTTTGCCTGGTGGGAGTCCCTATGCGGTCTATCATGGATTTTCACAAAATGTGTAAGAACTTGCTCTCTTTGAAGATAACATCCCACCATTATATTCAGCTGCAATTGACCAACAGGTTCAAAAGCTGCTATGGGAGGAGCAACCAAGAGAATCACGACATGGACCATGTGTCCTTAGGAAATGATGCTGTCTTCAAAATAGTATCACCTCTGTAGAGTTTTTTCAAGAAAACCCATAAAACCAGACTTTTAATAGGAAGCAGGGAATTAGAGGACAGATGGAAAAAGTTTACTCAAGTAATTTATTTTCTTTTATATTTACATTATAAAAGATGATTCTCCTCAGCAGCAACGTAGAGCAGCGGTTTTAGTAGGAAGTTACCACATTAGTGGCAAAGCAGTAAATGAAGCAGCAGCTTTTCTACTATTTCATAATCTTCCCAGCATCCCACATTCACAGGCATACAAACAGATCTTTTCTTATCGGCATTTTTTCCATAGCTATTTCTCCGCAGCATTCTTGAATGTATACTGTCTGCCTCTAGAGATGCTGATATTTTTTGAGTCTATAAACACATCTAGAATTGTCAGTCCATAGATTTTTCTTATGATCTGTTCTCCACATTTCTGCAATCTGCAGAATAGCACATCTATTTCTGACAAATCCCCATCCAAAGAAGAAAAATGAGTTAATGAACAAATCAATCAACCAACCAGAAAACAAACAAATGCCATGAGGAGGTTTCACCCCACAAAAAAGAACCTGAAAGTGTGATCTAAAATATGCATTTTACTACTAGTATTAATACGGGTGAAACGAGCTCTGTTATTGCAGTTAAGTTTAAGAATTAATAAACAGATTACAATAACTAAAAATCCGTATTAGACCTCATAAAGAAAAGACACACTAGAGGAAAATCTTTTCTGGGCATTACCTATTTCACATATAAACCAGAGTTAAGCCTGAGATTTATGATGGCACCACAGAGGTCTTTCACAAAAACTGCTTTGTTACTCTGGTAAAAAGAAGCACGCTTAAATTCTGTAAGCAGCTCTGGGGAAAAAAAAAAAAAGCCATCGAAATTTTAAAGAAAGTTAAAATAAAAAAGAGTGTGGGAAGAATAGTTTTTGTATCTTTATACTGTTTTCAATGCAAAGTGCTAGAACTTTATGAATATTTAGAAATTCAGCATCAAAATAGAGGTGGTTCTTATAGTCTTTGGTCTAATGATTTTCTTTTTATGGGTAAGAAAACTGAAAGATGAGGAGGATTAAAAGTCATGCTCAAAGCCAAAAGAAAATATGCTACTATCTGGATAAGCACTCCCTCTTCCCACTTCCCACCATATTCAATCTAAAATTCTCAGCAAGTAGTTGTAGAAGAATATGTCTGTCATACATGCACATATGAGTGTTTGGGCCTCAAAACTGCAGGTGAAATTCAATGTCCTTAAAAGACACTGGAGGAAAATGTATGAGGAAAAAGACAACCTTAACTATACACGCACAAGAGATGGGCTCTATACTGTCTGTAATCATTCAGAAAACAGATCTCCAAATCATTGGAAGAGTTCCCTGAAATTGTCAGAAATTAAGAAAAGAATTGTGAACAAAATACAGCAATCACTTTAATGCCCCTACACAATTCCACAGTGAAACAGTATTTCTAGCTCTGCCTGAAGTTCTGATTCCCTCTCCACTCCTTCATTACATTCCTCCCAGTCTCTATAAGGATATGAAAAGTACAGAGAAAAGTAGCATGGACGCAACAGCTTCCAAGCTAGGAAACAGTATGTAGACTTGATCCTTCAAGGCATAGAAAGAGACAACTAAGTAGGATATGGCAGGATGCAAGAAACATAAATGTCGTGAAGAAAGCAAACAGAAAATGGCTATATTCTTCATTGTTAGATCTAAGATCCGAAGAACATTTAATTAAACAATCAAGTAGCAGCTCTGAAAAAGAAGTCAGGCCTTTTTTATATGATGCACAATATTACTGGGGAAGCGATTACCTGGAATGTTCTCCCTGTCAGTAGCATAAAAAGACTCAAACAGTGATTCGAGAAATTTAGAGAAAGAAGGTCCATTCAGGGCTGTTAAACATAACTATCTAAATACATCCTCTAACTCAGAAGTCCATATGCTACACACCTTTGGAAGCCTGGGTAAGTATCTCCCCCCCTCTGCCTTCCTGTTACACTTATTTTCTCTCTGAAAACCTGCAACTGGCCTCTCAGAGAAATAACATGGAGCTTGAGGAACCTTTGGCCTGTTCTCAGGTTGAGAAATTTCGTACTGCACATGCATACACATTTCCTTCAGTAGATCCTGAATTATGCCAGAAAAAAGAAGTTATACCTTATATTCTCTAATTTACAAGAGCTTGTGTCCAATGTCATAAGCACTAAGCTTTATGTTGTACTCAATTAAGCACATAAACAAGCCCTATTTAAGCCACAAATGACAACAGTAATGAGTTTCTGAACGAAAGGTGGAAGGAAAAGCATCTTACTGAGGATCTCCAGCATAACTGAGTTGAGCAGGTCGTATCCCGAAGTGGACAATAATGGGGAAAGTAATTACATCAGGATTGAACTGTTCGCGGTCCAGTTGATCAATACGAACTGAGCTGGGTTTCTAGGAGAAACAACAAAATATAAAAATTGACAACAGCTCCATGGAAAATTTGTTGCCTCTAGCCCACACCATCTAGGAACCATGAAGCAACATTGTTCCAAGCTTATTAAAATACACATAAAACTAATCATTAATATTGTAATAAATATTTGGTAATGACAATGACTGAAACAAAGTTAACTGACAGCGCTCTCAGCGAAAAAAGGAAGTCTTTTTATTTTCATTTTACAAATTAGGAAATCTACCATTTGATTATTTCCAAGAACTTAAAGCAACTTTCTTTGGTTGAACATCACACTGGAAATAAAATTAGGATTAGCATTCTGGCATCCAAGCTCCCACATGCCTGAGCAGTTCACTAAGATCAGGTTACCTCTCTAATTTTAGTTTGGTTCCTGATTTCTCAAAGCAAGTAAAGCCATTATTAGATCCATTCAATCACACTGACTAAACAGCATTAAAAAAATTTGTCATGCTACTCTTAGAAAAGGCTCCTAGGCTGATGTGTAGAATGAGGAATACAGTCTCGTATAATGAGGAGACTTTTGTCCTTTTTACACTTCAAAACATAAGTTCTTTTTATAGTTAAAAAGGACAATATAGAAGGAGGCAACTTTCACTTCACCTCTAAAAACACAAAAAATGAGTAATTGCACATCACTGCAGAAGACATGCTGCTTACAGAGCTCTCGATCACTTATCTAACATTTAAAAATTCAGTTGAAGGTGCACAGTTTGTCTCCAAGTAAACATTTTCTCCATTACCTGGCAAGCTGCTTTGTTATGTGCCTGCTTACTCCCCACTTTGCAATCAGCTGGATGAGGCCAATATTTTCTGCTTGTCTAAGGTTTCAGAAAAAGGGCATTACTTCTAGTTACCTGCATCTCAAAACTTCTCATTTAGTATTGTGAATTTCTCAAAGATGAGTTTCAGAGTTACAGAAACAGCTCCCACCATTCTCTTCACAAAACAATAAAAATTGTGTCAAGAACAAAGCTTTTACCCTTCAAACCACCTTGGTAGAACTGTTCACAGGAATCATTTTCTGCATGGATAAACAAAGCCAATTCTGTAAATAAAGGTAAGCCTCATCAGGTGGCCACATTTCCAATCTATTCTAAAAACCCAAAAACTTACTTAAAACTTTGACATTCAGATAGAGAAACATTTTCCAAGGGAAAAATGCTTATCAGCTTCCCTTAAGACATGATGCCTGAACATAATGTTACATCTCCTCAGCCAAAAAAAGTGAAAAATAAAAAAATTTTAAGTTAGTTAGCTCATGCTGCCAGGCTTAAAAAAAAAAAAAAAAATAAAAAGAAGAGAAAAGGTTTTCCCCACAGCACTTCTAATAAAGAGGGATTAGGACAACAAAATCTAATGAAAAACATGTGGAGGACTTGTAGCAGGCAGAATATTGTTCTCTAAACCAGAGCTTGAAGTCCTGAAATTTAAGTTTATCTGGTTTTGCGGGGTTTGCATAAAGCCAATTTGAAAAGTTTTTATCTTCAGAAAAGTTGTTTGTTGGTTCCCCCCTCTCTTAACATTAAAAATGAGGACCTTCTCCCATCCCCACCCCTCTCAAAAAAGCAACCTTGCTACACATCTCCTCTGAGAACCAAGGCAGCAAAATACGATTAACAGAATATGAAACAATAATTATACTCAATACACCAATTACAACCAATATATTTAAAAAAATACAGACAATATTTTCCTATTCAAATGTTTCACATTTTAGACACTTAAATAGAAGTAATCTGATCCTCAAAAGTGTGAAAGGGAGAAGAGCTTTCAATAGGCCTACAGCAGGGTCTGTGTGAAACACCTGGCCTCGGGATCACTCAAAACCAGACCCTTTCTTTTAATTTATAGGCCGCTGCCTTTGGGTTTTGTCACTCAGTTACACAGCCGTTCACAGATGCCTGATAACAACCAGGACAGAAGAACTCCTTGTTTAAGACTTAATCACAACTGTTCCTTCACTGAGTTATGAGAGAAGTGTAGCCGGGCTGTGCTTTTTTCCTTCAGCATGGTGAACACGAGCTTCCTCTCTGGTGCCGTTTCTGAAGGTTAAATGAACAAACAGCACTGTACAGAAACATACAGTATAAATGGCACACCAGCAGGCAGGACACAATCAAATTAGATGTTACTCTTCCTGATTTTTATCCCCATGTTCTTTTAAAAGAAGTGCTGTGAGAGACCATCTAATAATCACAACCTCGCTTTTAAAATCTCATCAAAACCAAAGAAATTCTAACAGAACAGAGGCCCATTACCTTTGTTTCCTACTCCAAACCTCATCAGTCAAGGCCTTGCTGATATTAGAAGACATGATCAGATTGCATGCACATGTAGTTCAAAAGTATATTAAAATACATATGTATTTGTATTAGTGAAAAAGCAGCAATATTTTAGAAAGAGTGAAGTATTAAAGAGGATTAAAATTTGTGAACCTTTAAAACTACTCCGACACAAAGTTTCACTGAACTAATGAAAGACCATGAATAAATTAAATGGTTTTAAATAATGCTGAACTATTGTTAGCTGTTTAAGTAAATGGGATTTATATGTCTATCAAAAGTTTTTCCCTTCTCCATCATGCATATATACACCTTACTTTTAAAAAAAATAAAATACATATATAAAACCTAGATCTGCTCACAAGAGGAATTATTAGTTCTGAAGTGATGTTGTGGAGGAAAGCATCAAAATAAAATTTAGTGTTTTTACTTTGTTGTGTCAAGTGGATAAAATTGAATTGAAGAGCTGTCATTTTCTAAAACAGTTTCACATTGTCTCTGTTACAGAACTGTTTTATCTTCTAACGTTGTAAAATGCACAGAAAATGCTTTCGTACTCTGTTTTGCTTACTTTCATACCCAATTGAATATGCTGCAATGAGCAGAAAAAAATCTACAAACTAAGACATTGCAATCTTCCTGAGAAAAAACATGTTCTAATGATGGCATTGTAACATGACGTTTCAAAGTGCTGCAGATTTCTTTTATGCTTACATATTTTCATGTCCACACGCATCTTTAAAAACATTATCTTGTAGAATGCAAAGTCTGTCAGTAAAAATCACACAAAATCTCAAAATTAACACTACCACTCACAAACTGCACTGCCTTGTGCGTACAGACATTTACAGTTCAGTGACAGAAGGAAGGAGCATATATGCATTCCTTCATGCTAAACAAAAAAGCAAGTTTTCAACTAGCTGAAATCAGCAGATCTTCAGCAAAACCACTGAAGTTATGTCAGCATATACCATTCAGATGCTGATGACTTGTGCACTAGGATGTGCCTTGTATCGCAGAAACCACAGGCAACATTAAGTTAAGCAGTTAACGCTGTCTAACAATTTCTATTATGAGATTCTGGTTTAGCACTCAAGTTTTAACCAGCTCAGGTAGAATTTTCCATAGTGAGAGTTTACATGTATTCTGTATTTCATGTTCCCACAGATGATCTTATTCTCCTTTTGGTTTAGAAAGTTTTAGCCAGAAGGAAAACACTCAGAATGAAATCAAGGCAAAAATAAATTATCCTGCCCAAGTTATGATTAGCTTATAAAGTAGTTTACTAAACGTAATGCAGCCATACTTAAAAATATGAACTTGAAAAATATACTTAGGAAGTCACCCTGGCTGCAGTTTGGGGACAGGTTTTTCAGTTAGCAAACTAAATTTCCCTGAGGCATGATACCAAGTCACACTTTCTGCACAAGCTAAGAAGTTAAGTTATAAGGAAAGGAGGAAAATGAATTAGGAGAAAGAAAGGTATTACAACCAAGAAAGCTGCATGGCAGTCTAAAACATTAGGTCCAAAACATGCCTCTACTACCGAGATACTACTTTGCAATACTGACCAAACCATGCACACAGAACCCTGCAGCTTTTAGGAGATATCATCTATTCTTGTGACCCACATTTCTTAAGTGTGAAAGTCAGAAAACCAGGCTAAATTCACATAAACACTGGAGTTGAAAGGAGCTGTGTTCAGAGAACATATGCTTTAAAATACTAATTGTTCCAAAAATAATAAGGCCATAGGGGTTTCAAGCTTGGCACTGAAAACTAATGGATGCATTCATTAACGTACACAAAATTCCTCAGTGTGAGCAAGAGCAACATAGAAACAGTGTGGAAAAACCACATAGGCAGAAAACACCTTTTCCGTATTCACAGCAGAATCTGGACAGTGCACTTTAAGTAGAGCTTGAGGGTCAAAAGAGGAAGATGAAAGAAAATAGCAAATAGTTACTAATTCTCTGGTCCTGTGTCAGGGAAAAGAGAATGAGATCATGAACATAAAGACTTTCCGAGAAAGTAATAAAGCAGTGGAGCAAACTACAGTTTCACATACATAAAATATAGCCACTCCTTTTAACGCGCACATTGAAACAGTGCTTGTCTGGAAATCTGCCCTTCAGTAGAGCTGCAGTGGGTGCAATTCTTCCCAGGGTTGGAAAAAGTCAATGAACTGTTCCTATAGCAATCTGCAACTGTCATTCGTCATCTTTTCCCTTTCCAATTCAGCCTGTAGCAAACCCTCTGAAACAAGACATGCACGTGTCATTGGGTTCTTCATATATCAGAATTATTTGCTCTACCATGCCAGGGCTGGTAACGATCATCCCTTTGCATTCTTCTGCATATTTCTGCCATTCCAGTTCTTCCCACTGAAGCATGTTGGCAATCTCCTCTTCAGGTACCAGAGCTTTATTGCATCGTAACAAGTAGAGAAGAATCTGATGCATTGAGAGTACTTCTTTTCCTCCATCTTAAAAACATAAATAAATAAAACACGTTTCAGATATTCACTCCTAAAGTACAAGCAAAAGAGAAAATATGCAGAACACAAAATATTTGGATGAGCAAAATGAAATGCAAAATGCTTAAGCAAGTTGACAAATGTTTTATTGATGAATACTGCACATGCATAAACACTTTGCTAAACTGGAAGCACTAACAGTAATGGTAGCAAGAGTAACAGTTTCATCATACTGTAAAGCTGAAGTTTCTAACTTGCCTTAAAAAACTTTAAAATGAGCAGGCAGAAGAATCAGTTACATTGTCCAGTTGTATCTTCCTTTTCACACTTTTGTAATTCTTTTTACAATGGTAGTTAAAAAGCCTTTAGGCTTTTATGCAGCTTTTTTAAAGAACACTCAAAATTTTACAGGATACTTCTGGATGAATGTAGCAAGTTATCCCTGCATTTAAAACTCATCTATAGTGCTTACATGCTGTACCTGCAGTAATGAAGACTAAAGAGCCTCATGCTGTCATCTGTCACTAAATGAATCAAGGGCACATGAAAACTGCTAAATACTTCTGAGACCCCAGGAAACATGCACAACAAAGGCTGCTTGTAACAAAGGAAGACAGCATAATAAACATCTGACTGGCTCCAGGTAGCCAGTTGCAGATGTGAAGATGCAAACAGGAAAAACAAGTGATGGTCTTGACAGACCACCACTCAGAAGACACTGACTATTCAAATTCAGTATGTTTGCTCATGAGTAAAAAGATAGACGTGTTTGTACAGTGCTTTAATTCTGACACACATCTCTCCAACCCCCTCCTTCAACAACAGGGTGTTAGTCTGTAGTAAGGAGGCATCTTCAAGTTTCATCCCCACAGAGCACAAATGTTGTTTTCCTTTCCCCAGGGAGCAGCAGCAATCTGGTCCTGCCACTGAGTACATTCTCTCTATCACTACACACACAAAAAAAGGAATGGACTAAAACCAGAAGTAAAGCCTTAGAGCAATGTGGTGATGATGCCACAGCGCAAAGAATAGGATCCCAAGCACACAGGAAAAGCCTCGCAGAACTGCTCTGTAACAGCAATGCTGCATAAGATGATGTCCTCTACAAGACACATGAGGGAACAAGCACTTCTCTTACTTCAGCTGGGATTACAGCACTATGGTACAGAAAGGATGAAAGGGAATGATGTAACTTGGCCTCTTAGAACAATTAACCTCATTCAAACTCCAAGAGGGAACCTTAAATAGGGAAAATACATCCCAAACCTCACTGGAAACAGAAAATACTTCCAAATAGCTACAGGGGCAGATTTTTAAATGTGCAAAGTTTTCCTTCAAATTAAAGGGGGACTCAGTTTACAAGACTTTTGTCTTTGTCAGCAACTAGATTATACTGTTACACAAGAGGTAGCCCATGTCCAATCATCACTAAAAAAAAAAAAGCGTAGCCTTACTCACTGAAGACTGCTTACAGCAAGGGTACAGGTTGCTATAGATAGCTGTGCTTAACAGTAGTTAGAGACCTGACCTTTCCTGGGTCAGAACATGCAGTACTTGGGACCTCAAATGTTTTTTTTTTTTCCTAGTCTTTTACTCTCTTAATATATTTATCATCATAAAAATCTATCACAATAAATACAATACAGCAACTATTCCGCATGCTGTGCCATCTCTGGCACTCAGTAAACCTGGTATGATTAGCTCAGAGCTATCCAAGGCCTGTCTCTAAGTAATCCACATAGAAAATCTGACATCCCAAACCTCATATTTTTAGACCATGTTAGAAAAATAAGAAAGAAAGAAAAGTAGAGGGGATGGGAAATCAGCAATTCATTTCTGTGGTTAGAGACAGTTGATGGATGTGTGGAGATCTGTTACACCAATATATCTTCTTTGAATAGACATAGATATATAATGTTCTGCAAATGTACCTGGAGGAAAGAGATTCCCACTCTCTGGAAATTAAAAATCTCCAAGGACATCACAGAATATAATCAATACAAAATGCAAACTTCATTAAAAAAATCTATCATAAAGATGCTAAAAGGCAACTACATATGCAGAAATATCAGGAAAAAGACACATTTAAAAATAGTTAGAAGGCTGGGAACCTTAAAGAGGAAACACACAGGAATACATGTTATTGAGACTTATCTTTCCCTATCAGGAAACAATCCAGCCGTGCAGAAAGAGCTGACTTCTAAACTAAAATAAAACAAATCAGAATATAAAGACCCCAAACTAACAGGAAAACACCCTCAAGCTACACAAACCAGGCAGGTCAAACTTGTTCTCATTTTGTGATGAGGTCAAGTTAATCAGCCACATGTGGCTTGATGGCTTATTTTGTAAATTGCTTCAGCAGAACCAAATCAATGTTTGCTACCAAGCCTCAGAGCTCTGCTTCTGATTGAACAGTGTTGTGCAGCCAGGAAGGAACAACAATTAGAAATATAGTCATCCAGCCATCAGTACTCTCCACAGTAATGAGCCAAACCTCATTTAGTTACAGCTATAATTAATAGCCCAACTAAGTTTCAAAGCCCAGAGCAGAGAGCACCTCCAGGCCACAGCCCTCACGATGAAGATTGTTCCATGTCTCCTCTGCACCCTCATTCCAGCAGCTGAAACACATCCTCCTGTCCACACAACCCTTCTGGAGCAATCACTGGCAAGATCTCAGCAGGACACATTTTCAATGGAGCCATGACATTTATATCAACTGAAAGTCCGTCCTAGTACGTTAGGATGTGTTAAATGCCCGCACAAGCTGTTCACTCAAAATAAGCGTAACGCTCCACACTAAAGCTTGTCCTTGGCTGGCAGGCTAGCATTGAATTGCACCAGAATGGTGTTTTTCTGTCGTTCAACATTTGCTGCAAGGTCTAAGTTTACATTAAGATAAAGAAAGAAACAATCAGAACAACATGTGCTCAGGTGTGCCAATCATGCTGACACTCAAAACTGCACATCAGGAATTTTAATACAATCACACAGTACCCTGAAGAGCAAAGGGGACATTAAATTCAGTTTCACATGTGAAATTAGGTAATAGCACTCCTCAAATGCCACAGCTCCGTCTCAGGGCAGGACAAGGATGACCCAGAACTGCCTAAAATCACCACGACAGAGACAAAAGCTGGAAGCGAGACTTGGCCTGACCATGTGAATCCCAGTTCTGAGTAAACCATCCAGATTGCCAGCAAGCACTAAAGACTTCAGAGGGAAGCACCAGATCCCTGCACTGACTGAACCATTTGACTTGCAGCAAGTTTTTGTTTGTTTGTTTTGTTTTTTTTTAATGGGGGTGTGTTTTTGGGGGGGTTGTATTTTTCAGATCTAATTTCCATAAAGCTACATAATACAAACATTACCTGGAAGAAATCTCACAAATCGCGGCATGAAGTGAAATCTGGGGCAGCTAACAGAATCATTTTCAAGTGAAGGACCTTAAATATGAAAGAAACACAGAAAAATTATGAACTGCAATGTTTCTGCAAAAGAAATAAAAAAAGAAGGCCACCCTGCTGCAGATAAAATTATGATGAAACGTGCCAAATGATGCACTAGCTTATTAGTCCCTCCCAATTAGTGGGGAGTTTTTTTGGTTACAACAACAAAGATCACAAGGAAATTTCCTTGATGCTATTTTGTGGGTTTTTTGTTTCCTATTTCATCATCCAAAGCTTTGCATGCAAAACCAGTAAGTACCTGGTGTTAAAAAAGAACAAACAATCAGAACCAGTGATATGAAAGGTAACATTGATATTAGAATACATCTAGTATCAAACCAAGGAAGGCTACACACAATGTGTGAAACTTGTATGCTCCTCTGTTTAACTGCAGAAGTGCAGAATGCATCTCCATAGACAAAGTCAAGACACCAAACACACCTACAGATACTGAAATGAAATTCCCTTGATATTCTCGGTTTTCTTTTAGACCAAGGGAAGAATCATCCCTGAAATTCTCCTTTGTCACAGTCTTCACAGAAACATGTATTTTCATCTTGTCAAGTCAAAAACATTCAACTATAATGATACGTTATCCCTCTATGGCTGTCTGTATGACACTGCTTTGCAAGTTGACTGTAGAGAAATGCTGTACGAGTAACTTGTTTGTTAGCTTGTAAAAACAGAGAATAGTTTACCTGACACCTTGACTTCCAAAATACCACGCACACGATACTGTGCAATATTACAGAGATAATATTTACCATTTGATTAAAAAGAACAGTTTTGGATTAAGGAAGAAGTTTAGTCTGCAGGAATACAGTATCAAGTTTGTGCATTTCAATTGCTACAGCCCACACTAATGAACTCTAATATATTTCATCTTCTTGAAGAACAAAGTGGAAGTTTGTCCCTCTCACATAAACCAGCATTTGACTTGTTCTTTTGAGGTCCCTCCTCACTTTTTTTCTTTTTAAACCAAAGAACACAACAAAATAGAGTCCTATTTACAAAAGCTGCAATTAATTGGGTTTTTGTATGGGGGTTTTTTTTCCCCTAAAAGTTACCTTTAAGATTCCAGTCATAGAGCTCCAAAATATCTTTGAATAAATATGAAGAGAACAGCTCAAGACCTCTCACACAAAAATTCTGGGAAAAGAAAAAAATAAACCAGAATTATTTAATATTGTACTACAAGTAATGCCACTCACATATATTTAAATAAAACAATGAAAAAAACAGTGTTTTCATATTTGCCAACTGCTAGACACTGGAAACAGTATTGATATATCTGTAATCACCTACTGTAACATAACAGATTGATCTCTTCAGAAAGCACTGTCAAGAAAGCATTGTAATGAAGACTCTTTAGTCAATGTCCAAATCAACGCTATAGGCAGAAATTATCAATCTGCGATAGTTCACCATGCACTAAAACCCTTTCACCCAAGTAAGCTAAGCAGATGACATATTTCTCAGAAGGATCTTTCTTGTAATTCACTTTTTTCCTACGTGTTCATATTAAATGTTTATAATCAGTGATACCATGATCACTTCCATACCAAAATATCAGTACAACACAAAGCCAACAGGAAAAGATAGGGAAAAAAAAAACCAGAGAGGAGAAAAAAAAAAAAAAGAGATTCTTCTCATCAAGGGGGGAAGCAGCTCCTTTAAAGCAAAGGGCTTCCATTCAGAAATGAAGGAACTTAAAAAACCTTCCTTAATGAACAAAATCAGGCCAGGTTGATATAAATTGTACTGTGATACCAGCCATAAATTCCAAAGCTAAAAAAAAGTATCTCTTTCACAAGAATGCATTAGTAAAGATGGTCTGCAAACAGTGCCGTAGCTAATTGACCAGGATTCCAGAAAAATGTCAAATTGCCTATTTTGCTTGGTGGCCATTTGTTGTTTTAGAACAAGATTTGGAGACAACACAGCAGATTCAGTAACAAGAAATGAATTGTTTTGATCACATTAATCTTGCTGAGGAATTTCAGAGTTCTTGCATATATTTCAATGATGTTGAGCAACAAAAAAGAGAGATATCTAGCAAGAAAAATGTAAATGTATGCGTGTGCTGGTTTTGGCTGGTATAGGGTTAATTTTCTTCACTGTAGCTAGTATGGGGCTGTGTTTTGGATTGGTGCTGGAAACAGTGTTGATAACACAGGGATGTTTTCCTTACTGCTGAGCAGTGCTTGCACAAAGTCAGTGCCTTTTCTGCTTCTCACCCACCCCACCAGCGAGGAGGCTGGGGGGCACAAGGAGTTGGGAGGGGACACAGCCGGGACAGCTGACCCAAACTGGCCAAAGGGGTATTCCAGACCATATGATGTCACGCTCAGCATATAAAGCTGGGGGAAGAAAGAAGGGGGAGACATTCAGAGTTACAGTGTTCTGTCTTCCCAGGTACTTGTTATGCCTGATGGAGCCCTGCTGTCCTGCAGATGGCTGAACTCCTGCCTGCCCATGGGAAGTGGTGAATGAATTCCTTGTTTTGCTTTGCTTGCATGCACAACTTTTGCTTTACCTATTAAACTGTCTTTATCTCAAACCATGACTTTTCTCACTTTTACTCTTCCAATTCTCTCCCACATCCCACTGGGGGGAACGAGCAAGCAGCTGTGAGGGGCTTAGTTGCCAGCTGGGGTTAAACCATGACAATGTGACCAAATTAAACACTGATCTTTGTAGTTAATATGCAGGAGTGTTTCTGTACCTATGCATGCTGTTCCACTGCAACAATTTACTTCACAAACTGGCTTCACCAGAGATTAATTTGTAATAACAACAAAAAAAAAAGATTATGAACTCAATGTGCTTTGTTTGTATCTACCGGAAATTTGTTTTGGCAACAGCTTATATTAAGTACTGATAAGCAATCTTCAGAGCTTCAAACTCATGATTAAGTTTCAGCTCTGCCATTGACTTACGTGGTCCCGGCAAACCAGCACCTCCATATGCCTTATTTTCGTCATCCGTAAAAGAAGGATAATGCCTATCTCAGCTTACAGATAAGAGTACCTGACATATATTGTATATAACTTAATATGAAAAGAAGCTATGGATATAAGCACTTCTTACTATTTGATTTTAATATATGATAGCCTAGGTAGATGGATTTATGCTAGTACCTGTGAGTGCAAGCTCCTTTTCAGCCATTTGTTCAGAATACAGCCTGTCTCTTGGAGACTTCACGAGATGGGATTCTGAAGAGTTTAATCCACTAAGCATATCGACAACTCATAACCCACTCTGACTTTTTGACTAATTATCCTTCTTACCTCAGGCATCATCTCCTCAATGAAATGAATTGTGTAGTCAATGTTAAATCTGATTACTTTACATAGAGGAATCTGGAAGGAAAACAGAAATTCAGCATGAAAAACTATACAGCATCAAATGTATACTTAATACAATTTTGTTTGCAAAGGCATTACTGTCTGCTGAAAAGGGCACTTACTGAAACAGCTGCTCTGGGGGATCATGCAAAGGCAGGAACACAAGCATGTGCAAGAGAAGTAACAGTTCTAAATCCCCCCTCTGTAATAACACAGTGCTGACAGGAGGGACGGTAAAGGAAGATTAAATAATGCCATCTACTGGAGATGAAATTTTGTTTAGAAGAAAAAGCAAACCTTAGTAAACCTGTATCTTCTCTCACTTGTATGTTTGGAAGTGAATTTATTGTTGGTGACACAACATGTCAGATTGATACAGTGACCTGAAGGCAAGGTGTTTTTAGCACACTGCCAATTCTGTTAGCTATACTGTCTTAAAATATGGCTTTAAGTTATAGCAACACAATGTAAGAACTTCAGGATAAATTTATAGGTTTATACTAATTTCATTCAATAAATATTCTCAGAAGTTCACTCAACTAACTAGTAAGACAAACATCCAATTCCTTTTTTTCACCTTTGAAAAAAAAGTTCCTTTGTTTTTGAAGTCCATGGACTACTGAAGGTATGTGTTTTAAATGGGATTTTTTAAAGCAAAAAAGCTAAATTTCTGAAAGACTACAGAAATGCCTAATCCTGCCCTACACATCTACAGCTCTTAGCAAGTTTTACTATTCACTGGCCTTGCAAGCATAAAAGAATCTTAGAACAAGTCAACGGTCTGTGAAAGTTAGGCAACCCAAGGTTATTTTGCATTGATAAGCAGACAAATATCTGAACAGTGCTGGGGTTGCACTGAAATCAATGGAATTAGCACAGGGGCAATATTCTGCTTGCATCTTCTTGCAGCCCACTGTCAAACATTTGACTATTTTGTCTACAAAAATCTGTTGATATCTGCATGATAAACTAAGGAGCTACACCAAATAACCAAACAAAAAATTGCATTTCCTACAATTTGATACAATACAACATGTGAATACAAGAATAAAAAAACCTTGGAAGTGAAATGTCCCATTTAGAATCCAAGGAGCGGAAATCCTGTTACATTTAAATCAGCGGGGCTTTTAAAAAAAAAAATAAATACAGGGAGCATTTGCTTACTTTCTAACATGTAAGTTCAACCAGGGGAAGATATTCTGATTCAGAAACTCAGTAGCCTGGGGTATTTTTCTTTGTATTGAGTAGAAAATGAATGCTTTAGTGAAGTGACTACAACCAAAATCTCCATGAATTAGAGTTCCACATACACAGGCAGATACATAGCAAAGGAACATGTGGTTGGTACTGTAAAATTGTTTTCATAGTTATATTAAGAAAATTATAATTTCTCTTATGACTGTACTAACCATTTCCCCTAATATCTGACCTGCTCAATTATTACTGAGTAATAGTAATAACAGCAGTAAGACTTCTAACTGTGTGCAAGGCTAAGATGTCAGATTACAGAAATTTGGTTCATTCAAAGATCTTGGTGTTCAGATCTCTATTTTTGCTACCCTTTGCCACTTCCCTTTTATCAAATGTGTTCCAAAATGTCTCTCAAACAGCAGTTTCTATGTTGCCAAAAATCATCTCAAGACAGCAAGAGACTCGTTCCAAAGGTCTTTATACCTGTTAGTAACAGGAACTGACAATGCAGTGTTGCTTTGTATTTAACTCTGTAAAAAAGTAATAATTTGCTACCGATCACTTCCCCTACTTGGAATGAGAAAACACACACATGCACTTCACAGGAAGAGTAAACAAAATGTCTTCATTAACTACTCATATCACACACAGTTTTCCTTGTTCTCTATATATTAAAGATTTCCATAATTCTTTGCCTTTCTGTCATGCAGTAGACACAAAAATTATAAAGATAAGGTGGTCTCTTTATCCTTTTAATGGGAGTAAAACGAAACCGGTCCTTTTTGCTCATTTGCAAAGTGAAAACGTAAAGCCTTGGGTCAATCTGCCTTGAACCCCAAGGCTGAGTTAATGTTACTGGGCAGGAGTGCTTCACACTGCCACACCACAGGCTGAACTCCACTCTCTCACTGACTTCTTGTCAACATGAGTCCTTTCCCCAGCTCACCAAAAGTAAAGTGTTGTCATATGTTTTACATAAGCAAGCTGTCAGGAAAAATGTACTTCCTTCTCAGTGCCCCTCAGTTCCAGTATTCTTACATCCCAGTCCTGTACTGACAACCATTCTTATACTGGGTTTTAGCATTGGTGGTGTAGCTAGTAATAGGTAGAAAAATGAAGGAAACAAACACTACAGCATTTGAAAAAAACAGTTCTTGAAATATCAAGATACCAAAAAAACCTTCAAGTGTACAGAAATTTAAGTCTTCGCATATTTTTCATTCAGATATGGCTAACTCAGCTTATATTGGAAAAGCAGGGCAGTCAGGGACCGATCATGTCCTTTTCTTGTTATATTTGCTTTCAAAGCATGAAATTAATTGCCTTTAAATACGTACAGCTTTTAATAAAAATCGTAACTTGCCTAGTTCCTGAAGAAGCTGAACAGATGTTGGAAAGTAGCGGATACGTCTAGGTAAGTTTTTAGAAGAGAGAAATCCCTTTAGAGCAGAGCTCTGAAAAAAGTCCATTTGTCACTTAAAGGTAAAACCTATTTTTGTTGATGTTGCCGTTTTGTTAAGCTTTTCCAACTTAACAAACCTGCTCACCCAATTGAAATCTAATTAACAGTTTTAACAAGTTATTCCATGATTTATTTCACTTCCAAACTGTGAAACATGTAAAAACATTACTGTGATGCACATCACAGTCTGAAGACAATGCTCACCACAATTAGTCAAGACCAAACCTGAGACTCATCAGCACAAATGTCTTTCCCCTGTCCCCAGTGCTGGAGAGATGTTTGTAACATACACGTATCATTGTTTTAGAGAAGTTCTACTTAAGGGCAGAAACAGCTTACCTTCCAAACAAATCCCACATATGTAAGTAATGAAAATACTTACGTTTGTTAGTGGGGCATGTGCAAACATTGAGAACCCTTCAAAGATATATTCATGGTCATCATACTCAATAACAGTAGGTCTGTCTGTCTTAAAAAAGCAAACAAAACCACCAGGGAGTAAGCAAGAAGCAGTACTACTTCCATCACTGGAAACAAAATTAGAGTCCTAGTTAGAATTATTTATAAAGTACTTACTAAGAAGTTTGTGGGAGGCGACACAGTAATTCGATAGTGGTATAGTCTTCCAGCATTGTTGGTCATGGGGCGACATGGTTTAATGGGCTTAAAGAAAGAGATAAGTAGAATTATGTGTAGAGTCAAGGCAAATTTAGATTAAAAGAGAGAATAAAGCATTTCTAATAGCCATGAAATATGCACTAGGAAAAATTAAATAAAAGCAGGTAGTCATAATTAAGCATTCTGGGAAGAGGGAAAATGTGGCCTTATCTTCATTTTTCACTTTCAGAAATATTTTTAAAGCTATTCAAAAGGAAAAAAAGGTGAAAAACACTGCTGTAGTTTTTTCATTTTCCTTCTGACTCTCCATCTTTCTTGCACACAGCAGTTAGTTGTTTACGTACCAGAATAATTTGTTTCAGGAAACTGATTTTAAAAAGCTTACAAAAATGAACCTGGACCTCACATGAGAAAATCTCAAAGTATGCTATCAAGATAGACAGGTATCAGCTCATCTGCTTGGGGCAAATCTGGGGCCTGAAGAGAAGGGATTAATCTATCACCACAGGCAGCTCTGGTAACCCTGCTCTGTCTGCCAGGTTGTAATGCCTGCCTGTCAGGTCCAAAGGCAGCCAGTCCTCCATGCACTCTGATGCAACAGCAAACACCTGGAATTCATGTTTTCTTCCAGCCTGTTCTGAAGCAGTCCAGTTTAAAGAGCTCCTTTAAAAGGACCTTTAAAGACCTTTAAAATCCTCAAGAGTCAGACAAAACCAGCTTCTCCTATGCCCTACATCCAATTTGCTGCAGTTCAAAGGCTGCCACCCCCCTGTTTGGAATACATCTGTCTGCATGGAAAAAAAAAAAATGAAAAAAATCACTGCAGCAAGCAGGGTACTACTTTAAACAGCGTTACAAAAGTTGGCCTGATTGAGATGGCAAGATAGCTACACCACTATGCAGCTCTATGCGCTTTGCAAAACCCATCCAATAAGTAGGGTAGTTACTCTGGCTCTTCATCCCCAAATTGAGCTTCTCGCTGCTGAGACAAGACAGTTACAAACCAGGTAGTTTAAAACTAGGCAGTTTTATCTACACGACACTGTAAAAACTAGTACATTGGTTGAAGAGAACTAGTATAGTGGTTGATGAGCTCAACGTGATGCACCAACATGCGTTTGCAGCCCAGAAAGCCAACCATATCCTGGGCTGCATCAAAAGAAGCTTGACCAGCAGGGTGAGGGAGATGATTCTGCCCCTCTGCTCCGCTCTGGTGAGACCCCACCTGGAGACTGCATTCAGCTCTAAGGCCCCCAACATAAGAAGGACGTGGACCTGCTTGACCGAGACCAGAGGAAGGCCATGAGGATGATCAGGGGACTGGAGCACCTCTCCTATGAAGACAGGCTGAGAGAGTTGGGGGTGTTCAGCCTGGAGAAGAGAAGAGAAGAGAAGGCTCCGGGGACACCTTATAGCAGCCTTCCAGTACCTGAAGGTGGCCTACAAGAAAGCTGGAGAGGGACTTTTTACAAGGGCATGTAGTGATAGGACGAGGGCTAATGGCTTTAAACTGAAAGAGGGCAGATTTAGATTAGATGTCAGGAAGAAGTTCTTCACTGTGAGGGTGGTGAGGCACTGGAACAGGTTGCCTGGAGATGCTGTGGATATCCCATCCCTGGAAGTGTTCAAGGCCAGGTTGGATGGGGCTTTGAGCAACCTGGTCTAGTGGAAGGTGTCCCTGCCCATGGCAGGAGGGTTGGAACTACATGATCTTTAGGGTCCCTTCCAACCCAAACCATTCTATGATTCTATAATGATATCCTAAAAGATGTTCTGAAACCTCAAATTCCCAGCTGGCCTTGCTCCAGGGAGCAGCTGCCTTCATGCAGCAAGTTTTACATAGTTTCCTCCTCCTAAATTTTCTCCCTCCTCCTCTGCAAGAAAAACACTAAAGACAATGTGGGGAGGAACTGATCCTGAACTGGAGTGATTTATAGCAAGCTTCAGACCAAAGTTATTTTTCTGAACTGGAATAACTTACAGAAACATTCATAAATCCTTAACTGCAGAGAAATAAAAGAATGTTTCAGTAAATATATGTAAAAAGGCATATTGAAAAATGAAATTCTTCAAGAAAAATTACAAAAGGTAAATTGTAAACCCTACATATTAACATTCTCCAATTCTTTCACAAAACCAAAGTTTCTTAGAATAAAAAAGCTTGAGGCCATCCAAGCACTGTTTTTATTTCCAGAAACAATACTGATCACAAAGCATGCTCTGTACAAATGAATATGTCTAAGGAAAATAACCAAACGCTATTTCAACAACATTTTTCAAAAGAAAGGCACTACAATTCTGAAATGTGTTTCAGGAAGCTGATGAAGTCATTTTGTCTAATCACGTATCCACAAAGAAGGTAATAGACTGTTTGACAGTTTGCAGTGCAGACACACTCTAGTGCTAAGGCAAGAACACCTCCTGACAAGCTTCCTGCTCCTGTCAGCAGCAGAATTACTGTTTTACTTACTTTGACTTTTAAAGCAGTCCCTTCACAAAGAGGGCCCTCATAACATACTCATCCACTTGAAGATGGTAGATCTTTGACCACAAGTTCTTTTTTATTAATGTAATTGCATTTCAGAAACTTCAAAAAAAACAAAACCAGCACCTAGAACTAAACAAACGCAGGCAAAAGTTTTCCATAGTTTTCAGGTGGATTTCATTACCAGTATTGCATTTTAAATGTAAGGTTACACAGCTAAGTGATTTAAAGTTGCATAGGAGTTTTTACTCAGCGTGTAAATCATGGGGAAAAAAAAAAATCAAATCAACCCAAGTATGACCTTACAGCAGCAAGTTTGTATTCATAATTGCAATTCTTAGAATTACTTACCTCTTCGCCAGGATAAATGCCATGTCTTATTCCCGTTCGTCGGGCTTTAGCACTGCACTTGCACAAAGGTCCATCATTCATCTGTCAAAAACAAAATAGGATTCTGTTTTTATTGAAAAATTGTTTTGGAAAAGTATGTTGGTTTTAATGCCCAGAGTGCTGATGCTTCTAAAAGCCTGTCATGCTTAGATTAAGTGGATGTTCTTAAGCCAATAAAACTGAAAACAGTATAGACTAATGTAAGAAAACTGCACAATCGCATTAGAACTTCATCACGGTTTCAGAAGCACAAGACAGAAAAATGCTCTCAGCAGAATTGTACCACTCTACTATCATATACATCTTTTCCACTTCTTATACGTACAACAGCACGCTGTCTGCCTAAAACAAAATTCAGGCCCTAAACATGCACATACAAATATTTACATGCTGAAATCTCCATGTTCAAACAGTTCCACTAAGTTCACTGACTGAAATCCCATCCCTGACTAACCCCTCTGCCATGTGGCGAGGCTATCACCCTAAGTATGCAAAGCAGACCATTTGAAGATTTTTACTCAGTACTTTAAAGAACTAATGGGAACACTTCAAATCCATCCTATGAACAGATGAGTAAAAAAGAGGAAGGGGAAAAAATATCCACTTCAGTATTCTCTATGGGTGCATCAAGTAGCTATACCAAAAGGGCCATTGCACACGGTATAAAGCTAGCATCTTTCTTTCCACTTTTATGATCAATTTCAATGCAGACTATCAATTACAATACCCTAAAGCTTTCTGCTCTGAACATCATGCTCATTGCAGAAATCCAACAAAAAAAATCCAGAACCAAACTAGAGAAACAAATTAAGTTCCCAGTCCCAGGCTTTAATGAAGTTTTTCAAAGTTTGAATCCAAGGAATGAAGCATGTTTTTTTAGACTTAGGAAAAAAAACAACCTTGCAATGGAATACAAAAACCAGCAGAACTTTCCATGCCATTATAAGCAGCCTTAAAATGTAAAGAGCATCCATGGTGGGGCTAAATAGTATCATCATACAATAGATATAAAGTGAAGATACCTCAGGAAGCAAGAACCACCAAACTGCTGTTACTGTAGTCTTTAGACAATTGGGAGAGGGAGGCAACTTTTTAGTTTTGACGTTAATTCTCTGAATGTTCATCTCAGTTTAATTTCTTCAGGCTGGCACAATGCATACATGCAAAGGAATGTAAGAAGTAGGGCACATCTCATCTCCTTGGGGAACTTAAGTCACGTAATCTCAACAACAGAGTGACACAATGGCTTTTTGTTCACACATTCTTTTCCACACTCTGAGACCCTTGAGGAAAGTACAGGCTCAATGAAACTGAATCATGCTTATAGGTAAAAGCATACTTACTCACTGGCTTATACAGCCACAAAACAGAAGAGTTAAAAAATGCAGTCAATACCAAATTGCTCAACACTGCCCCAAAAATAAGGGCCTACTGAGGCTATTAAAATAATCATCACTTATTTTTGAAAATCTCATCCTTAATTCTTTGCTCTGTTCAGCACTAACTGCCTCTGTTACACTAAATGCACAGACCTAAATTGAGAGATGTGAAGTACCTGTAAAGCCCAGGTCTTGAGGAGCAAGTCAGATACATATCTATCTTGTCCCTAATGACACCACTCATGGAAAAAAATGCAGTAAAAACACTCAAGAAGTGATGATAAAATGATGTTGAAAGATCACAATTTTACATGGGCAATGGCTTCTAACTTTCTCTGACCATCAGGGCAACACAAACAAGCAGATAACACTTGTAAGAAAAAGGCCACTGTGGTGGCATCAGCTTTAACAATTTATTTTCTGGCAACTGCCAGCACTGCTGGAGATTATCCAAAGTTGCAAACATACTGCTCAGATTGAAGGGTTGGGAAGATCCATCCTAAAAATCCAGTTCCGTGTCAGACAGTGTACTTGTACGTGCCAGTGTGCACACCAATCAATCCTGGTTTATGTAGTGATAGTTAGAAAGCATTTTGGCATACTAGATAAATACCTAGGAAAATTTCAAATATTTTCAAATAAAATCTATCCAGAAGAGGTACAGCACTGGCAAGCTCACCATGATCTGATTTGATCCTCTTCAAGAAAGATGAAGAGTCAGCCTCAAGAAAGTTTTGGGGAAAGAAAGTTTTTCAGCAGGAAACTTATAAACCACACATTCCTGAATCTATTCATACTACAGTTATTCCACTGCTTTTTATTTAGCTAATACTCTGGCCTAGAACATTACTTTGAAGTGTGCCCAAGAGCTACACATTTTTTTAGTTAAATATCCAAACAGTTCACTAATTTTGTTTTCCATACAAATAAGAACACCTAGCTATGCTCAAATTATTATTTTTTTTAACTAGAAGCATAAATATGAGTCTGTAATAGAATATTCAACAGACCTTTGAATTACCACAGTGGCAATAAGCATTGCAGTAACTCTTTGCTTTATGATTTGTTGCATGCTAAACTCGTGCATCACACAAAGTGCCAGAAAAATAAATTTACTGAGGTGCCACTTGACAAGGAGTTAGAATAAACTGTAAAATATTTAAGTAAGAAAGATGAAGATGGCAAATTTGCAAACAAAAACTAGTCTTCTGTGCCATGTATACATTCAAAACAGCACTTCATGAGCTCAGCAATTACATTTAATGAGAACTATAATCTCCATGCAATTACAAAAGAACCATTAGACAAGAAATTAGGAGCATTAATTGCATATTTAAAACATTATTTATCATTATGAGGTGAGAGCTTTTAGGTGAAAAATTTGTAAAGGAGGTAAACACGTTGCCTTTTCTCCATCCCAGAATTCATCTGTGTACCTTTATCTCAGGGCTAAGAGGACAGCATTAGTACATTGTTAGCAATTCAGGTTTTATTAACACTGTCAGATATGATTCCAGCTGAATAATCCCCAGGATTCATGAGCTGCAACCACACTCTTGAAATCAAAAGTGAAGTGCTTTGAAGAAGATGAAAGAGAAAAGGGGAAAGGAGGTTAAAAAATGCGTATTGAAATAGATGTCACTCAGCATGTTTGAGAACAACGCAGAATTTATGGTCTACAGAGGAGAACGACTTTCAGACACACAGTACTTTCTCCTCTCACCATACCTGTCCTGGATCATTGTACCATAGTTCTTCATGGAGACGATCAGGGTGTGCTTTTTTACGCTTAATTTCTGCAATGACGTCAAAAACATCTGAATCTGAACTGCTAGAGCAGCTGCTGTCCTCTTCAGAGTCACAATCTGAGTCACTGGAGCTCTCTGATTCACAGAGGAAAAATAAAGTCAGCTGAAAAACACTTCCACACACTCTCTTCTCCAATAGCAAGCCATTCTCTACCATGACATAGCTAACTGTGGCATACCGGAAGTTATTAAATCTGTGCATGACATTCACACTAACAAAAAGAGGAACAGCAACTGCATTTTTAATTAAAAATGACAGCAAATGCTATGGATATTAAATGCCTATAACAACTGCATCTGTTTGCATGCATGAGAGATTGCTGTTGGCTGTCCAGGAGCACCACTGATCAGTTGTGGAAGAACAATTTCAGTTACTTGACAATAAAGATTATAGAGCTATAACCAACACAAGTATTACCGTAAAGGAAAAAAGGAAGGGGGGAGAGGTGGGAAGGGAAAAAAACATTAGAGAGAAAAGAGAAAGAATATACATAAGGTCACTAGCATGAGCTAAACAGAATGTCTTGCTGTTTAAAAGTTAATTCTGCTTGCTATGAGCAAAGTGCTTATGTCTAGTTTCATTTTACCTAAAAATATTCCTGTCTGTAGCAGAACATTATCTATTTAAGAGTTTTGAAACAGCACATGTGTAGAATTATTATAGAACATGTACTGTTAAACTCATTTTTCAAAATCAATTATTTCTAATAAATCCATTATCACGTTAGAAACCACAGACAAGAAGAAAACCTGGAACTACTACTAGCTGAGTGAATCCCATTGTACGTTTTTTGGAAGCCCTGTTCTGTGAGTTTTCCTCCTTACATATCTCTAACCTCCTGTGGTACTTAGAAGCGACTCCCTTCCTTATGCACGAAATGTCACTCATTTCCATAAATCTCTCCAGCTCCAATTTAAATAAGTACCTTCATAGTCAAGACACATACCATGATGCAAGTAAGGTTTATTATTCTTGGAAGGAGGGATGCAACATTTCTTCCATTTCTAAGTTTTGACTTAAGAGAAAACATATTACTACATTGCCAGTGCTTTGAAATACTGTGCAACTATGGTTTAAAATGTGTATTTATTGAATACCAGACCCTCCTTAGTTAAAAGAAAAAGGAGAGAGAACATAAGAAAATATTACTAGTAAAATGTTTCCTTTAAAAAAAAAAAATCAAGATGTATTTTTATACAGTCCATAATTCAGCCTAAGGTGTTATTAAAATACAACCTTGGGACATGTAGTTTACATAGGTCATATATGCTCAGTTGAAATCAAGTTTTGTCTAAATGTGCATACATGTATATTCCTACAAATATTCACAAACATTCGAGTTTTAAAAGTTCTCTGATAAACATTAATCAGTTGTATAATTTTAGGTGCAAAATGAGTGTGGGACCTGTGAAAGTAAGCTGGAGTTCTGAAAGACCAATGCAGAACTTTTGGATTTCACATATTGAAATCAGCCTTTCACGATCTAAAAGTGCTCTTGCAGTGTATTGCTATCTCACTACAACACACAACTACTGCTAACACAAGGCAAAACAGAGCATTTAGTTAAGTACAAAATAAGACAAACTGTTAGACACTATAGAAGCATGGCTGTAGAAGAAGCTGGCACAGACACCAAGTCAGCCCAGGGGACCAGTGCAAACGCAGAGCCTTCAGGTCTTCCAGAAAGAGTGGATAAAGAAACACAGGTAAGTTGCTCTTGGCCCTCTCATATTTTAGCCTGGAGCAGCAAAGGAACTCTTTCTGCAGAGATCTGAGGAAGTGAAGCTTTACACAGGTATGTTGAATGTAGCAGTTTTGTCCTTGCTTCATCCACATGAAAATATACCTCCTGAAAAACCCTACAGTTAACTTTGCTAGCAATTCTTGACAGAATTTAAATATGTGCAAATCCACTGTTCAAAAAATGGTAAGAAAGGCATTTCCTTTACAATAGTGAATTCACATTTTATTTGATCTGTTTATTTTTTCTTTCACCTTTATTGTATCTTTTTATACTGCCAGCTTGTAACTGATCATGTCATTATATACCTGTATTTCAACTTTAGAATTTTTGATATGTGATTTTTAAAATTTCTAAGCTCAGATATGAGAGTCTGAAGCAGCTCAATGGGCAAACATGAAGCATCAGTTAAAGGGCAAGCCCAACAGAGTATCTAAATTAATGTGATATGCCTAAGACTTTTTTGAACTAATGCAACTGACTGAAAAACACACTGGGAAACACTGAAATGCTGGAAGTACAAAAGGAACAGCTAACAGTTCTCACAAAACAAAATAAAAAAAAATAGCTTTCACTGACTCCCGAGTAGACAAATTGCTGTCAAAAAGTATGCCCTGCTAATTCAACCAGTATTTCCCCAATAACTGATAAAGTTAACACTTATTTCACTGAAAGAAGATCCATACAGGTGGTGCATGACAATGCAGATAAACTATGTTTGAAAACTGATACTTCTGCATAAGATCATACCAAGCAGATTTGCACAACCAAAATACAATCCAGAAGAAAGATGAACTCAGTGCCATAACAAGCAGCCATACGAGTTTATCACCACTACCTTTCCTTTCTTTTTAGAAATATAAGACCAGGAGCTCCTCAAAGCCTCTTGTGCACCATGCTTTGGCCTATCTGATCATGCTCAGGGTGCTTTCATGCCATGGAAGAGACTTTAGCACAAGGCAGTGCTGGATACTCTCCATTTTCCCTTAGGCTTTCTGGGTAAAGAATCTAGCTCTACTTCAGTCAAAAGCAACAGTAAAACTCCCTTGGATATGCAATGCAAAGGAAGGATTTAAAAAACAGAGATTAACCTAACAACATTATTAAATACACACAACTGCCAAAACCAGGTTAACTACAGATTATTCCATTTCAGACCTTTGTTATCATTTCTGCCTACCTAAATCTTCATCCAGCTTGGTCTTTGGTGGCTCCCACGGTGGCCTGGCTGCTTTTGCCTTTGCCTGTCGCTTTCCTAACTCCTCGTCAAACTTTTCATACAAATCTCGGAGCTTGCTTGTTCCTACCACAGTAGAGTCCCCCTGTTAATTAAAAAAACAGAAAAACAACAACAATAAAAAAAGACAGTGTTGAAATAACACAAGAACACAACATGTACCACTGTTTCACGATGAAAAGCAAGAGGGGGAAAAGGCAGATCTCTGTAGTTCAATGAAACATGGAAATACTTGTTAAGGCTTTAGTGTATCAATACATTGCTCCACCAGGTGAATTAGCAGAGAAATTACTTCATTTGCTAGTGCATTATCATCAAACCTTTGGCCTAACGAAGCAGAGCTATGGCTAAGCATATTTAGTACAGCTCAGCATTGATTTTTAACAGGTTTAGAAGAAACAGGAGACCTGTGAAAGTATTTTACAATTAAAAAGAATTTAGCACACACAAGAAACACAAAACCCAGCTCATTTTGTTGCCTGCTTTGAATCACCATGAATTCACTCTCCATGTCATTCTCACAAAAACCCCACAACCAGCCACAAACACAAAAAGCCCACAAAAACATAGAAACCTCCCCCCCTCTATCACTACTCAACCAGCAAGTGTTATTGTCAAGTACAAAGAATCCCGACTTCCTGATTCTGTACAAAATGTCTCCAAGGTTGTGTGAATATATGGTGCTTGAGGCATCATTGCTCAAACACAGGTATAATGGGAAAAAAAAAATCGCCCCTCCCTCCTGGAGAAAAAAAAAAAGTACCCCTCTTCCATGTACCACTAATCTGAATGCAAACAGACAGAAGAAACTGATGAAAAGAGAGAAGAATACCAACAAATAAAGCCCTTAACAAGGTTAAAAGACTGAGATGGTTGGGAGGAGAGAAGGATTAAATGACACAAAACATGAACCTGCTGAAAGGTTCATATTAATCAAGTAATCAAGTGATCAGTAAAGGACTGTGTACAGTCATTTTAGAGTTCTCTGACAAACATACCACTTGATCCATAGGGTCATTGGAATAATAGCTTTCAGAATGGGTACAGCGAACCCAGACTGGCTTAAGCAATTCTTCATCTTCCTCTTCATTTTTTTCAGATGCATTCTCCTCTGATTCTTTGTCTTTGATAGCAGTATAATTTTTCTCTTTGCTGGAGCTCTGGTTCTCAGACCACCTTTCTCTGTCTTCCTCCCATCTGGGTCTCTTTCTCTCTCTGCTTGGAGACCGGCTTAGTGGGACAAACCAAACAAAAGCAAAGCTCTTTATTATTTTAACAATGACAGTTTTATAATAAACAAATAGTTTGCTTCAGATCAGTACATCATTCTATCAAACAAATACAGCAAAAAACTGCCTCTTCCTGCTTTTAACTTGCACCTTAAAGAGTAGAGTACTTTGTAGTTTTGACCTACTATAAAAAATGACTTAAAATTGAAAGTGCTTTTGTATTTTAAACCTTACTCAAGAATTAGAATGAAAAATACATGTTATTTTAGATTAAAATTCCTACTTGAATTCTAAGTGACTTTCTTTTAATTTTGTTCCAAAGTTGAAAACTCATCACTAAAAACTGAAAGTCACATCACTCACAACTAAAAGTTAAAATATAAAGAAGTTTTAATACATAGCCCACAAACTATGTGCATGAGAAAAGAATTAGGGTTTTATTAGAAGGATTATACAGAAGCCACACTGCTTGTGTTACTCTAACTCTGGCACTCCTTTGAACAACACAACCTGTGATATTCCTTATGTGTTGCAAGAGTAATGCTTTCAAAAGCTGAATGTAGGAAACCTACTTTTTTTTTTATCTCCTCTGCCTACAAAGCCAATAATGTTGCACTGATTTCAGCTACGCAGGATTCATAAGGAAAGGAGCATCAATATAAAAAAAGCTCCTAAAAGATGATCTAAACATGGAATAACTTTAATCTTGGTACTTTATGGAATGGAAGCAGATGTAAGACGTCTTTAGGACACAGCAGTGAAGCCCTCTCTCCAGAGATTAATCTTGTTTCTAACTCTCCAAGGTCTTGAGATAACTGACATTTGCACATATAAGCAGACGGTTATAAATTTAAGACACTCTCTTCTCAGTTTCAAACCAGGCACATATGCACATACACATACACAAAAACTCAGGTGTGGATGCACAGAGCCTCAAATACACAAAAGACTGAATGTAACCTTCCTTACCTTCCTGCTCTCTTGTAATCTTTTTTGTAGGATCTGTCTGGTGATGGTGATCTTCTGCTGTCACGGTGCCTATGCCTCTCCCTCTCCCGCTCCCTTGGAGAGTTCAAAACTTAAGTTAAATGAGAAATCTGGCATTTCATACATTCCACACATGAAAGGAGCACAGAAGCAGGCTGAGATCATGTTATGCTAAATGACACACACATGCTGACTGCTAAAAACCCAGGTATTCTTAATGCTGACCTTCAAGAAATTTGTAAGAGACAGTCACCTATCTCCTCTGCCTTTGTCATAAGGCCATCTATCTCATTATGACGGTTAATTCATACCATACAGAGGTAACTTCTGTAAATTCACCACAGTACTTGTTGCTATTCTTCCTCTTCTGTTAAGAATGGCAAAGGGTAAGATTGTATCTTTAACCATTCTTAATGCCTCAAGGAAGGGAAAGAAAACCTATTCCATGCACAATAGTTTTGTAAGCACTGCAACCATTCAAGTGTTTCAGGCAAGCCCTCTCTTCCTGACAGCCACCTCAAGCACACACAAAAAACTGACAGACAGAGAAATGCTGCATCATGCTGAAACTACGAATCTCATCTACAAGACTCAACTTGCACATACACATATAGAACTTGACCACCCAGACATATTTCTGGGGCAGAAGGGCTTTAAATTAACTGAAGGCTTGGGGAAGAGTGGCTGGAAAGCTGCTGAGCAGAAAAAGACCTGGGGGGAATGGTCAACAGCCAGCTGAATATGAGCCAGCAGTGTGCCCAGGTGGCCAAGAAGGCCAACAGCATCGTGGCTTGTATCAGAATAGTGTGGCCAGCAGGAGCAGGGAGGTGATTGTCCCCCCATACTCAGCACCGGTGAGGCCGCACCTCGAATACTGTGTTCAGTTTTGGACCCCTCACTACAACACAGACATTGAGGTGCTGGAGCGTGTCCAGAGAAGGGCAGCGAAGCTGGGAAAGGGTCTAGAGCACAAGTCTTATGAGGAGCAGCTGAGGGAACTGGGGCTGTTTACTCTGCAAAAAAGGAGGCTGAGGGCAGACCTTATCGCTCTCTACAACTACCTGAAAGGAGGTCATAGCAAGGTGGGTGTCAGTCTCTTCTCCCAAGTAACAAGCAACAGGACAAAAGGAAACAGCCTCAAGTTGTACCAGGGGAGGTTTAGATTGGATACTAGGAAAAATTTCTTCACCAAAGGGTTGTCAGGCACTGACCGGAACAGGCTGCCCAGGGAAGCGTTTGAGTCGCCATCCCTGGAGGTATTTAAAAGACATGTAGACGTGGTGCTTAGGGACATGGTTTAGTGGTGGAGTTGGCAGGGTTAGGTTAACAGTTGGACTCAATTATCTTAAAAGTCTTTTCCAACCTAAATGATTCTATGAAATTACTGTGTACATGAGGCAAGCAAAGATTACACAGGCAGTTTTCCTACTCTGCTAACAGCTGACAACTTGCTAGTCCACAATCATTTGTGTATCTGTCAAATCTCCTAGTAAATGAGTCTGCTGATACACAGGGAATTATAAACATGTGCCTCAGTTGGTTTGGCGGGCTAACAGAATGAGTCAAGATTATTTATGAACATATATATTATGCTTCCATATGCATAACATGAAATAGAATGCAAATTTACAAAGCACAAAGTTCATATAAATTATCTATTGTTCTTCCCCACACCCATTCATCCTTCTGTGTGTGTGCCTTTTCAAGCATGGATTTCGGTCTTCAGAGAGAGCATGTTCTATGCCACCTGATTTGCTTAAGAGACGGATGTTGTGCAAAAAAACCACACCAAGACCGGCAAAGAGTCCTCATTAAAATAAGCAGATACATTGTCAAGTAGACCTGGAAGCTGCTGGCCTCAAGCAGTACTCCACAAAAGTTTGGGAAAGCTGCTGAAAACATGCATTTTCAAAACTTAAAACTGAACTTTAAATTCTAAGCAACAAGTTGTGAAATTATGTGGCAAATATTTGAGTCACCTACAAATGGCAGAAAATTCCACGAGCTCATCATACAAGAAAAGGCCAGTGCCTTAATGCCAGCTGCATTCAGTTTTAGGAAAATCCTCTTTTGGAAATCAAAGTAAACTTACTGAATGTGAGGTTTGGGTTGTTTTTTTGGTCTGGTTTTGTTTTGGTTTTGTCTTGAATACATCCGTCTACAGTTCTGCAATTAAATCTCTGCATATCTAAATCAAAGTGGCTTCATTTCCACAGGCACTATGCATAAATTCATGTTCACATGTGACATGAGAAAGCTCAGAGCTTCTAAAATTACAGCATGTGATCCAGGTGCCCTGATAAATTTTTAAATACTTAACTTTCCAGTATCTCTCTTTGAGTGTTGTGACCTAGATCATTAGACACAAAAAGAGCCACGAAGAGAGCAAATCTAAGACATCTGAAAGATTCAACTGATGATGGTTTGCTCTAAAACACCACACAAACTGCATCAGGTCAGCTCATAACTTGAAAGCTGTTTTTCTACGAAGCAGAGGGACAGAAACTTCATGACACATCCCAAAATAAGCAGTCCACACTCATCCATCTGAATCCTAAGATGTCAACATAGCCTACAACTTGCCTATTTCTTTTAACTGGTGTATGCTAATTTTCACCTCAGTCCTCTCTTGAGATCACAGGCTGGCTTGCTGAGGTCTTCACCCTGAACAGAATCACAGAGGCAGGTCCAAGCACCCACTGGGAGGTCCTGTGAAGTCTGCACACACCTGCGCTGGTCTCCGATGAGTATAGAGCAGGATGAAGAACACCGTACAACATGCTTTTCACTAAACCACCTCACTGCAGGGATTAGATATGTGCACCTATCAGGCTATAAACACCATCAAGTGCTGTTTCTCTACAAATACAGGGCTCACCCAAAGACCGACCAAATTCAAGTTAACACCTGGAACTCTAACTCTGCTACCTCAATCTTGAAATTTGAAGTGCTGGGATTTAACCATTTGTAAGGCTCAACGTTGAGCACAGTCTTTTGCACAAAGTTGTGCCAACTCTATTTTCATGCCACATCTGCATAAGTTTCTATGGTAAATACCTATGAGAGTAGAACACTGCTCAGCAATCCACTCAGTTTTCAAACGAGAGCTTCTTTGCTTCCAGCTATCTCCAGGGACAAGGGCAACAAGTCTGCCAGCTCACAAAGGTGAGGGAGAAGCAGCACACCTGAAAGGTGTCAAAACAGTAGCTCTCTCCATCGGACCTGAGTACTGGCTACCTCCCGAGCTCAAGGGAAAAACAAGAGTGAGGGAAGAACATTGATGCAAACAAATACTATGGGACAATGATGACAGCTCTCCCTCTGCAGGCAGAAAGTACCTCAAGTTACCTGTTACGCTCATAACTTCTGTGGTGAGGTGATATCCTTCCTCTGTCATAATCTGTCCGGTGCCGACTGCTTTCCTGTCTCCTCCTATCTGGACTCCGGCCTCGATCCCGACGATCCCCATGGTTAGTGGACCGATGCCTGTCACTGTGGATGTGAGCATGTTCACGATGTCGGTGCTCGTCATAGTGCTTGCTCCTGTCTGGAGATCGTCGATCACTTTGCGACTTCTCTCCCTGGTACTGACTCGTGTGCCGAAAATGGCTGCTGCCACCACTGCTGTTGGTAGCGCTGCTCGGAAAGGAGCCAGAGTTGTGCTGATAGCTATTGAAGTTTGGTGGCGGAAACGATTGCTGTGAATACCCTGCGGAGTACACAGGCTGGTAGTTGACTTGCTGTGGTATGACTGGTGGGGGGGGAGGATGCGGTACCGTGGGAGGAGGCATCATGTAAGGAAAGGTGCTTTGCCCAGCAGGAGTTCCTGGCACAGGAGTGTTGCTAGGATTTGGCACTGGCGGAGGAGCGGGAGGGAAGCATGGAGGCACTGGGAAGCTCTGCCTCATCTGGTGGTTTGGAAATGGTGGCCTCATGGGACACTGGCTGATGGGATTTTGTGTGGAAGGGGGCACTGGAGGAGGATAGGGCACAAAGTCTGGCCTGGGAGGCATGTAACCAGTGGTTGGAGGATTTGAATAAGTTGTTGGAGGGGCAGTTTGCTGGTCATACTGGTATTGTACAGAAGGCTGTTGCGGGTGAAGCTGCCGTAGGTTCTGAGGGCGGTAGGTCTGTGTTGAAGTTCTTGCTCCTGGTCCCCCCTGACCACGGGGACATCCTCGCCCGGAATGGAAAGACATGGTTCACCTTTAATGGAGAAAATAAAAGTCCAGTGTCACACAATTTTTGTAGGATGTCCTTAATGCATTTGCAGGAACTACTCCCAAAGCACTGAAATTACAGTTTCTGCAGCTTCCTTTAACAGAAGCAGTGAACGATGTCCACTGACTTTCACTGGGATCTTTGTGCTCCTTGGACCTCTAGTGCAGGTCATTTATGCCCCTTTTATTCCTTTAAGCCTGTAATCCACGAAAGCACTCTACTGTCTTTAATCCAGAACCCAAACTGGACCATGCTCTCTGACTTAGGGCAAAGTTAATTTCAACAAATGATTGATACAATGACTGGCCAAGGATACTAGCACCACTACTAGTACTCACTAGACACTTTGATATAAAGCCTTCAGATACCCCATACCAAAGAAACCACTCACTCTAACAACTGCAATTGTCATCTAAAGTCCCCCAACGAGGACTTTCTAGAACATGATTCTAAACTTCAGGCAGAATGACTTTACTAACACCTCATTGCAAGTTACCTGGTCCAACAAATCATGCAAATGTTAAACGAGATAGCAGCAATTTACATTCACAACTGAGACCCCAATTTAGTAAAGGACTGAACACTTCAAAGTATTTTAAGTTAGGCAGGTACAGATTTGTGGAATGAGAATCTTACAGGTTACAGAAAAAAAAATTTATGTAGACTCTGCTGTTACTCCAATTTCATTGAAATAAGTGGTTCCCAAAACATCCCTCAGCTGCCTGCCTGCCTAGCCCTGTTACCTTTCCAGCAATTGCCACTGCTTCAAGTAGGCTTAAGTCTTGCTCAAAACTAGGCATGTTATTTAATACATTGTATCAATGTTTATAAATGAAAACCACTGTGCTTCATTAAGTTAAAATTCATTCTTTAATTACAGTGTTACATTTCAAGAACTGGAAAAAAGGAAAAAAACATTTAAAATAAATTAAAAAAAATCATTCATGTTGTCTTGGCTGGAATGGAGGGAGAGGAAAAAATAATCAGTTAAGAAGTCGCAGAAGTGAAATCCTGTTTTCCATAAGGGGGAGAGAGAAAGAAAGGAAAGACACAAACGTAATTGGAAAGATCACCAGATAAATAAAACAAAGCCTACCTTTTACTGCCTTTTACTAAGGCTTTGCTAATGCTGAAGTACAGGCACAGAATATTCTCCCACCTGCTACCATGCAACATGGCCAACCTGGACTGCTCAGAGCACTGCCTTCAGCTGCATTCTGGTGCCAGTGCTGCAGAAGATGTAGCTTGCTGAGAGACAGCAGATAGCTTCTGGTGAACCAGAGGGAGAAAGGAAAAGAAATGAAGGGGGAAAGAACTGACATCAGAGGAGGAACCATGAGCACCCTAAGTCTCTTCTTATATACACAGGCCTTAGTGGAAGCCACTGGAACTGGTGGTGGTGGTGGCATTCATTCCCTCTCCAGAGCAACCAAAGGCCAAAGTGAGAATCCTGCGTTTCTGGGAGGTAGCGGCCGTGATGGCAAAGCCACTTGTTCCTTGCAGTCAGCCTGTGCCTGACCAGTACCCTCCAATCTTGTAAGAGCTCTCAAAAAGAAACAATGGGGCAGGGGGAGAGGGGAAAAAGCCCATTTGCATTATTTTGTCTGGCAACAGCGCAACCTTTTGTCATTATTAATTCTAATGCATTAGATGCTGAACCAGTTTTGTTTTAGTTCTCCAGTCATGATCTTACACAGCTCAGGCTTGTACTAGAAAACTGTTTTATACTTTGCTGGTATTTACATACATGTTTTATTTAAACAGGCTGCGCTAAACTCTTACTACCTTAAACAACTTAAAGCAAAGACCACTGTATCACAGCGCCTTGCCTTAAAGCCATTTCTTTTTAACATGTCATAGCATTCGAACAAAAGGTCTTGCTTATCAGCTCTCTCAAATAGAGCTCTAAGTCTTCCCCAACTCGAGAGAACTGCTCTGGTTCTACCACCTTAATTTCATTGCTTCAGAGTGCACAGAACCACTGCCGCAAAAAAAAACCAAAAAATAGATGAAATTATTTTCAACACCCAAATTATTTTAAAGCTCCCTCTGCTGCAAACTTCGGTCACGTTCAAGTTTTCATTTAAATTTAAGTAAGTACAAAAACACTGGAAGGGACAAACTCTCCTTTTCCCGTCGCCTAGGACGGGAAATTTATTGCGCGGGTGGAAGCCGTCACACAGAAGTAACAGAGGTTCCTTGAAAAACGCCGGGAAAACTCCTCGCCCCGCGGACGCGCAGCAGAGAGCAACAGGGCACCGAGACCCGGCCTCATGCCACCGCCGCCTCGCAACGGCCGCCAACGGCCACCGAAGGGTCGGCGCAAAACGGAGGGGAGACCGGCGCCCGCCGGGGCAGGCTCTCCCGCGCCGCCTTCCCGCTCCCCGCACGGGGAGCTCTCCTGGGCCGCAGGCCGGCCGGCCGGGCGGCTGCCGCGGGAGGCGCCGTCGCCCGGGCCCCGCCGCCCCGAGCCCCCCGCCACAGCACCACCGCCACCGCCGCCGCCGCCGCGCCCCCGGGACCTGCCCCCGCCACCCGCCCCGGGCCCCCGGCTCCTCCGCGGAGCGGAGCGGCCCAAGGGAAGCCCCCGCCCGCCCCGCGGCTCCCCCCCGGCCCAGGCGAGCGGCCGGGCCCGCCGAGCCCACCTTGGCGCCCCGCCGCCGAGGCCGGCCCGGCCCGCAGCGCGCCGGCTCCGGAAGAGGAAGGCGGTGGGAGGGCGCTGCGGGCGGAAGTACCGCCCGCCGGGAGAGAGGCAGGGCGGGCGGGCCGCGCTGAGGGGCCTCGCCGCGCCCGGCCCGTAGCCGCCGCGGCATGAGCGGCGGGGGCCCGGGGGCCGACGGCGGGGCCCGCTCCCGGTCCCGGGGGGGCTGCCTGCGGGCCTACCCGGCGCTGCCGGTGTGGGTGGTGGAGGACCACCAGGACGTGAGTGGCCGGGCCGAGCGGTGGAACGGGGCGCCCCTCGGGTGGTGCGTGGGGAGCGGCTTCGGTTCTTTCTGTCGGTCGGTCGCTCTTCCTTCCGGGAGGACGCGCCTTGCCGCGCTGTCCCCGCTGCCGGCGGTTCCGTGGGACCGGCCCAGAGCCCACCCCTGCGTTCTCTTTCACCACGGCAACATAAATCGAGTTCAGTGCTCAGGTGACCTGAATTCCCTTCCCGAGCCGGTGATTCAAGTTAACAAATGCCATGATCGGATTTTGGCATCTTTGTAACGGCTGTGGGTGACTTTTTTGTTCCTTCTCTTCTTTGCCGTAGTTAAAAGGAAACAATACCTACATCACACTGCTCTTAGAATCAGCTAGGCATTAGTGCGGTACTTAGAAACTCAAACCTACACAGTGTCGACAGCAAATTGGTAAATGTAATCACGTGCTAACAAGGAGAGTGACTGCCACGTGATGAGAAAGGTTAAATTGGGAACTTTGCGGGTTTAGTTAAGTAATTGAAAAGGGGAGTGAAGAAGGAATTGCTTTTCAGCTGCTGTTTCTGGTTTCCCATATGGTTTGTTTATAGTAGCATAAGCTGAGGCCTTAGTCCTAAGTAAGCAGATTCTTTGTAAACAGACAATTTTAGCGTAATGAAGTTTATTAAAGAAAGTAATGTTCTGAATTTGTAAGTAGTTTAACGCAGATCAGTTTTGCTAAGACTCACTGAAATATATGGTGCTGTGATAGCTGATTTTTTGTGGTAACCCGGGACTTAAGAGTGTCACTGTAATAGGAATGCTGAGGTAATTACTATTAATGATTTTTCTTTGTTTTATTCACTATATTTCTATTCTCAATTAGCGCAACAAAGTCTATTCATTCTAAACGTGTATGCTGTGTTTTCAGTATATGTGTGTATATGCATCGGTCTGTCTTGCATAAAACATAAATGGCTTTTCATCCCAAAGTGTAAGAACTTCACAGAAACTTTATATAGTCCTTTGTTGACACTGATGTTCCTCTAAGGCAAGGTGTCACTAAATGCGTCATGCACTGATTAATAATACAGCTGGTGTAAAGGAAATTTTGTTCTTAATCCAAAGCAGCAGAACTTGCAACATTAGAGATGGCAGTCTCTTGTGTCTTCCCCCATTCTCTCCTAGTCTCACAATTTGTAGTGACACTTATCTGAGATGAAACTTTAATTTTAATTGCGAAGATTGTAGTTTGTTCAGGTAGGCCAGATTACATGCTTTTTCCAAAGAAGTAAAAGTCATGGATGAGGGAACCCTTCTTATTTTTAACCTTGTTTTATCTACTATTACAATCGTATATATATTACTGCATATGTAGTGGGTAAACTGGGGAACTTGTTCCTAGACAGATGGAATACAGTTCAAATTTTAGCTGTCAGTCATGTTTTACAGCTATGCCCATGTAGTACGCAGGATTTGTCATCTTAATCAGTTTTTTTTGCCAAAAACAGTAGTTCAGTTTCTGTTGTAATGTAGAGATCGAATGGAATTTTTGTTGCCCAGTCCTTTTACAGTCTTCACATTCCTTGTATAATAGGGCTGTGATTCACAATCCTTGCTAGATTTGTTCTGGCAGCTAAAGCAGTTACTTTTCCCGTAACTGTGGGACGGACTCCATGTACTGCAGTTTAGTGTAAAAGGTATCATGAATCAGCCATCAGTTTTCTCATTTTACCACCCTACATTGTTGCACTTCAGTGGTTTACTATGCTATAAATTGATGAGTTGCCTCATCTCCTGTTTTTCATACCTTTCAGTGAAGACCTTCAGCAGGGGTTAAAGTTGGGCAGTTGAGAAAGGTAGTCTGTTTATTGCAGCCACTAAGTCATGTAGGGATTAGGAATTAAGCTCTTTCATTAAGGGGGATAGGTGTAAAGATAAGCTAAAGTTTAAGTCATGGTAGGGTCAGTTTTCACTCTATATCAGTTAACTTATAAAACACAAGTAATGAAATGTTTTTATCTCCATAGCACCCATGCATGGTGAGGAAGCTTTTTAGCATGGAGAAGGCAATGCAGGGGCAGTGTTCTGCAGAAGAGGAAAGGCATTCCTGGTGTTCAGTTGTAAATGAAAAAAATCTAGGAATTGAGCTGAATGGTTAGTGAGAAGAGCTACTGCAAACAAGACTTCCTATAAAGAAGGAAAGAGGGAGTAAAGCTGTGATTCTTCAGCAGCTTCTCGCGTGGAACACTTGGGCTCATAGTGATTACAGTTCATGAGCTGTCTTGCCACTGGAGTTGTTTCCCCTTTATATTGTCTTCTGTCTCCCCATCCCTCTAATCCAAATTCAAAAGGAGTAAGAGTGGGACTAGTGTTTTTGTTGTTAAAGCTGTTGCATTTTTCAGCCCACTGGTTATAATTGAAATGTTTTTATTCATGTTGTTTTAGGTGCTGCCTTTCATCTATCGTGCCATCGGTTCAAAGCATCTTCCTGCCAGTAACATCAGCTTTGTTCATCTTGATTCCCATCCAGACCTTCTTATTCCTGTGAATATGCCTGCAGACACTGTATTTGACAAAGAAGCTCTTTTTAGGTAAGTTCGGGCTACTGCATCAGAATACTTTAAGTCTACTTCTTGCTGCCTTTGTTTTACAGTGAATATTGGTATGACTGCATAGGAAGTATGAAGAAAAGATCTAAGTCAAGTTCAAGTTGTATCTTCTGTCTGTTCGCTTTTGCTGAAAACTATTTTTTGGAACGGAAAAAGTTATGTTTGTGTTTTATGAATGTGGTCAAATGTTTATGTTGCATATCAAGCAATTTAAGATGTATGAATTTCCTTTGTTTAGTTGTTCAGTAGTATATCATGTTACTAGCCCAGGTAGTTCCTCTGGGTAACAGGAGAGCACTCTTGAGTGGATGCTTTGTCTGAAAAGCTGTAGTTTTAAAACAGCCTTTCTCTCTTCACACTGAAAAATTGACTTTGAGATTGAAATAACATGTCTTATGTTGACATGGTGAATATGTGAAGCTGAACAAGATTTTCCTATTAAGATCATTAAGACCAATATTTTCCCCCAACTTCTTAGGTAGGTAGGTAGGTAACAAGCCACAAAGTGATCTCTGCTATTGTCTTTCTCTTCCCGTTTTAAAATAAATATTGATTGCTTCAGTATTGTGGTGATTTACAGCAATGACAAGCTGATGCAATTGGTGTGTAAGTACTTGTATCATCCTACCCACAGTCAATATTTTGTTCTCTTTGTTGGATGAGTAAGAAGTTTTGTGAGCTGTATCGTACACCTAAAAAAAATAGGGTGTTGATAATGAGGAAAGATGCTAATCTGTAGATGCTGACTGACTCACTTTAATCACTGAGATTATATTTAAAATGTACTTAGAGCAGTTTACAATAAAATACTCTCATGAGATCAGTTTGAAGTTACTTAGAATAGTGATGCTCTTTGCACTTTCCTCTGTCTGATGTAGCAAAAGAAAAAGGACAACAAATCCATGTGGTTTATAATCAAAGTGCCATGTTAAAAGTGAAGCTCATTGCACTCTCTAATCCTAACTTTTTAAAATCTACTGTGGAGATTTTTGTCTGTCTCACGAATAAAGATTTCCCTCTTTTTCTTTCTTTGATGATGTGACCCTTACACAGAGTTCTAATTTCAGATGATTTGCATTGGGGCTTTTAAGGCACAGAAGGTGTTTGTGGCGTTTTTGACCATGTCTTTCTTACAGGGAAAGTAACAGTGTTTGCTCCTGTCTTTCTCCATACATTACAGTGAATTAAGTATTGAGAACTGGATTATGCCTGCTGTTTACGCTGGCCATATTTCTCAAGTAGTATGGCTTCACCCACCCTGGGCTCAGCAGATCTCAGAAGGAAAACACAGTTTTTTAATTGGGAAAGACGTATCAACAACAACAATGAGGTAAATTGTCTGCTGTCTTATACTAGTAATATAAAGCTATCTCTATAGCTTTTCATGGGCTTTTTTTTATATTCTTGGATAAAGATGAAAATTTAATTTGTATATGTGATTTGCTTAGGACCTAATGTGACTACCTGTGTGAATGGGCACAGTGAAAATTGTGCCTTAATTTTTTTTTTTAATAGGTAATTCTAGCTATTCACATTTCATTTCAGCTACCCAGGTTTTAAATTAGTTCTCATTAAAGTAAAAAAAATCTCAGAAAGCAGTCATTTTTAACAGAGGATTTGGGTAACAGAGGGCAGCAATTAGATCCTCCTCAGCCTTCCCTTATCAGGACGAAACAAGCCCAGTTCCCTCAGGTTCCCCTTGTTCATCACATGCTGCAGACCTCTAATCACCTTAGCAGCCGTCTGTTAGATCTTCAGTTTATTGATGTCTCTCTTGTCCTGGAGGCAGATTATTTCAAATGTGACTTCGCTGGTGCTGAATAAGGGGAGAAATCTCTTCCCTTGACCTTTTGGCTATGCTTTTGCTAATACAATGAAATTTTGTGATTAGTCTTCATCACTGCAGGGTCGTACTGCTCACGCATGCTCAAGTTGCTTTCTGCTGGGATTACCAGTTCCTGTTCTGCAGGTCCTTGCTTGTCTATGTCAGCCCTGTACTGCTGCATGGGGTTATTGCATCCCAGGTGCAGGATCTTGTATTTATCTTAGTTTAACTTAATGAGATTCTTGTAGGCTGTTCCTCTAGGCTGTCTAGGTCATTCAGGTCAACCTTGCCTTCTAGTGTATCAGCTACCCCTAGGTCAGTGCTGCCTGTAAACTTTCCGAGTGCATTGCTGAGGGCGTTAATGAAGATGTCAAAACAGTAACAATCCCTGAGGAGCACTGCTTACAACTAGCTGCCAGTGAGACTTATTGATCACCACCATGGAACTGTTGGTCCAGCCAGTTTTTCACCCACCTTGTACTGCATCCAGTGAGTACATATCAAGGATTATATACATATGATCATATGATAATAGACATTAAATATTTTTAAGCTTCAGGGAAACCTAATTTTTCAACTTTATCAATAGTGCATCCATTATTTTCTCTTCCAGTTAAAACAGAATTATTGATGGGATATCCTCCTTGCTTTACCATTCAATCATAGAATGCCAAATTCTAACCTAGCTCATAGTACAGTCTAAAAAAAAAAAGATACAATTAAGTAAATAAGATCACTTTGATAAAACTGACCTGAAATAAAAGGGGATACTATTATTTAGCAAATGTCACAAAGTTCATAATTACTTTTTGCACAATTCTATTTCATAGTAACATACTTAAGAAAACTATGTGTTTTAAGACAAACTTTTTTTAACTGTTCTGGATCAAAAGAGAGCAGAGTCATGTTTGGGCTATGTGGGAAAAAAAATCACTTGCTCTGCTTTGATTCTGTACTCATATTCAGCTGTTTTCAGCTAGTTCCTTTGATAAGTTTCCCTTCAGGGTGAGCTTACATGGTTAAATGCAGTATGAGTGACTGACCCATGAAGTTCAGAGATTTGTGTTCAGTAGAGTTATAACAAACCAAAACGGGACAGAAAGTGAAGGGCAGCTTTTATTTTATTTTCTAAATGGAACCTAAATGTACCAATCAGGACAAAGTGTGTTTGTCATCCTTATTGTGACAAAACTGGGCATTTAATGCATGTAAAGCTTCCCTTCCCCCCCCCCCCCCCCCCCCCCTTCTTTTTGTGGATGGGAGAAAGCAGTTCAACTTGTATCTCTTTGGTCTTGCTAGTAAAATTTTGGCTTGGTATCAGCCAGGATTCTGTTCTTCTGGTGTGGGGTTTTTTGTTTGGTTTTTTTTGTTTTGTTTTTTTTTGACGTTAATCTACTAGTTAAGCACTGAAACAGGTACACAGGCAGGTGGTGAATTCTCCATCCTTTGATAAAGTTAAAACTCAACTGGACGAGGCACTGGGCAGCCTCATCTAGCTTTGAAGTTAGTTCTGCTTCAATCAGATGATTGACTAGAGACTTCCAGATGTCTCTGCCAGTCTTAATCATTCTGTGATTCAAGTTCCAATCAGATCCCCTCATCATTCAGCAGGATGCAGCCCATGACAATTTCACATTCACCATATGCACTGCATTGTGATTTTGTATAGCTTGAATGGACGTTTACAAATCCTGTCTCTTGCCAGCATATCAGAATAAATGTTTTGAAGCAAGTTTAACAGAAGACAGCAGAGAAATGCTTTGTTTTACCACCTTAAATAAAACACTAAAGCTCCACAATTCTGAATCTGAGGCCTAAAGTAAACCTAACTAATAAGACAAAAGCTGGTGCTTTCAGTTACATTTAACCATGAGAATTAGCACACATATAGAAATACTTCACGATGGCTGAATAGCTCTCCCACAGATCCTCTGGTCGCCTTAGCAATCTTGAAAACAACATTTCAAGATGCCTTTTGAAAATGGTCAGGTACCTTTTCTTCAGGTTCTAGGCTTACAAGAATCATGAAGGAAGAAAGGGAAGGAATCCTCAGAAATATGAACTTCCTAAAACTTTTGTTGACAACAGGTGGCTGGATAGGTAATAGATACCTTAGTTAGTGTCCCACCAAGGGAAAGGCAGTAGTATGAGCTCGTATTGAACCCTGGAGAATTTCTGAGAAAAGACCCTGTGAATGCCCCATCAACAAGATGAAGTTGTTATCCAGGCTGTCATTTTAGCAAGCTCAGGATAATCCAGCCAGAGGACACTGGGGAACTAAGCTTCAAATTTCTGCTGCTTATGGAATTATTTGTCTTTGTGGTTGATTGATGGTTATACCCTGTAATCAAATGAGGCCTTAACACAAGTGAGCAGAAATTCACACTTCTTCTTAAGCTTATTTTTTAATCTGAATTTATGATGCTTAAGGCTTAATGTACTGAAATATGGCTTGAAAATTATATTCTTTAAGTTTTCACTGTAAGTGGAGGTTTTGGTGGTGTTGGTTTTGTTCGTTTGGTCGGGTTTTTTTAATTAAGTGGATTCCATTGATATGCAGCTATTCATCCTCAAGTTACTGGCTCTCCCCCACTTAGAACAGGAAATCTATATTGGTGGTAAAAAAAAGTTAAATGCTACCTTTTAATTTATAATATTTTACTAAATCAATATCTGTGGGTTTCAGGGCACTTCTCAAACACAACTAACAGAATTTTCCTTAAAAATGAGGCAATCCAAGACAAAATATCCATAGCTTTGCAGTCTTATGTGCCATAATATTGACAATATCTTGTTAAATTCTGGATTTGGTCTTTAAAGTGCAGTTCAATGGCAAATTAATCTTAGAAGCACATAATATAGAATCTTTTTGTTATCCCTTAAAACCGCACAGGCTAACATAAAAAAATATAGAGTGAATTTTAATATATTTATTCTGCAATAAAGAAGTAGAAAAAACTTCAATTTAAAAACCTGCAGATTAAAATAAATATTTTTGTGTACACAGTTTCATTGCTTTTGTTACCCATCAAGCATTTATTCATTCTTCTCAGGATCCCTAAAGTGTGCATGCTTTTTCCTAAGCTCTTTGCAAAGATATGTATTAACTGTGAGTTATTGTCAATTGTAGGGTTACAGGTACAGATCATTACTTTTTAAGTGATGGTCTTTATGTCCCTGCTGATCAGCTAGAAAACCAGAAGCCTTTAAATTTACATGTCATTCTCATCAATCCTACTGAAGCATCAAACAGCTGTGAAGAAAATGGTGAAGTAGCATCTGCTAAGAGACTGAAGCTAAACACAGATGACACAGCAAGCACCACTTCTGCCTCTTCATCAGTGGATCCTGGTGACCTTGATCACAGCACCCCAAGTGTGAAGAAAAAGGAAGTACAAAATTCAAGTGCCCTGAACAGGGCAGAAACCTTGTCAGAGTGCTCAGCTTCAAGCTCTCTTGGAAATAGTGAATGCCCAATAAGGGAAGTTGTTAAAGATGTCTGCCAAGTACTGCAGAAAGGGGATGCATATGTTTTAGACATTGATTTAGATTTTTTTTCGGTTAAAAATCCATTCAAAGAAATGTACACACAGGTAAGCATGGCAACAGAGAGGCCTCTTACCATTCACAAAAGAGTACCAGCCCTAGCATTTATGTCTGTGGAGAAACTTTCATCTAAGATAAATTAGCAGATCAGCTGATCATGATTAGTGATTCATGGTAGCATTTGAAGGAGAGACATTCTAAGGGAGTGTATGCTCCAAAGAATTGCAACAACCTAATAGGGTAGATCCTTGCATTTGAAATCGGTATTGAGTGCACATTCAAGCTCAGAGGTATATGGCTCACTTCTGCTTGTTGCTTGGGTCATAAAAGCTATGCTTAGGTTTCCAAAGGTAATGTTGCAAATACCCACAGCAAGATTCATCAGGGAGGGATGACAGACTGTTTCAATTTTTACCCCCTATAACATGCTATTGGAAAGCCACAATGGTATCAGGAGGCTCTGCCTTTCAAAAGGCAGGGTGGTGTTGATTATCCCACGAGTGGTTACTTGTCCTGGTGAGAGGCTGTCACACTTACTTCCTTTGTCTGGAGTGCTGAGTATAAGGATGAGCAGCTGTTGTCTCTGATGCCATGGCTTTGAGCTTAAGACTCTGCCTTGTGTTCCATTTATAACTTGGTTGCACAGGAAAGGTAGCTCACCTGATAGAGTCATGAATAAGTAGATCCTCAAAGCTGCAAAGCAGTTAGCAGCTTTTCTTGATGTGAACAGGATTTTTAGGAACTAACTAATCTGCCCTGAAAATTGGGTGTGGCATTTAGGTTTACAAATTCTTCTGCAATATCCTGACTGGTTTTAGCATTTAAATGTCTCTTTTTGACACTGTTGTAACTTCAGCCTATGCTGGAGAACATCTGACTTCTTTGAGTTTCAGCTAGACTACTGCTTCCTTGTTCACCATAAAGGAGTGAATATAGTATCCCTGACCTTTGTTAGCTTCTGATAGTCAGTATTTATGATTGCAGTATCTTCAGACAATGTGCAATGCCATTGCTCTGCAATGCTCTGCTCTAAAAAAATCCCTGAGTGTTCACCTTTTAATGCTGTTAAGTAAATAGTGAGATCTTTTTATCCTTGATTAATTAAACCTGAATATTATTAAGGAGTAGGGCTGAGAAGCCCAAATTGTGAACTTGTTGTCAAACTAGCCTGACGCCTTTATCTATCCTGTTTTCCTTTACAATCATACTTTCCTGTTGGTTTTGTCTGCCTAAATTTACCATCTCAGTTTTACTCAGCATCTTATTGGACCTTAGTTCAGCAACATGTATGTCTAGTTTCAGAGACTCTTTAACAGACTGTAAATATTTAGCTTTTAAAGCTGTGGTCTTGAAGTCAGGTTTAAAGTTAAGCGACTGCAGAATGTTTGGCTGAGGCCATGAAGTATTGCTTTCTCAAGCCTCACAGCCTCTTCCGCACCTGCATTTATAGAGAGTTGGCTGCAGTACTAGAGTAGAGGAATGATCTTAGTGGTCAAATTCTTTTTTTGAAGGAGGGCTTGGAGGATTTTCTTTTTCTTTTGAAGAGACTTAATTTTTTGCCTCTTTTTTTTTTTTTTTCCAAAGACAGAATATGAGCTTTTGCAAGAGTTGTACAATTTCAAGAAGCCTCATAGAAATGCAACAGAGGTATGGTATTTCTGTGTGGGATGTATGAGGGAATGATTGTTTTGGTTTACCCAATAAAAATCAGTTACGACAAGAAAGGAACCTATGAAAGGTGCTTAATTAAGTGGTCTCCAATTAAGCTATGCAGCATGCTGAATGCTAATCAGCAGCATCTTAGGAGTTCTTTCCTATTAGACGTTTTGTTTGAACTTGTGAACTGGATAAATATTTAGCACGAGTGTGAAAATTAATTTCTGTAAACAAGTGGTAATTGACAAGGAAGAAATGAAAACATAGTAAATGATCTGCAATCTTATTCTTTTTATGGCTCAGCATGGCTTTGGTTTGGGTATTTTTTTTGTTTGGGGGGGTGGTTTGTGGTTTGGTGTTTTTTTGGTTTTTTTGTTTTTTTTTTTACTTCCCACCAGGCTCTCCCCTTCCTTCCCGTATTTGCTCTTCTTTGATAGTCAGAGCTGTGCTGAGTGCCTCACTGGTATTTTACCTATTTATTTAGATGTAGAAAGGACAGTTATACCACTGTAATGTACTTTTCATTGTATGTGTTGTATGCTTCTGAATCATGGAAATGTAAGTCTGCTGTAGCTGCCAAAACAGTCATTCAGCCCTGAGCCCAAACCATGGAGACAGCCATGTTAATGGTCACTACACCAAGTAATTTCTAATCAAGATCTTGTCTTTGCTTTCATAATCTCATCTGAACACTATTACAGAGAGATTCAGCACATAAAATTATCACAGATTAAAGAATCCTAATTAATATGTGTGTATAAAGAAATGGAGATATGGGGAAGGTTGTGAAATTGATTTTCATATTTCTTAGTCAATTGGCAATAAAAACAGTTACCTATTTAAAAGGTAGTTAAATGTGAAAGGGGTAAACGCTTGTGATTTAAGTTCCCAATGTGATTTCAGGGCATAAGTTATTTACAAAAGCCAACAAATTTATAGGAGGCAACTGAAATGGTTAGCAGACAGTGTGTAATGGATAGGTATAGAACTGAACAAGTCAAGACCAGACTCATGGATGGTTTTATAGTGAGACAGTCAATTTAAAGGATTTGAAGGTAGAAAACTAGTGAACTTTGTGCTTTTCAAAATTTCAGAAAATATTCTAGATCTCTAGTCTCTTAAAATTCCTGAGTACAGTTACATTTGTATCATACTACATTATACTATTGTGGTTTTTAGGGGGTGTTGTTTGGGTTTGGTTTTTAAGTAGCATAGAGGGGGATGGGACATGTCTTTAAGGTTAGTTACTGGTGATGCTTAGAAAAGTGTCTTATTCATGCCCCAGGATAGGATCATAAATCTGTGCTTTATGAATGATTGATACTCCCTCAGCTCTTCTTAAAAATTAGTCAAAAGTTGACATCACTGGCCAAAAGAAGCAGCATCTGTTATATGATACAGCCAGCAGAATCCTAAGAGGGAATTGTTGTGTTCTTAATTGTTACCTATCTTTTCCAAAGTTCTTTGTAATTTCCTTCACACACCACTGCACTGAGCATTTTTAATACCAAATATGCCAAGCATTGCTTTTCATTTGATACGTTATGTAGGATCTCTTTCTGCAAATGTTTGCATGCACAACTATTCATGTATGTAGCCTCACTCCAAGAAGATTGCCTCTTTATGTGTTCTGAACTTTTTAAGAAAGGGCATAAAGCTTTGCAGGTCAGAGCAATAACTGACATTTTAAATTAATTCCATGTCTTTTCAGGCATGCAGTTGAAAGAAGCTCAAAATCTGAAATTTTGTTTTGTTTTTTCTGAAAATGCATTTGACTTAATATATTATTTTTAAACATAAAAAAATTAAATTTTCCTTTCATTATAAAAATGTAAAGCTTGTACTCATCTGAGCATTTCAGTTCTATAGAAACAAATCTAACAATTGGTCATACACAGTTTCTTAGCTCTCCCCAGTGTATACTGCCGGAATGTAGATGTGGCACTTTTTTTATTTGTTGTGGGAAAGACGGAGCAAAGAGAGGTGGTATTCTGAAGGTATAACAGCTTCTGCAGGCATTCATTCTGATCCTCTTGAAAAAATGTTCTGTAGTAATGAATCAGTTGTTTCTGATTCCCCACTGCCAGTAGATCAACCATTTCAGAATTTAAATCATAGTGTAAGCCATGAAATTCTTACCTCTTTTTTTCCTAACATGCTTTTGTATGTGCTTATTTAAAGGAGGGCTTGCTGGACTGTGTTGAAAACCGTGTTCATCAGCTAGAAGATCTGGAAGCAGCATTTGCAGATTTGTGTGACAATGATGATGAGGAGACCCTACAGAAGTGGGCTTCCTGTCCTGGGTAGGAAACTTCTGAATGGCTTAAAATGCAAACAGTAGTTTGGGAACTGATTAGCCCAGCACTTTGCTAACAGAAAAGGAGAGAGCCTGGATAGGTTCTATACAAGGCTACCATTTTTCCTTTAGTTCTAGAGGAGGAAGAGTCAGACAGAACAAAAGGAAAGGCCATCTGCTGTCTTCAGTGCCATGGTAAGCCTTTCCAAGATCAGCCGTGTATAGCTTCATGCAAATTCTATTTTCTGTGGAGGGAGGCACGTTTGGTGACTAAACATTCAGTGATCTGTGTGAAGCAAAGCTCTCAAAAAAGCAACAAACTACAGATGATATGGAGAAGGACTTTGGTTGTCCCAAAGGTTCTGCTTTTTGTGGAAAAATGGAAGTGAATGAAAGGCTGTACCTGAGCAACAGTGTCCACAAAACATCTCAGCAGCATCTGCTATGCTTTTAAACTAAATGTTTTCAGCTGAAAAGAAACAGCAAAAGTCTGGGTTTTCCCTTGATAGGAAAATCCCTCATTTTCCCTATCAAATGCAGCAGTTACTGCCAGACCTGTGTAACACTGACCACAAGCATTTCCTATCAAGTTCATATGACTTTGAGGTACAACAGCTTCTCTCCAGGTCTACCCTAAAAGAAGTGCAAAGAGGTCTTGCCAGAGGCAGATATAGGGGCTTTGTAAGAAAGACCTGGTGAAACAGTACAATGGTACTGATAATTTTAATTTTTCTCAGGTGCAGGATGACACAGAGGGGCAAATTACATTTTCAAATCCTAGGCCATGATAACTTCTTCTTTTTTCTCTCTCCTTTTTTCTTTTTTTCTTTTTTTCAGCCTCTTGAGGTAAATGTATGTGTTTCCAGCTCTTTATGTAATAACTTCTGGTTTTGTTTTCACTCCAGAATGAAGTCGCTTGTTCAGCTAGTTCACAGTTTGAAAACCAGGATGGAAAGCCCAGACTATGAAATGGTAGGTGACTAGGTAAAAGACCAGAAAGTAGACAGATTTCAAAAGCATAGCTTCAACAAGGAGGGAAAAGATCATGCTTCATTTCAGACTTGCTTCTTGATTCAGGACTTTGTGAGATTTTCGTGGTTTTGAGGTTTTTTTATGTCTTATTAATTAGGCCAGCTTTTCTTCATAAAGCTTCTAAAATTCTACTCTGCTTGTCTATATTTAGGCGATATTAATGTGATCTTTCAGGACTGTGATGTCTCAGGCTGCTTCCTGTGAAGGAAGGTTTCATTTCACCAGGGTTTGTTCATATACTTTATAGAACTTAAGGTACCTATTTGTAAAAGATCGGACCTGTCATCTTCAAGGTCTGCAGCATACTCTGAATTCATAGGAGAGGTATAGTGTACTGGAGATAATGAAACAATCCATACAACCTGCAGAATTTTATTCTTTTTGTTTAAAGAACAAGTTGGGAAATAAACCCAACTCTTAACTGCCTGAAGAGGTGTAAGTTACCTACTGGGCTAGGGATGGTATCTTAGAGACTTTTTACACAGATAAACTGTATCAATAATTCATCAATAGAAATTAAATCCTGTTTAATTTACATGTAGGTCCATCAGGCTGGTCTGACTTGTGATTATATGGAGCTTCCTCACCACATTAGCACCGAAGAGGAGATCGAAGGCCTCATACAATCCATTAAAGTTCTACTAAAAGATATGCCTAAGCCCACACTTGTGACAGTTGCTCGGTAAGACTGTGTAGGTACTTTTACTTTAAAATGCTCAGACTGTGTTTACAAAGCTAAATAATTCTATCAATACAGCACTAGCTGGCACATGTTAAATTCTGCCTTAAAGTGGAAGCCTTACAGTGTAGTGAAAATTGACAGTTGAAAATGTTGATCATAAGGCAGTGACAGTATCTACACAACTAAGGGAACGTTCTGTGCTGAGGGCTAGTTTTACTGGGCTTTAGAGTAGCTAGCACAGATTTCAAAAGCAGTGAAAACATGATGACTTAATGAGCTTCAGCACAGGCTTTATAAAGCCTGTGATGAGGCCTTGTGTGTGTTAAGATTGATAACTGTCACTGGGGCTCATAGATGTCTGCTACTTTTATTACTTGTGCTAGTTAGAGCAAAGCTAGCTTGGACAAGCCTGCCTGGGCTGAAATCACGCATGCCTTACTCTCTTGCTCTAGGGTTTATGGTACTACAGATAGGATTTCTGTTTTCGGTGAAACTTGTGATAGAAGTGGTTTTCATCTAATAGGCTGAAAGGGATTTATATTCTAGAAAGCTCTAGTAAAGCTTTGCATGGGGTAAAAGTTACACTTCCAGGACTGTATGGGTATTATTTGGGAGAACGAGGTGGACTTTGAGGCCAGGGACCTGGGAGAAGCAGGGATCTGCCCTGGGAAAACTTAATTTGAAGACCACAGTGTATCTGTTGACAAATTGTTGTAATTTAATCACTTCAAAAATACTAAGTGTGCCATTAAAGGGCAGGCAACAATAGCAGAAGCTGACAGGAAATTGTTTTTGTCAACAAGAAATAGCATGGCTAATACCTGCAGTAAAAGAAGGCTGTATTTCCTGTGCCAGCTGCAGGGTCATCATCCACTGTTGCAGAGAAAATAGAGAATCATTTATGTAGCTCTTGACAGATAAAAAAAATCCAAGAAGTGTCAGCTCTGCTTTTTTACTAGTGTCTGTTTGCAGTTCATTAATAGTTACTGTACAAAATGTTGTATCACAGGGATTGTGAAGATTTGTTTTTCAAGTTTTCCTACGTATTTTACTAGTAGCATTTGAGTTTTTCAATCTTAACTTTCCACCAGTCCTTTAATTGGATCATTTGCTTGAACTTTGACTGCCAACTTATCTTGTGTCAGAGTCAGGAAGAGAGTAGAATTGGAAGGAAGAATAGGTCACGTTCCTAATCTGCTCCAGACTTTCTATTCAACTTCATGCAAACTGTTACCGTTGAAAGTAGGGCAAAGAAGCACAGCACTACGCTTTGAAGGAATACTGGGAGGCAGAACTCACCACGGTTTGAAAGTAGCTTCAACCTAGACACAGAGCATTACAAGAATACAAAATATAGTGATGGTCGTGATACCTGTACTCTCTCATGCTTTTTTCAATTCCTTGTTACAGATCAAGTTTGGATGACTATTGCCCTTCAGAGCAGGTTGACATCATTCAAGAGAAGGTTCTCAATTTACTAGGTTTGGTGTATGGCACTCTGGATGTGCACTTAGATTACTCAAGCACCTCATCTTCTTTGTGACCTTTCTTGACGTATTGCCCTCTAATGCAGTGAATTAATTTAAATTGCATATTAGCTGTGGTTGCAAGGGGAAAAATACCATTGTTTCAGCAGGTGGCACTAGAACCCAAGCTGACCAACAGCTAGTTTTGAGTTGCATTGCTTTCTCCAAATCAGCTGCATCTGAACTGTTACCTGTTTGGCTTTGTTCAGATTAGTTCTGTGATTATTATTTTTACTGTCTTGCTTCATAAAATTAGTGCAAGGTAAACTATTTTTTGTCTATAAAATGTATTTTTTCACCTGATTTCTTTTAAGTGGCTGTAAAAAATAATATATATATAATTTCTTAAAATAAATGGATTTCTTTTATGTAATTAAACTTGTTTTGATGGAGTTTGGTGAGCAACAGACATGTTCCTGAGTTGCATTGTACCTTTTTAAAAAATTATTTCAATAATGTCATTAAGACATTAAGTTTACATAGTGATCTTTCTTAACAGCTGTGGTCGAGATGACCAGGCATCCCTCTATCATTTCTCTAGAGCAGCTTATGGCTTCTGCCCTATCCACAAAATATCATTTATATTTATACTCCCTTGCATTAATATTGTCTTATTTTGCCTTAGACTATTTCACTGGTGACTCAGATAATATCCCTAATGTATGACATTAGCTTGGTATTTTCGTTTTTACATATTTTTGAGGATAAAAACTATGTGTGCATGTGCATGCTTTTATCTGTTGAATCCTGTAAAGAGTTGAATTGATGTTTTCTTCAGAAACAGAGATTTAACTTGACTGAAGTCAGCAGCAAAACCTTCTGCACCAGGTTTTCACTCATTTCAGTATTGCTATTTGGAAAATAACAGTTTTAAAACTATTTAATTTAGAAAGCAATCTGGTTCTAGAGAAAACTGCCACTTCCAGAGGAAAAAAAACCCACAGGATTTATTTGGGAATGAAACCGAAATGGGAAAGAGAAAATACTACCTAGAATATTGTCTTTTATTATGAATAAATTTTGCTTGTAATTTCTTCTGAAATAGTTAAGTTCATTTGTTAACATTAGTATTTGCTCTACAGGGACTGTGCACTCTTACAGTTTTTTGCTACTTCTGCTGTTGATATAAATGACTATATTATAGATTGAAAATATAGAATAATTTTAAAATATTTCTTCCAGTAGAATAAATTCCATGACCATGGACCTATTTTCTTCGTGCTTATGCATTCTGTCACAAAGATGTGGCAAGCCTTGGATCCAAGATGCTTAATACTTCATAAATTATAAACACCCGTACATCGCGTACAGAAACGAGTGGACTCAGATGACATACTGCTTGAGTAAAGTTTTTTGTTTTCTTTAGAGTAAGAGATGCTCTTTGCTGGGCTTTGAATGAGGTTGTAGAAAACAAAAAAACCCATTGGATCAAAGGTGCCGGGGGTACTTCTGCACTGTGGAGAATTATGTTAGCCCCAGAAAGAGAAGTGTGCAGGGTGTGATAGCACAGTTCTGCCTGTCTAACTGATATTCTGCTTCTACGTCTCAAAACAGAGCACCTGCAGCACATCAGCCTGTAGCGGGGCCGCCGCTGTGAGGAGAGACTGGGGGCTGCCCCGGGCCAGACCGGCCCCAGCCGGTTCCCGCCGGTTCCCGCCGGCTCCAGCGGCCCCACCGCCGGGCACAGCGGAGCCCCTCAGCCTCGGGGAAAGCCTGGGGAAGAAAGGGCAAAAGGGCTGAGGGAAACGGGGTGAGAAACAGCCCTGCCAGCCCCGAGGGGAGAGCGGGAGGAGGGCAGGAGGTGCTCCAGGCCCCCCTCCCCGGCAGAGATGGCCCTGCGGCCCGGGCAGAGAGCCCCCCGGTGGGGCAGGGGTTCCCCTGCAGCCCCGGGGAGAGGACCATACCAAAGGGGGTGGGTATTTCCTGAAGGAACAGCAGCCCATGGAGCACCCCATGTTGGGTCAGGGGAGAAGTGTGAGGAGGAGTAGCAGGGTGGAGCCCTGTTGCCTGTCCATCCCATCAAGGTCCTTGAAGCTGTCCTGAGCGTTTCTTGAGGGCTCAGATATTCAGGGAATGGCGCAGACAGCACAGCCTTGGAGCCATGACTGTCACCAAGGTGACTTCTCACCCTCCCTGAGGTCTGTCCTGCACCTGCTTTTCTCACTGCTGGGATGTACACTGGCTCTCAGGTCAGCCCAGTCCCAGGGGTGCAGCCCTGCCATTGACTCTCTAATTCTCCAGTTGTTTCCAAGGGGAGTAACGGTGGAAATGGGAAGGTCCTTGGCCATACAGGACAATGCAATAAAGCAGACAACCCTCACAGGATAGCTGGAGGGAAGGAACAGAGGGGAAAAGTTAGTGCCCTTGAGCTGGTTGTCTGGTCCGTGTTTCTGACTACAATGGGAAAGAGACCTGTCAGTCCTCTAATGAGGTCTTTGTTTTTGAGTGTGGTGGGTTAATCCCACCATCCAGTCTAGATGATCTAGATTTAGATCTAGATATATAGATATGGACTTTATTTATGATATTGCATCAAATCAGTTTCTTGGCTCAGAATTTGTGATCTGCAGCCTTGTTGCTTGACTGCTATCCCACAGTGCAGTTCTTGCAGAAATAATACTCTTCAGGAACTTACCTCCTGATAGAAATGCTACAAGGCTACTTAGTCCCTCCAAACACAGGCTGAGAAGGTAAAAACTGCATGTAGAACAAGGGAATTCCTTTTTACCCAAACTCTTTGGGGTACTTTCTTTAGAAGTTGTAAAAGTTGGGGGGGGCAGTTTTAAAGAAATCAGCCCTAATTACATTGTGAGATTTGACAGGAGTGTGGGCCCACTGCTTTTTACAGTGTGTGATTCACTTGTCCCAAGGAAAGATCCTTACAGAAAAATCACATGCCTTGCAAAGTTTACTGTTAAATCAGTTCACCCTCTTCTGTGCTTTTCTGTTGAAGAAGGATGGCTCGACCTCTGTCGAGCACAATACCATGTCATGTTTTCATTGCAGTATTTCACAACATTTGATCTGTGCTTCAGAACAAACACAAACCCTCACTTCTGTCTCCCCATGAGACAGAAACCCAAAACCCCATCTGCCCATGATGTGTCCTCACCTACTGGGTAGACAGAGTGACAAATTTAGTCTCTGAAGCTGGTTCCTATTCTTTATAGAAAGATGGGCCAGTTGTGAGTCAGAAATAAATCACTGCATAATAACAAGTTGAGCAGAAAGAATGTTTGCCTCTTTGGAGCAGTTTTTACCAACCACTGGTCCTTTAGTGCAATGGGAAGGCGTGTGGGGAGAAATGTGCCCTGCAGTAGTGTTAGAGATCCAAATTCAATTACACATGTTCAGAAAGGCTAAAAAAAAATCACAAATCTGACTCCTAGTTCCACCAGCATACTTGTGATTTTGTCACAAGTCACCTTCATCAATGGCACCTTTACAGAAAAAAGCTAGTTTTAAATGCAATATTAGTCAATAAAGGAAAAGATTACACCAATGTTACCAGTTTTACATACTTATGTTGTGTTGGACACAAATATCAGCTAGTCCAGTTTTACTTCAGAACTGCGGATTGTAATGTTGTCTCTTCAGTTAACAGCTTGCTTTTCTTTCATAGCCAAAAGGCATGCGCATTACTGAAAATACTTAAAAAGAGAGGAAATCTGTAGTTAAGGTCTGGGAGGAGCTCAAGAAAGGGCAAAGCAAATGCCTTTGAGTTATTCTGTTGTAGAATTTTTAAACAAATATATAAATTTGTGACATTCTTAATAGCCCTCAGACAGTAAAAAAAGCTTTCAAAATGAAGCTATTAGATATTAAAATGACTTCCTGATGGAAAAAGACCTTTAATTTCAATCTTGTTATAAAGTTAACCAAATGAAGGGCCTTTAGCTGGTCCCCAGCCTATTGAGTGGCACTGGATCAAGCTGGTCCTTCTCAGAAGATCTGACAGGATGAATCTGCTCTCAAGGCAAGAAGGTACTGCAACAGCTGGTAGCTCTTGGGATGGTATTAGAGTCCAGGCAGAACAACAAAGTACACTTCTAGGGCATTTCTACACATACTGTGCAGTCTGTAGCCCTCCCTTCTGCTGCCTTCAGGTCAGAAGCATTAAGGAAGGCCAACAAGGCAAAATTAACAGTGTTTCTGCATGCCTTTCTTGTCTGAGATTGGATGCTAATTGAATTTGGCTGTACCAAAAAAATCTACCTGAAATTTCTGCCCTTTGTGTCCTTCCTCCTACACAGCCACTAGAAAGATGAAAGTTTGTTGCTGACATGTTATAAAAAAAATTTACTGCTAGACTTGCCTTTTCAGGGATCAGATATTTTCCTTGCTGCAGAAACAGCTTCCTGCTTGAATGGAGCATATTCATTTCTCTCCGCAATCAGCAATGCACTAATTTCCACTCTCAGAAGCACCTGTCAGTAGGACAAGATAATTCTTACAGCCATGAAAATTATCCCTCTTTAATAAAGTATGAGTGCAAAGTCTCCGAGTACTTTGAAATTCATACTAGAAAATGATGTACAAACAATTTCATTTTGGAGATGCAGACCTGGGGAGAAAGGATTAAGTCTTCATTTTTTCCCAAAGAAGACAGAGGGAAGGGAAACTCAGAGCTCATATCCAGTCGGGAAGTAGGCATCCAGGAAGGCAATCATCGAGAAAGAGGACAGAACTGGTGAGAAGCAGGTGCTGCTGAGCACTTTGCTGCCTGCGTTTCTGGCTGAAGAGACTTACTGTGATTCATCTGGAAAGGGCTGAATTTATAAACCAGCATACACTCCTCTGACAGATGCTCTATGCCAAATTAAAGTCTAGCTCAAGCTCCAGTTCAGGTTCGTAGTTCCTTGTGTTAGTGGGTTACACCTGGTCTGTTTATACCACAGTTTCCCACAGATATGATATAATTTGGTGTTTCCTTCACTTACTTTGTCGCTATTTGTCTTTTACGTGGACTGCAACCAGCCACCTTCAGGTGGGGTTGCTTTTTGCTTATATGATTATGCAATAGCCAGCTTGCAGGGCCTTAGAGGAAAGCTTGGAAAGCCACTTTCTATGTCATCCAAAAGTGATGTTTGGTAAAAGTAAATCATCTTGCTTTGCGGTTCTATGCAGCTCAAAGCCTTTAAACAGCTAACCATCCTCTTGTGACCCTCCAATTCCTGGCCCCCCGCGAGCTGCAATTGTTTCCTGAACTGAGGAATCCTTCCTGACCGTGGAGATACTTGTTATGGTCACTAGGTGGAGCAATAAATGCATCATTTGAAAGCTGCTCGGAGGTCAGGAAGTAAGCTGGAAGAAACCTGGAACCTTTGCAAGTTTATCCCCTGACTAAACTGTGATCATGAAAAAGCAGTGGGATAATTCCCTCCTGGGTATTCAAGGATTTTCTATTATATTCAAAGCTCATCACTACTTTTTACCATTTTAATAGCTGATGCATCTCCAAAAAAAACTTGCAAAGAAATAGGATAGTTCTAAGTAAAATAAGAAAACATGAAGAATGCACTGACAAAGTATCATAAGGTACCTAATTTTTAAGGAAAAAAAAACCTTCTAATCTTATGAATATGTTTTTTTAATAACAGTTGTGACCCAAGCATGGTATAGGTATTTTCCCTGCAACGTACAGGGCCTACTGTAATGCACTGGATAAAAGCCTTAAGACTGTAAATACTACCGTTACAGTACATGGGTGTCTTACTTCAATAAAAGTCCTATTTGTTTCTTATGTACTCATTTATCTGTCTTTAGCTATGTCTGGATGTTTCTTTGTTAAAATCACGGTAGCATATCTCAACTGGAGCACACTGTGTGAGCCAGCACAGACAAGACACAGGTACAACCACTGAACCACAGATGAAATGCAAAGAGTAAATTTATTTTTGTTACCTCACCAACCGGGGGATCCCTAAAGCAGCACCTGGGCAGAGGCACACAAGTGGGGATGCAGGCACTGCTGAGCTCAGTCCATGCTAGAGGACGGCTGACCCTGCTGGTTTGCTGCTATATGTCTAAAAATTCCCTTAACTCTTTTGGGGTGTAAATACATGTGATCTGCACTCCCCCAACAACTTGTTCCTGCTGTCCCCCCTTTTTTATAAGGGGTTGTGTTTCTACCACCTCCCAGCCTTCTAAATCCGACTTAAACTCAACCTTGGAGTCCAGGGATTCACTCTAGATATTTCCATTCCATTCCTTGGGATCCCACAAAAGTTTTGTGGTGAGAGCACAAACCTGGGAAACTGAAACCTTACTTTTCCCATATCTGCCCCTTCATTTATTAGCGATACATGCTACCAACCACTCCACAGTACCTTGCAGCCCATGGCACCACTCTGCTTGAGTATTGATTACTTCTTGTGTGATCACCTTTGCATCTTATAAAGTCCCAACTTCCCTTTCCAACTCTCTCATTTTAGTCCATAATGCTACAACTTCACAATCGAGAGCTCTAAGACTGGTGACTAATAACCATCCCAATCTACCCTCTACCTTGTGAGAAGACTTTGATACCATTTTCCATGGCAATACACACATAGCCATTTCAATTGTCTGGGGGGTAATGACTGCCCCATCATCTATTTCAGGCCAGGCTTCTGGCAGAGCCAATGTAGGCCAGGAAAGTGGCCACGGGGATCCAGCACTCAGTATTGGGCCATTCCAGAATACAGGGAGTCACCATCATGGTCTCCCCAGTCCCCGATTTCTTTGCTGTTCATGGCATAGCTGTTCCTGGATCCTGCCAACTACACCGAATGTGTGAGTCAGCACAGAGAGAACACAGGAACAACCGCAAAACCATGGATGAAATGCAGAGACTAAATTTATTTTCATTACCTTGCCAACCAGGGGATCCTCTAGCATGGACCAGGCTCAGTGGTACTTGCATCCCGCCTTGTGTGCTTCTGCCCAGCTGCTGCTTTGGGGTTCCCCCGGCTGGCGAGGTTAATGAAAATAAATTTACTCTTTGCATTTCACATGTGGTTTTGTGGTTGTTCCTGCGTCCTGTCTGTGCTGACACACACACACGTTCACTATGGTTCTGCAGAATTAAAGTAACATCATGAATTGTTTATGTGTTAGCCAAGTTATTTGTGGCTTTCAGGCACAGTTTTTGTTCATGAATGTCAGATTGGTATAATCTGAAATCCATGACTGTGCAATACATTCCAGAAAATGGCAGTCTTACATAATCACAAATACATTAATTCCTACATTATGAGGACATTTGCAAGGTTTTTTTTCTACTTTGGCAAAAAGTAATCAAACAAAACCAGAAACAGGTATCTCTGTTTATCGCTTCTGCTGGATATGGCTTATTTATTGACCACAAGTACAAATCCTCTATTACATGTGTCTGCCTCAATTTCTCAGCTTATTTCAATATCTACTATGCAGAGCAGGACAACAAAATTGTAATGCATAACACCTCTAATCAGTGCTGTAAGGATGGGACATGAAGGCCCATTAGAAATAAACTCACTTGGAGATATGAGCATAGCAGTGCCATATAAGACAGCAGCTCCACATTGTCTCTTGTAGTTAGATGCCCCCACCAGCTCTGCTGCTCCCCTTGGCACCACTGAGGAGTGAGGATGCCCACTTTGGAGGGCATTTACAGATATTCCTCAGCAGCAGAAGTGTGCAGAGATAGCTCTATCTTAATTGTGGCTCAGCTTCCAATTCACACCATCAGCCTGATCATTTTGGTATGAATAGTAAAACTATCACTCATTTGTGTGCAATACAAAATAGGGTCTTAAACCAGATATACTGAGCAGAGACTGTCTCCCGGTGCATCACCAGCTCTCCACCCCAGCCACACTGCAGTTTCCCTGCTTTGCACTGTGGAATGAAACGAGCTTTTACAGGAAAAATGGACAGGGGATGAGTCAGATGGCTGAAGTTACCGTGCCCTCTGTTACCTTTTCTTCCCCTCATTGCAGGCTTTCTGTCTTTGTCTCTGGCAGCTCCGTCCCTTCCCTTTCCCTGGTGACTGCACTGTGAGTTGATCTCCCTAGCCACTGACAGAGCTGGACTGTGGGGGTCAAAGAGTCAACTGCATGAGCACTTTCCTTCTGCTGCTGCTGTTGAGGAAGAAAATCACTCTTCAGCAAGGTCAGTCTTGGGGGAAGAGACCCATTTCTAGGGGAGCTGGGATAATGGTCCTGTCTTCTTATGCCTCCAGTGGGCAGTACCTGGAAGGGCTCCTCCTGGCCCACCTGATGGCCCCATTAGTGCCACAAACCCTTTGCATGTCCCCTCCACTCTCAGGAGGGTAGGTGAGGGGAAAAACATCAGGTTTTTGCCTTCAGCTTTCAGTGTCTCTTGCAGAAGGAACTCCTCTGTGCCCGCAGTGGCGGTGCGGCTCCCACACCCCGGCGCAGATGGGAAGTCATGACCCAGCAAACCCAGTCCCAGCTCTTGCCTTGGCACAGACCTCCTCCCTCACCCTCATCAGCTTCAGCCGCAGACCCATGTTGGGACAGAGGCAGTCTGGCTAGGTCCACAGGGGAGTACCATAACACCCCTACAAAGGCAGATTAATTCCGTACTTTTCTTTCAGTCTGCAGGCCACTGGCTGCCCTGCTTCTCTGTCACAAACACAGTTCACGAAGGTGCTGGATCCCTTCACTGGTGATCATTTCCCTGCAGCCTTACAAAGACTCCTACCTCCCTCCTATCTCAGATAAGGGAACTCTCTTCTGCAAGGAAAAGCTGCTACTTGCCGTATCCCCAAATATTCAAGAAATGGCTCTGGTCTGAATTTTCATCTGGCTCTGTTTTGTGGTTGGGGTTTTTTGTTTTTTTTTTTACAGTTTAATTGCAATTCACTTTGGGCATACTTAATTTCCAATAGTGATATTTATCCCTCTCAAGGAAGGAGCCACCTCACTGGAGAGAGACAAATTATTCCGGTCCTTCCTCACTAAATGCTAGTTACATATTTTCAGCAGTTTCCATAAATGTCCTAATGGTTTTGCACATCTTCTACCACAGGGGACTGCATTGTCTGCTAGGGAGCTTTCTTATGGGATTGCTTACCTTTAGCAGAATCATTAGCATATAATTTTACTCAAGGCCCTTGGCAAAACAGAGAAAAATAATATTACATTTGTGTTTGTCTTTCACTACATTACAGAATGAGGTCTGTTATGTGCAAACTTAGGGCTGGAACTCCTAAAAGTTCTCTAAACTCTAAATAGGTCTAACACGTGTCTGTCTGTCACCTGCCCTAAGTGATATTAAATCTTAGATTTATTCAATGTACAGTGTCAGACCATCAAGAAACATCTCCCAGCAGTGTTATTAATATGAAGCTGAGCTAATACACTGAAACTCACTATGCTATGTTCTGTTCTAATGTTTATGTTCTCTCTACTCTGCGTGCTGCCCAGCATCTCTTCCAGCCATTCTTGTTATTGCCATAAACATGTTTTGGAAAACACTAATTTAGTAAGACTGCAAGGTGTATAAAGGCCTTCTGGGATGCTCTGCCCCACACAATGTGGTCCTTCCCTGCTGCTTGATTTTGCTCAACTCTGAAGGCTAGTGTCCAAGCTAACTCAAATACACGACTTCAATGCATCAAAGCCTGCCTTGGGGCTTTCTTCCCTTTACTTCAGCTTTATTTATTTTTTCTCTTAAAGGTAGTGCAGGTCACCAGCCACCCAATTCCTGTTAACACTGAATTTCTGCTATCATCTATGTAATTCCAGTTGCCCAAACTCAAATTTCCCTTTGTTCCAGGCAGCTCACTCCTTCTCCGAATCCCTCCCTACCTTGGCTCTAGGCTAGTCCTTAAACTAGGAGCTGGGTGGTCCTCCTCAGTCAGCATACAGGGCTAATTCTTCTCAAAAAGTAACTCTGATGTGCTAAATCTTAGTCCTTCTTCACACTTTGAACATTAAAAAAGAAAGACAATTCTTTTTTTTTCTTTCTTTTTTTTTTTTTCCTGTTAAAGTGTGGCATTTTGTAAATTCCTGTAACTAAAACCAGGTCTTGGATGGATTCTGTTTCCATGCCTCTAAGTGCTATTTTATTTCAAGTAAATATGGGACTGCTCACAGCTAGTTCATTAAAGTTCCTGAGAAGTGCAAATCAAAAGCTGATGCATTAGTAACTTCCATTTCCCAGATAGACCAAAAATTTCAATGTAGGCAACAATATCACGTCAGACAGAAGTACCTCACTAATAGCATATTTTGTTTCCTTGTTTATAAATTGCAAGAAGAATAGAAATATGTTTATAAAACATGTATGATGATACACTACAGTTTTCATAGGCTGCTTGACAGCAAAAAAAGAAAATTGGTCAGTCCTTCAGTCCCTAGGAAAGAGATACTGTTCTTGGAGGTTTGACAGAATAAATTCTGTGCATTAAAATTCCTGCCTTTGACAAGGTTATGGATGCTGCTCCTTCTTTTGTAATAGGTCACTTCATTTATCATTAGACAGTGCAGAAGAACAGAAGTAGTTCCCTTTTTTCCCTTTGTTTCTCAGATTTCAAGAAGGCAAGCAATCCCAGGAACAAAACCTCTGCTCCTTCCCCTCCCACGTGCTTATCCTTTATTTTAATCTAATTACTCCCCCTTGGTTCTCTCCTCTTTGCTTCTAAACCTTTAATTCAGTTGCTGTTTTCTGACTCTAGACAATAGTAATTCAGGCCTCACACTCTGAAAAACACCTTTCTTATTAATTTGCCTTTGTGTTAATCAATTACACAGTTTCTTTCATTCAATTCAGGCAAGAGGAGAACGGAAAGCTACTCTTACTACCTTGGACTTTCAGGATCTTCCTTTTGCCCTTCCTGGTTCTGGGTTCTGTGTTACAGCAGGAAACGCAGGTGTGCTAGAGCTGCGAGCCGTGTCCAGCATTCAGCCTTAAAAACACATAAGGCACAAGACACCTCTAAGCCTTCAATGCCGTAATATTAAATATCCTACTTTAGCCACCTCTGATGCCATAGTATTAAATATCTTACTTTAAGTCACAACCCTGTGCACAATCCAGAGTAAGTAACACTAAAATCATCAGACATCTTATTAAAGAGAGAATGGTAAGTTATACAGTCGTGCTGCTTAAGCCCTTTGCCAAAATGTCCTCATAATTAGGTCCAACAGCTGAAAAGGAGGACCGGTCAGTGAACAAAATGCCTGGGACTGGCCCCATGGCGAAGAAACCCTTTTAAAGCACTAAATGCTATTGGGGATGACTTCCCACTAATGTGTTTATTAGTGCTGCTTGTGATTCTTCAGTTTTCTGAGGAAACTCTGGTAAATACCTGACACAGGTCAGTAACCTTTTAAAAAGTGACTGGAAACAGAAGAGAGGCTGCTCACTTAAAAGTGTTTTTAGGAGACATTCCCCAATATAAATGAGCTGTATTATCCCCTTCCTTTGTGTCTTATGTCCTTCCCAACCCTGCAAAAGATGCTCCTTCAATTTCCTTTTCTCCCTTTCATGTTTTGATGTCTAATTTTTGATGTATAATTTTATAACTCATAGCTGGTAAATATTGGTTGCTCATTTAAAAAAAAAATCCACCTCCTTCTTGATTCACTGGTGTCATGGTTTAACTCCAGCCAGCAACTAAGCACCATGCAGCCGCTCACTCACTTCCCCCCCACCCAGTGGGATGGGAGAGAGAATCGGGGAAAAAAAAGTAAAACTCATGGGTTGAAGTAAAGACAGTTTAATAGGACAGAAAGGAAGAAACTAGTAATGATAGTAATAACAATAATAAAATTACAATAATTATACTAATAAAAGGATTGGAATATACAAAACAAATGATGCACAATGCAACTGCTCACCACCTGCTGACTGACGCCCAGTTAGTTCCCGAGCCGCAATCCCTCCCCACCCAACTCCCCCCAGTTTATATACTGGGCATGATGTCACATGGTATGGAATACCCCGCTGGCCAGTTTGGGTCAGCTGTCCTGGCTGTGTCCCCTCCCAACTTCTTGTGCCCCTCCAGCCTTCTTGCTGGCTGGGCATCAGAAGCTGAAAAATCCTTGACTTAGTACAAACACTACTTAGCAACAACTGAAAACATCAGTGTGTTATCAACATTCTTCTCATACTGAATCCAAGACATAACACTATACCAGCTACTAGGAAGAAAATTAATTCTATCCCAGCCGAAACCAGGACAACTGGAAATAATGAAACTTCAGCATTTTTATCTGTATTTTTACTAGTTTGTAAAAATTTTTCATACTGAATTGGTCAAAATTGCTTATGTTTTTAATGTTTGCTTCAATGTGGAGTCCTTGAAATATTTTTTTGAGTAAGATTAAGGAAATGTATGAATAAAAATAATTTCAGCTGAAAAGTGAAAAGTTTTAGTTGAAATAATATCCAAGTTGAAAAATGTTCCAACTTACATATTTCAGAAGAAAAATACATTTTTCTGATATTAAAAAAAATTATTAAGAGTAGTAAGAAAAACATTGTTAACCAGGATGCTGAAATACTGCCTAAAACTTAACAATTGTGGGTTGGTGATTTACTGTACTTAATTTCTTCTGTGTTTTTCTTCCAGAAGCAGTCCTTGTCATATTTTATGTCTAATGTGAAAGAAAAAAAAGTTCATTTAAAAAAAGCCCACCACAGTAGTCTGCAAGTCACAGCAGCTTCCAAGTTTCCTTCCAAGACCTCCCTTTAGTGATGTCCATAGTTCCACAGGAGTAATCAATAAAACTGATGAATGGGCTTTAACAGCTGGATTATTTATTGTAAATAATTTATTTACTACATTTAGCTTTCTTCCCTGTTAGTAAAAAGCATAACTTACTTCTGGATTTTACAAATTAGTTTGCTATGTGCAATTGTTTGCTTTTTTGCATGAATGAAAGATAGCTTTCCAGAATGTTTGGGTTTCGCACCAAAAAGTTTATTTATTCCTGATAAAATTTATGTATATTTTTCTGAAAGCTTTCTTGTACTGTCTGTGCCCATTTCTTAGCTTTGATGATTTTCAAATAAGGCCAGTGCTCATTTGTTCCCACCAGAAAGTTATTTTGTTATGTTAATATGACCATCCTATGTTCAGCTTGTTACCTAGGTATAAAAAGAAAGCGATCATTGTATTGATCACACGTTGCAACATGGCATATTAAGAATCACTTAAGAAAAGTTACTATGCCATTTAACTTGTAAGTATAGGGCAGGTATAAATAATATGTCATCAATGGCTTTAGAGATTTACTTGTAGAAAGTGTTATATAGAGTTACAAACAGCTTGTTGGTCTCTAGTTTTAGAAGCTAAATTCTAGAGCTGGAATCTGTACAATACAATCCCTTATATGTACATTAGTGCACATCTATAACTGTATGCACAATCTGTAATTATAAAGTGTGTAGTGCTTCATCTTTTATTAAAAGTTATTTTAGACGTACATCAATCTTAATCAACCTACACTTTATTCAACCATCTCAATCACAGTGAGTGTTCCACTAAGTAAAAGAAAAAAGGAAGAAGGAAATATTATTACATCATTTGTCATGTTTGTTACTGCAGAATTTTTATGTCCCTGATTCCTCATGTATTTCTGATTGACCAGTGAAAACACTGGAACTAGTAAGCTGTTATTGAAAGGGTGACTATTAATATATTAAGTACCTTTGTCATTATCTTAAATATGTTTGTTCTCTGAGAGTTCTCCCTGTGGCCAGCAGGGTTAATACTGTTTTGATGATATAGTTTTGATTTTCAGAATTATGTATTTCCTAAGGATGGAATAGCATTAGCTATGAGATGTCTGCTGATAAAGGTCAAGTTGTATATATTGTTTTCAAGCAATGATAGCTAGAGAAAGGAATTTTTTTTTTTCCTTTAAAAATAAGAATGCTACATACAAGGAAAATAATGAATTGTTTGTATTTGCCACATTTGGAAAATTGAGCTTCCAGTTGCAAAACATAAACCTGAGAAGAAATTTATGGACAAAACAATTTTCTATTTTTTTTTTTTCCCAGAACCAGAGATCATATATAGTCACACACACAAGTAACATGGGTATTTCATAGACCAGAAAAATATTCCCACCTATGGTTTAGAAGCTTTAATTACTTCATAAGCTGAGGAAGATTTCAGGACAACAAAGGATGCTGGTGCTGATTCTCCGGTCCTGGAAGGAAGGGACAGTGACAGACCTACTTACTTGCACTCTGTAACAAGCTATCAAGCAAAAGGAGCTGAATTAACACTTTAAGCCCTCTCCATTCTCTAGGTGGAGGACAAAGAAACAGTTCAGTCTGGAGGAGAGCTTCAGAAGTTCTCAGAAATGTGTAGCCTTCTAAAGAAGTGAGACATCTATCACCACAGTGTGGGAGTGAGTGTGACCATCTTCCCTTTCCCCCAAATAAGTGCCGATTCTGTTGACCTGCTTCAAGCAAACTCTATGGATGATTAGTGTCTCAAACTTGTCAGCCTCACCCTCCCATAAGCTCTGTGTAAAAAGCAAACCAGGAATCGGGAAGAGACTTTACAAATGCTCCCAGTGAGACAGCATCAGGAGCCAACTCTATTAGGCTCTAGAGAATACACAGACACACAGACACACACACAACCCTTCTGGACCTCCCAGTGGTGGAGAGAAGTCCGGTAGCTGCTCAGTCTCTCTGACACAATGGCATCATGCAGAAGACAAAACTGCACAAGGAAAGAAGCCTCCTTAGTTCTGGTCGATCTGAGTCTCTTTGATCTTCACCCAGCCTGCCATGGTTGGGGGCTAAAGCTGTCTATCCCAGGGGTCAGCTCTTGTGTGTCTATGGTCAAACACAGCAAGTGTGGACACAACCATGAGAAAGAGTGCAGCAGTCAGAGATGAAGAGGAAACTCAGGGATCAGCAAACCAGAGGTTTGTTAGGACCAAAGACAGCTCCAGAACATCTGCAGCAGGAAAACACAATTAAAATCAAAGTCAGTCACTTGGAGTGCAATGGATACAGCTGTTCTTGGCACCACAGTTTGCCCAAGATAAGAAACTCCTGTGCAACACTGAGCCTGGGAGAAAGACATACTTTGACTCTGATGAGACTCACATATGAATATACTTTTACTAGTTTTGGAGGTTTTTCTAACAATGGGATGGGGGGATGCTAGGAGGAAATGTGGGCTCTTACACAGTGTTTTCCAGGTAATCTGGAACTGATGAGTTTCACACTGCTGGAGATTGAGTAGAAATTGCCTGACTGTCTGAGGAGAATCAGGAAAGCATGCATCTTGGGCAATAGCAGCAGCAGCTTCAAAGACAAAAACATCTGAATCAGCCCTTTACTGCAGACAATAGTTATTCCATTTTCTGTGAGTTAAAGGAAGATTATAACAGTTTTGACCCGTTTGAAAGTTAAGCCCTTTTGGTACTTTGGAAGGCTTTTTTACTAGAAAATAAAACAGCTGCTAAAGGTTGTCTCACCACCTCATCTTGTAAAGTGAAACCTGGGACCTCAAGACATTTAAAAGGGCTGGACATTAACTCCTATAAAAATTAGGTGATCGGTAATATATGTGTATAGCAGATTTCATTCCTACTAGTCTTTAACTGCACACTGAGACACAAGACTCTGGAGATAATCATAAAAATTATATAATCTTTTTTTTTTTTCCTTTTTTCTCCTGGAGTATTTAATTGCTGTGGTAGCTTATCTTAGGCCTTTACTGACAGGCTTTCCTCTTTCAGTCTTCTGGAAGGTTCTAGATCTGTAAATAAAATTACTTGCTTTGGTCTTATATAGTCATGTACTTCTTCATTCTTGTGAGAAAATGAAAGGTTTTCATAGGTAGCTTAACGCTTCATTTACTTTTACTTGCAGTGCTTAGTGTGCCATTTAGAGATGTCTAGGTACTTGTTAATTCTGATCTTTAAACTACCTGCTGTTAAGGGCAACAGCTGCTTCACCCAGAGAGTTGAGACCCTCAGGCTTTTTTCAGTTTTCCCCAACTCAGTGTAACTAGTTATAGCTCTCTTTTTAGATTTTTATGCTTCATCAAATGTTCTTATATTTCAATTTTAACATTCCCCAGATATAAAGGAGATACAAAGCGTGTTAAGAATGGTGACAGACCTTTAAAAGGAGATGCCACAAGCACTACTTCTCCTGAGGAAATCGTATAATTGAGGAGCCAGGGAGTTCAGAGGGTGAATCGGTAGCTGTAATGAGGCAGAAGTGGGGTTTAGTGGCTGTAGCAGATGGTAGCTGGTGAAGAGGATGTGTGACATGGTGAGAAGGGAAAAGCAGAGGAGGATGAAGAAGCTGTGGCATGGGTCTGAGGAGCTGCCTGAAGTCAGGCTGTGTTGGAGAGTGGTCTGTGATGTGCATATTTATAATGAGTAGGGACTGGGGACCACTGAGTTTATTCTCATTAATCAACTAGGGGGTGGAAGAAGACTGTTGAAACTGAAGAGAGTAACTGGAGGGTGTGTTTGGGAAGCATGAGTGGGGTTGTGGGGACTAGTGCTTCCTGGAAACCTGGATCATTCAAAACACTAGCGGTGTTGAGTGAGACATGGAGTTAGCGCTCTGCTTATGAAAGAAAACTTCTCTATTGATTAAATTAGCTGCCCAGTCCCAGCTATTTTCTGGATTATATAGGTGAAACTAGGAAGGGCTGCCAAAATAACCTGGAACAGTGCACACTTTTTAATCTCAGTAGCCTTGAGTAAACAGCATTTGTTCACTGAATCCTTTTAGGCTGATATCTCATTTCTTGGGGTGCCCTCATGATGAAAAGGTCACCCAGGGATTTCTCTTATTGCTCAGGATGGGAACTGTGTAATATTGTAATGTATGTAGCCAGGGGCTGCATGCATTATATCCCCCTTTTTTCCCTCAGAATGAGAAAGCATGAAATAAAATGGCAGGAACTTTCACTTTTTAAAAAAATCGTTGGATTTGTGAGATAGTGGAATCCTAGAGATGAAGGAGAAATAACTAGAAAAATTGTGAAACTGACTGTTATTGAAGAATACCACTTAATGTGGTGGTCAACTGAAATAAAGAGAGAGGCTGGGGGATGAAGGGATTGAGAGCAGCCCTGCAGAGAAGGACTTGGGGTTACCAGTGGGTGACAAGCCAGGCATGAGCTGGCAATGTGCACTTGCAGCCCAGAAAGCCTATCATATCCTGGGCTGCATCAAAAGAATCATGGCCAGTAGGTCGAGGGAGGTGATTCTGCCCCTCTGCTCCACTCTGGTGAGACCCTACCTGGAGTGCTGCGTTCAGCTCTGGAGTCCTCAGCACAGGAAAGACATGGACCTGTGGGAGCAGGTCCAGAGGAGGGCCACAAAAATGATCAGAAGGATGGAACACCTCCCCTGTGAGGACAGGCTGAGACAGTTGGGGTTGTTCAGCCTGGAGAAGGGGGGGGCTGCAGGGAGACCTTATTGCGGCCTTTCAATACTTAAAGGGGGCTTATAAAAAAGATGGGGACAGACTTTTTAGTAGGTTACAAAATCTGTGCATTGAGACCTCGTCACTGAGAGCTTCCTAATATTAACTGTATTTAAGTGAGGTTTTACTTCCTGTAATACTTCAGCATTGTTGCTCATAAATTGCTCTGCCTGCTTTTCATGTCCTTAGTCAACAGCATATACTCTTCACTGTTACTGCTCCTTATTAGTTAGGGAATCAGCCAGTATTCCTAAAATAAGAGAACAGTTCAATAATGCAAAGCTTTTGCATGCGAAATCTGCTTCCTGATGAGGTAAAATGGTACTTGATGGCTGTCTTCTCAGGCAGAAATGCTTTAGTGTATAGGTTACACTAGGATACTACAGACTGGAAAGCCAGTCTGACTCCAGCATCTCACTGCAGGAGCCTTGGGTTCAGGAACAAGGACATCCCAAACACAGGACAGGAAGAATCACAGTGTTTTGCTGACCTCCAGAAGAGCTGAGGGAGAACTGCAGGTCCTGTAACCCAACAGTTCTTGGGGGACTAGCTTACGTAGAGCCTAACTCTTTGATTGCCGATGTTGATTCTCTTGGTTGCCAAAGCCGGCTGGCCTTTACCTGCTGATTCCTTAGCCATACATGGGAAATCCAGGCTGTATTTATCCCCTGATCATCAACACAGTAGATGGAGTGAGCTCTACCCTACCTTTGGGAACTGCTAATAAACAGGTTCTAACTGTACACTTGCTAGGTAGAAATATGTTTGTTAGACATGAAGAATTAGCAGTTCTTGTGAAGGACTGGAATAAAATGACTGCCACAATTATTATCAAAATGCTTTAATGCTTTCATCTCCTAGAATGGCATTGGCTCAGTTGTGGGCAGGAGGCAACTGTCACCTGTTGAGTTACTAACGCAGGAGTCATTACAAGCACTTTTGTGCATTGTCTTCAGAGGATCCTCAGGGTCACTTCAGTCCTGCTGCTCTTCTAAAATCATGCAATGGCTAAAACAACATCTAGAGTCTGGTTTGGTTCTTGTAAGAGAATAATCCTTGCAAAAAGCAAGCAAATTTGATTCTGCTTCCTTCTATAAAAAAAACAGCGGAAAGGTAGGCTGTCCCTGTCTTCCTCCACCCCCCAGCACAACTGCTGCAACAGCACAATGTTTTCATCTTGTATCTTTACTTCATCACTTCAGAATGGTGTCCTCCAATAACAACAAAAAAGTGCAGCTAGCATCATCATGGGTCCTATGCTTGGAAGTACTTTAGGCTTTGGAAAACTTCAACATTAACAAACTTCAAGTTTCTCTTGTATGAAGCCCAGTGAAGTACTGTCCTATTAGCAGGCATCCTTGACCTGTGAGCTCCTGACTGATCGTATTCCCTTTCTTAGGGGATGTACTCAGTGAGTCACTGAGAATGAAAAGGGTATAGTGAATGAGAAGTAGTGAGTAGTGTTCATGAGCTGGATTTTGTAATAAATACAAAGAAAGTTTTAATTAAAATAAAATTCACTTCACATTGATCTATTATGCATATTTTGTGTAATAAAGATACATATTGAAGTAATATGTCAGTATAAGTTAAAATAGCATTTTATTCTGATACTTCTACATAAGTGCCCATAAAAGGAGGCATAAATACAATTCATTTTTTCACATAGTTACTGAATAATGTTTCCTCCTCATTTTGTACTTGGAATAGTAATTGTTTCTCTGACTAAACATCATTTCTTGCAGACTAACCTATAAATATTTGCCAGAAATGTGCTGAACTGTTCTGTCAGTCTTGTCTCTGTAGTTGTGCTTCTTTCTCTTGCAACTCAGCCTTGACAGAGGACCCCAGCTAGGCATGGAGATGACTGTTTCCTTGCATCTGATGCATAAGGTCCTGAGGTTTTCTTAGACTGAGCAAGCTCTGATGCTGCCTGGAACATCTCGACCCATGCTTTCTATTGGCTGGCCACAGAAATGGGTCTTAGTCACTTTTGCATCTCATGTTTTGCAACCAGAAGTGCCTTATTGGGAGAACTACTTCAGCTTTCACATGAGTAATTAAAAGGCTCAAGGAAGTACATTTTCAAGATGTCACAGGTGTTACATGGTGATAGAAAAATTGCTGAAAGAGTGGGTGACATTTTACTCTGAATTAAGCTACTTCCCTGGGATCTTTACTGCTTTTGAACAGTGAGACTCAAAAGAACGGTCAGAGGGCCTGACTGCTTGAATATTCAGCCTGCAGACTTCATGAACCTGAAAGCAATCAAGTCCTAAGCCTTGTGAAGTGTTGATTGATTCAAACTTCTATCAGAAGACATTAGCAAACCATCTTTATAAAAGTTCAGACTTAGGAATTTGTCATCTTGCATAAGAAGAGCTCAACAGAAGTTCTTGACTCCAGCCAGATCCTTCAGAAATGAATAATGAGTTAAAATTTCTCTTTTGCTACTTACTAAGCCTTTAGAATTTCAGCCAGTCCTTTACAGGAAAATGAGTGTTTATTCTTCTGTGCCCTGAAACCCTGTGGGGTTTGGAAGTGCTCAGCCTGGAAAATTAGAGGCTCCATAAATGCTTACATCCTCTGCATGAAGTTTAAAGATCTGGGAATGTAAGCCAGGTTCTCTCCAGGTACATTCCTGGCACAGGACCTGCCCCAAAAATAGTAAAAACAGAATCACAGAATGGCTGAGGTTGGAAGGGACCTCTGGAGGTCACCTGGTCTGACCCAATTCCTCAAGCAGGGACAACTAGAACCAGTTGCCCAAGTCCACGTCCAGGCAGCTTTTGAGTATCTCCAAGGATGGGGACTCCACCACCCCCCTGGGCAACCTGTGCAGTGCTTGGTCACCCTCACAGTAAAAAAGTGTTCAGAGAGAACCTCCTGTGTTTCAGTTTGCACCCATTGCCTCTTGTCCCATCAAAAACACCTCTCTGAGGACATGGAAGGAGTGCACATAGACTGATACACCACGTAAAATAACTTGGTCTTTTTCCTTAGCAGGACGTAAGCTTTCTTTGGGGAAAAGCCTGATTGCATGCTGTTGCTTGCTAAAGGCTCTTGCTAATATTAGCCTTTAATGGACTGTGCAATCCTCTGTTCAGGGTACATCCCAGGTAAATCCTGTGTCTTACTTCCCTCTGCTGACAGCTGCCCAGGAGGTGGTCCTAAGCTGTGGATGAAAATGCCAGTAAAGTGGCAGGGCTGGGGTTAAGAATATCTATTTCAAAGCAGACACCTCTACAGAATTGCAAAGATATATTGCTCTGTCAAGTCTGTCAAGTCTGTACTTACTAGGTCTTATAATCTAGACTTTTCTACTGGGTTTGAAATGTTGTTAATTTCTTGAACATTAAGACTCTTTCCTTAAGATAGTGTATATTCCCCGTTTTCTCATGTTGCTTAAGTTTCCCTCTGGATGTGAACAGCAACATAATACATTCAAGGGAGATTATTTTGAGTGAAACTTCAAGATTTTTTTGGAAAGCATTTTCTCTCATAATGTGGACCAGAGATCTTTAAAAGATCCCAGGAGATGCCTAATTGTTTTAAAGAAATTATATCTTGTACTAATCCATCCTGGTCCATCTTGTATAAAATGATGAATCTTCGAGAGCTTTAAACCCACCAAAACAGACAAGGAAACTCACCAGGAAAGATGGTAGCATTCTTATTTTTTTGAATACATGTAGGTACTGGTTCAGACTTTGTTCAGCTGAAATAGCTCAAGAATTGGGAAAGAACTGTCATGATGTAAAAACATTCTGCTAGGAAACATTTCTCATGGTACCTACTTATTGAGGCAGTTGTCTCCTCAGAAGGTAATACCTTCAGATATAATTTTAGTATTCCAGGTTAAACAGCTCTTGTTATCTTCATTCACTGCTCAAGAGGTTGTGATCTTAGTTCTTAAGACAATTGAATTATGCTAGAATAAAAGCAGCAAATTGCATTCACATAGGAATACGAAGAGTGTAGTAACTTGAGATTGCACATAGGAACTGAATTGCTCTTTAACATTCATTTCATTTTCATTGTTGTTTTGAAATCCATCTGTACTGAATCTCTCCTGTGGAGACAGGTTGAATGAAACTGGCATTTTGCGATACTACAGTTATTGTACCATCTTATTCTCTTCTCTGAAATAAACCATTCTTCAGGATGAAGATGAAGCTACATTTATTGCTCACTGATTCTTACTCTGTTTCAAGTAAAAGAAATTTAAAACTATCTTTACATTCTGATTTTCTGAAACAGAAAAGATATGAAAATGGTAGTGTAATCTATAAACTTTATAGAGTAGGATTAGACTTTCACAAGAGAAACAGAAATGCAGGCCTCTATTGCTTGCTTGAAAGGGCACAGCATCCAGTGAGAGGGTATAGCAATTAAATATTAGAATAAAAATTGAGGGTTTTTCAGAAAGAGATATGGAAGGGAATAACATTTTGAAGATGTGCTTTTACTCTGTAGAAAGAGAGAGAGAGGAGTGTACTGCAGAGAAAAATGAAAAATGGGCTATTGCCCTTCCTTTCTTTTTGTAAAAGCTCTTGGTGTATGTAAATTGTCAAGCTATTGGCATTAGATTCAACAGTGAACTTTGATTTCTCCAAGGCATAAATTAGCATGGCTCTTGTCTGGACAAAATAGGTTCATGGATTCTGTTGTCTCTCTATATGGTTGTGCATGTTTTCTCAAAATGTGATATGCTTTTTGAGGTTTGGGGTAGGACAGTGAGTAGGAGCAATGCTGTTTAAACCAGAATTCACCACCATGTGGATAGAAGTTGACTCTGGGTATAGCGTGACTAGTTTCAGAGGAAAAGCAGTTAAACATACTGGACCTGGAGGCTATTTCCCAGGCTAGATGCAGCTCCTAAGCACCATGCTTGAGTGTTAATTCCTCAGGGTGGTCCTGATCTGCATCCTTGTACTTCGAGTGAGGTTGGGGATTTCTGATCTGGGACTTCTTGTTTCATGAAACTAATTCTCAAGGAGTCAGTTACACACAAGTAAAACTCCTCTAAGAACAGGAAAAAAATGAAACTAAGGAGGGTGGAAACAAGGTCTTTTGAAGTTGATTCAGTCTCCCCGTGCCCAAGGAAAGTTGTTCAACAGAATCCCTGTTCAGGCTCGGGTCTGCCAGCCTCCCACCTCTCAGGAGGGTTATGATAACTGGCTGCAGTTTCCTATGGTGAACAGGGTTTTCTTCATTATTTCCAACTTAAGAATTTTTTCTTCAAAATATATCTGTCCCCTGTTGCATATCCGTGAAACACCTGTGATAAATATTATCATGTTTTAAAAACTAAGCAGTAGCCGTTGCTCTTGAAGATAACATGGTGTATATATACCTGGAATCGGAACATTTCTGTGCACGCCCTTTCCTTAGTGCAAGTATCTTCCTCCCTCAAATCTATGGAGTTTCCCTCTTCAGTATACCTTGTTAATTAAAGTTGATATTCCTTCTTTTATAACTAAGGAGAAATGATGGAGTGCAGAAAACTCCATCTCTGCAACTCGACCCCTGAGCTTGGCTGTGAAGTTCTCTAGCATACAGTTAAATACCGTGTCACATCACTTCATCTAATTTTATCCTGTGTCAACAAGGAGCTACTCCCTGCTTTGTAGTGGTGTATCTGAGCTGAAACTCCACCCATGGTACCTTTCAGTTTAAAAGCTTCTTTGCAAATGATCATCTCCCTACCTCTACTTCTGGGAATTTCTTTTTTTCTGAGTAATTTGCAGAAAATTTTTCTGCCATCTCTAATGCTACTTACAGTGAAGCATACGGTTCAGCAGAGTAAAAAACTTTCTGTACTTCAAGCTGCAGCTCAACCTGTGGCTCTTTTCCCCAAGTGCATTTTTTTAAGGTGTGGACTCTGCATGTTAAGATGTCCTCAAGAACATAAAAAATCAAGACAAACAGCCACATGTATACCAACTGCAATATGCGGGATTGAAAACAGTAAGCAATGGCTAAAAGTGGTGAAATGGTAAAATTGCTGCTATGAAAGTGAAAGGAAATGTAGCCTTGACTCTCTGTAACCATCACTCTTACTATTGCAGCATAATCATTGTTCTCGTTACTGCACAGAACGTAATCTCAAAGGCAGCAATGCAGACAGTACATGCATTGAACTTAGGAATGTAATACATGTGGCATTAAAGGTGGCCTATAATTGGGCTCATTTAAACAATTACTAGGTATGAAATGGATTGTTGTTCTCTCTTAGGTATAATGTTCAATTAATAGAGTTCTATTAACATTCAGGTTGGAGAACAAGACAGGACTCAAAAGTTAATTGACAGTTTAGTAGGCTGTTGCATTTGAAGATCTGAAATGAACTTTCCTTCACACTTAATGAGCTAGAGCTTTTTAAATTGGAAAAATATTTGTTATAGTGCTCCAGCTGTTAACATTATAAATGGCTAGGGACTCCTCTAGTTTAATTTGTTATGCTCTCATTTAAAGTTCACCACAATACATTTTAAATAGTTACATGTGAACCAGGGGGGAAAATTGATCACCTCTTACAGAAGATTCTTCAAAGACTGAACAAAACCATGCTGCAAGCCCTGACAAAGCTATAAAGTGGACATTAAGAACAGACTATTGTTTACGTTGAGTGACAGGCCTCATGTCAGAGACAAACACCACAGTTTGGGGAAGGTTATTTATGCTCTACAGAACCCATCAAAATAGGAGTCTTCTTGCAATAGAGAACATACCTTTGGGATGCTGCAGTTTTTATTAGGTTGGAAGGGGCAAGAAAAAAAAAAAAAGTCAATTTATTTCAGTTATAATTCTCAAATGTGTCCTTACTTCTGTTGCCCTCATAAAATAAAAATACCTGCAAAGTTTCTTTTTTCATTATCTTAACTTAGCAAATGTTCAATCAGGGCTTAAACCTTAGGGTAGCTAAAATAATGTGAAACAGTTTTGGGAGGAATTGATTGTTGCCACTTAACTTCCAGTTCTTTCCATGCATCAGGAAATTATGTACAAGCACACCTCAAAAGTTCTCTTGCCTAGGAGAGGCATCTGTGACTGAAAGTTATTTCATATTTTTGGCTCTGCATAAAAAGTAGTGGCATAACTACAGAAATGATCAAATTTGTCAAAACTCTTGTTCATCTCAATTTAAAAAGCATCTTATGAATTCTCCTTTATAACTAGAAATTACAGAGCAGAATTTCTCAATATCATCAGGGGATTTACTTGATCACAAAGACCATAAAAAATGTATGGCTTTATCTAAATATTAATGTTGTAGTTCAACTTGCATGCTTACAGCAGTTGAGAAAACATCTAAATCTTTAAGGTTCTGTATCTTGTTTTAAGCCTACATGTGCTTTTAAGGGAAAGACAAGCATTAGTCATGGTATACATTAAGGAAGAGTGACAGCGTTAATCTCTTGAGTAGAACTCCCAAGCCAAATAAGTCCAGGATTGCTATAGGAGTGTTGATCCTATAACTGAGATCTTCTAGATCAAGGACTGCCATTGGTTCCAAAATTGTCATAGTCAAGGAAGGAAAGTAGTCTTCTGTGCACAGATGGAGAAAGTAGGGGGTTAGGCTGCTGCCAGAACAACTTGAGGCTTCAAGGACAAGCAGGTGATACTACTTCCTTATTGCTCCTGTAGCAGAAGGGCTCTGATTTTTGAGAAAGTACTGGCTGCTACACTGGGAATATAAGGGAAGTCCAGGGCTGGAGAGAGGAAAAGGCATCTGGGCAAGGGACTATATTGTCAGGTGTTGGGCAGTAAGGGTCCAAGTATGTCAAGCTTACAAATTCCCTTCCCAGAGGTCCTTGAGAGAGAGGCTGGGGACAGGGTTGAGAGCTTGCAAGGAGGTGAGGGAGGTTTCTAGATACATAAGCTGGAGATACTGAGGGAGTGCAGTCAAATTATGAAAGCTGGAGAAGGGAGCATTGGGGTAAAACATGCTTTTGTGTTCAAAGAAAGTCTGTAGGTATCAGTGTGTGCAAGGAGCAGCACAGAGGTGATGTGGGCCGGGCAGCCACACTTCTGTGAGATTTTTGGGAAGGCTGCGATGACATGGAGGAGGTTGGGGTAGCCTATAATCTTCAAAAAGCAGCTTCAGAGGAGAAAGCTGTAGACTGTAGTCCTGCTACAGCAACACCACCTCCTCCAGAGAAAGTCATAGGAACATATTAACTAAAAGGATAATCCATGTGTTTGCTGTTTCTGTCAATAACACAGTAACATTGTGTATTCATCCTTGGGCCTGGTAATGCTGTAAACTTTCTAACTAACTAAGTTGGTATGTGCAGTGAAGAGTCTTCATAACCCCTTTCCTTTGACTGCTGTTAGAACAGCAAAAATGGATGTGATTTTGGGGGGCTGGAGCATGGGTTCTTCAGGACACATTTCAATGCAGAAGGTCAGATATCTAATTTCATTAAACAAGACTCTTAAGTTACAGAGCATCTGTCTTGCAGGATATGCATTCCCTTTAAAATGACTGTGCTATGTAATGCTTTGCTTTAAGTTTTGTAACTTAGCATCATTAATTGCTTTGGAGGGAGTAGAACTCCAGCCTCCAAGTCTGCCTGAGGCTGATTTAATCAAGTGGCACTTCAAACCTCCAGGCAAAAGTGATTCTGTTTCATAGCCAGCGCATTCCCATGAAATGTGCAGGACATCCTCCAATTGTCATGCAGTACTGTCACTTGATTTATAGAAGGAGAACCACATATTCTCACCAGAAGCAAAATTAGCAATAAACCTCAAAAGCAGCTGAGTACCAGCTTGAATTTTTTTTTGCGAGAAGATGGTGGCATAGGTTCAAGAGCCTAGCCTGTTTTTAGAAAATAATAAATGATTGAGCTACTCATGCATAATGGAACCCCATTTTTCACCCATTGTCCTTGACAGAAAGAGTTCTGTTGTCTTTACTGGGTCAGGGGTCACAAGCCTAAAGCAAGAGATTCTTGTCTATATCAGCACAATTGATTCATTCAGAAGTAAGACTCTACATTACAGTACTTCAATGTGAAGAGACTGAGACAGGTCATGTCATTGATTTTTTTTTTTTAATGGAGAAGTAATAACTGTAGGTCAATATATTTGGGCAATGGATGAGCTGACTTCTTACTGAAAGAAACTACTCAGGAATAAAAACCTGAGGTGGTTGATGAATAGGCAACCTATTTATTATTTCTGCAGGATAATATGGGCTCCCAGCAGCTGCATTAAATGTTCTGCTCTGTGGTGATTTGTCAGTGCTGTGACAATTGCTTAACTGTTTAGGGATCATCAGATGTAATATATATTTCACCATTGTACACAATCTACATAAAAAAGGAAATTGTGTTATTACAATGCATTGACCATGTCCAATTTCAGACAAAACAAATTATTCTGAGCATACTTGCTTCCACTTGTAATGTATTCTTACAGCTACCACTGGGTATATACTGGAAGGTGTCATTGAGAGAAAATGGAAGAAACTGTTCAGTTCTAACCAAATTCTTACATTTCAAACTGCCTGTTCCAAGAACAGAGGGAAGGCTTGTGAAATGTTGTTGAACTGAAAAAAAAAATACTTATCTTGCCAAGATTCCTTAAATAAATAATAAACTGTAAATATATTCAGACATATACTGCTTGGCATAAAAACAAAGAAAACCGCAGCACAGAACAGATACAAGCCAAAACTATGAACAGATGCAGAAGATAGCAGAAATCACAACTGATATCTAAAATGCAGATTGCCAGAGATAAAATTTAGATAAGTTAGAGCTTCTTTTCCAATGTCATATGGTACTTGGAGCTAATAGTATCCCTCATTGGTCTCTGAGAATCTGAAATATTAATGAAAACAAGTGTGCTACAGGTACTGTGGTAGTAGTGTAAATTCTGCAAATCCCATGGCATGTTAGGAGGAAGATGTAACCAGAAGAAATTATGATGATTGCCAAAATGTCACAATGGAGTTTAAAATTTATTGTCTGTAAGTGGAGGTACATCAGGCTTGAAAAGGTAAGGTTTGTTTGGACTGAGATCTTAACATCTCGATTACCTAATATTTTCAATATTAAAAGACTGTTGCAGCCTTTTCTAAATGTATTCACATGGCAGGCTCTGGTCAGCGAGGGACAAAACCTCACCCCAAAAGATCTGTTCCTCAAGTATCTCAAATTTACTGAGACAAGGGATCTTAATTGTTGTTTTTAACTTCCTGCCTGAGCTCCTGAGATACGTGGCAGTCTGTCAAATGACTAAACAAATGCTACAGTTTGCCTCATGTTGTCACTGGAACATCCAAAAGAACTAGGAATTTCTAGAGCCTCATGGAACGGAGAAAAATCCTGTGTTGATACCTCCTTGCTAAACACTTAGGGCTAGCGATGCTTCTGCCTGAGGTGAAACTCCCCTCCAAGGCTGGGGAACAAGAGTACGACTGAGAATTCACCCTATCATCCATTAGGCATGGAAAGGTCCATCATCGTGTCCTTTGTATTCACCAGTTTCTGAGCAGAGGTGATAGAAATGAAGCCATACTTGGCTGTTTTCTTGTTTCTCACCAACAGCTTCAAAATAAAGCCTTTAAGACCAATTATTGACATTTTTAAAGGCTTACTGTTACTGTCTTTGGTAACTCGTCCTTCTCTTAAACTGTAGCTGTCCATACCATACTTCTAAAGGTTCAGGGTCGAAACCTGATTGCAAACGAGTTTTGCAGTGAGGGAGGAGGTTATATCTCTGCACTACAAGGGTTAACCTCTGAGGGGCTGAAAGGAGAAGATAGCTGTTTCTCATACACCCTGATAACTCTTCACAAGTAGTATCAAGTCCACTTTTGTGTAGGGCTGTGAAAGAAGGACGTGTACCTTCTACCACTAGAAGACAGCAGTGCTGTGTGTGTTCATGATTCTGCACTTTTGAAAAGACTGGGATCTTTCCCGTATGAGAAAGAATCATAAACTTCTGATAAATCAAGGCTAAATAGGGGTATAAGAGCCTAGTGGCTAGACTTGTCTCAAACTGGTATCTGAAGAAAAGCACCATGATATGATTAGACTATCTGAGGCATGAATTGCTGTAAAAGGCATCCTTTGGCAAGTCATCAAAGCTGTTCCTCTGCTTTCTTTGCATTTCTAAGGATGTAGCTGTAATGATGAGGAATGGAGATTCTGAAGGCTCACTTTCCCCCTGCATATTCCTCTTGCAGTTCTGAAAGCTGGCAGTAAAATACTCTCTGTTAACATCTCACTCTTCATCAGTTCCACTAATGAACAGACTGTCTACTTCGCAAATAATGGCCACTTAAGAATCAATTGATTGTGCTTCATAGTGAAGCGTTGTGCTACTGCAAATTCTACCAGCCAGGAGATTTTTGGCAGCTCTAGTCTGCAAATCTAGATATCTTTGCAGGTCTTTCTTGACAGTTCAGAGCACCTTACTGAAAAGTAACAAGCTCTTAAGTAGTGTTTAAATGTCACACCTCTGCAACAGGAAGATAGAAGCCCAGTGAAGCTGAATATACATCTGTCAGTTTACCACAAGAGATGTCTTCTGTTAAGATTTATCTTTGCTGTTAAGACCCAGCTCAGCTATAGACTACAATATTTCTTAACCACAAATTAACACAATGGGTTCAAATTCAGCTGAACCTGTGTGCTGATACATTTGAATACACCTTCTGTACAGCTGTAAGAACCTATTTTCTTGTTTTTAGTAGAATTAAAATCGGGTTATCATGTTTCATTTTGTGTACAGATTTGTCTTTATATGTGTATGATAGGTAGATTTGAAAAAGCTTTTCCAAAATTATTTCACTGACAAAAGATGAATGCATAATAATCCTAACAAATCAATAAATGCTATGCAGTTAATGTCCTGTAACTGTGAACCCCCACATCTTCAGCTCAAAAAGGGTTTGTATTAATACATGAAGCTAACCCATACTGAGAAGACAATGCAAAGACCGTTAGATTAGTGACCTAGCATACCTAACATCAATTAAAGGACCTGTTAGTGTTGATTCTAATGAAAATATATTTTTGTGTGCTGAAGGATATGATAACAAGGAAAGTGATGAACCCTGTAGTTTAATATTAAATACCACTTTAGTTAAATGCTCAAGTGGCGGCAATAATGCAGAAGATAAGAGTTGGCAAAAGAAGATGAGCAATGGTGTATAGTGCAAACTAGATTAAACTATATTAAAGATTTATGGCTTTCATTAAATATTATTTCTCAAGGATAGAGGCACTCAGTCACGTGGTAACAGGGAAGCCAGTGACTTTCAGGACTCTGCTATAGGCTGTGCATGTGTCAACACCCACTGCATAAATGCTTTCTCCGAGTTCTTCCACCGGATGTACATCTTGTAGATTAATTCAGGTAATCTGTATCATAAACCCACAGATATTAATAAATCAGAAAGTTGTGGTGTTCCTTGTCATTATCAGCTTCTAGCTGTCTGTCTGCTCAGGCTTCAAAGGCACAGACAGGTGGATCAGAAAAATATTCTGTAGGAAACCCAGTTGTTTGATAGCTGAAACTGACTTGAACTAAAATCACTTAAAGTCTCCAAATCATAAACCTTTGGCACTCTAAATCACACAGGCATAGCCATCGGGTATAACATTTGAGCTACTTTATAACTTCACAAATCTGTATATTTACTCTGGCTTGCCTATACATCCATGCCCCATGTAAGCCTCAGCATTTGAGAAGGTCTGACAACTGTTGATCCAAATGTTTAATCTCAGCCTATTAAGTTTTTGGTTTAGAAATAAAACTTATGTACATATAAATAAATGTAGCTTATAACTGTCTGACACAGTTAGGAATGCTAGGTAGTTGTTTTTTTTTTTCATTTTAAAAGATCTTACATTGTTCAAGGAAAGCTTTGTATCAAATCTTCAGGAAACAGAATTTTCATTATTATTCTTTCCTGCATGTTCTTACTTGTGGAGCAGGGTGACAGATAGCACAGGGGAGGGGAAAATACTTTCTACTTAAACTTCAAACACCACTATGAACACTTAGCTATGACAATTTTTTTCAAATGTCTACAATATTTGGGCTAGCCAATTATCTAATAAGTTTCAAAAGAATTGCCTAGCTATGGCTTAAACATGCTGAGCTGAGATACTAAGTATCCCATCCCTTTCAGAATGGATAAGGAATATATCTGGGAATATTTCAAGCCTGTGAAGCAGGTTTTGGCATATCAGGCAAACACAAAGCTTCTCTCACAATGGATAAAATTAAATTGGATAGTCACAGACCAGTTCTGGAAATGCAGCTGTGTCTGGGAAGGTATTAAACTAGAAAGGCTGTGTTGTGGTGGAAAGAATTAATGTGCAGTAAGATGGACATAACTTTAAAATCCGGGTGTTCAAAGGTAAAAAATGGTATTGGTGCTCCAAGTTAGTGCTACCTATTTACCTTGAATAGATGTTCTAGGTGAACCTCAGTAAATTCAGGTTAGGGATTAGTCTAAATAGAGAACTGGAGACCCAGCCTGTAGTTCACCTTTCAGCCTCTGCAAAAGGTGTGTTATCTCTTGGGTGCATTGTAAAGACCTGTTAATAAACAGGAAGCTCTAGAAGCAAAATCTGCCTTTACTGACCATGGATGCTATCAGCTGTGCTACTGTGCATTGGTTCCAACTAATTTTCTTTCTGGCAGTCAAAAGTAATCTGGCTGCTGTCGACAAACTGTGGTGATGGTTGTGAACTCTCACTGAGACCAACATTTGCTGGAGTTTAGTTCTACCAGCTAAGTCCTCTTGCCTGCATTAGAGTGAATCTGTATATCTGTTCACATGGCAACATAGGTCAGTTCACAAAAGCTAATTATTTCATGTTCAGCGGCTGCAAGGTGTCAATTGCCATTCAGGGCTACGGATTATTTACTTCTTATCACATAGGTCAAAAAGCAGGAGAGGTTATTAAAATGAATTCATCAGCAACTGAATTGATAAGTTCTTCCAAAGGGTCACCCAGAAGCTGCAATTAAATCTATTAAATTTTAATCTTGCTGTGAGACTCTTGTCCTTTACATGTTTTTCCTGCATCAAAGACATCACTGGAGTTGCAACAGCCTTCACACAAATGACTCGCCCAGTGGCTGCTGAGGCTTAGTGCAGACTGCCCAAATCTCTGATGGATTTTGTGGCAACAAGCTGGCCAACAAAGTTTGCAGCTGAAGTGCCCACATTTCCTAAACTGGCTAGCTTGAAATCATCTCAGCAAGCAGAAATAGAGGCTGCTCTTAAAAACAGGAAGGGGTTTTTTTGCATATGTGTGTTTTGTTTTTTTGGGTTTGGGGGTTTGTTCTGTTTTTTGTAACAAATTAACAGGCCTTGTTTTGAAAGGAATGCAAGCTCTGTATGTTATTTTCCACAGGGATCACAGTTGCACTGCTGGCCACAGACCTAACTGTGAAACGCGAGGCCATAGCCGAAGCATCCTGGTATTTTACTTTCTGGCTGCAGCTTCGCCCCGGTGCTGCAGCCCTACAGCGCATCCCAGGGGGTGGCAGAACATCCGTAGCAGGACAGGGCCCACTCCTCTCCGTCTGGCGTTGCTCTGGATGCGCACCCTTGTCTCGCTTCTGTTACAGGCTGGCAAACACAGGTCCAGCTAGCACATCACAAATTGCAGCGCTCGACGACACACGCTCAACAGCTTTTCCAAGCCTGTTTTCTTCAGGTTCTCAGTTAAATATAAACTTGTTCCTCCTTTGCCTCAGTCCCTCGGAGCAGTTGTCGTTTAATGCTCCAGCTCCAGCTGGACCTAAGCCATGGCGTTGTGAATTACACAGTACCGTCGCATTTCTTTTCCCTAGCGGAGCTACGCAGGGGGAGCTCCTACCGGCCCTCATCCTGGCGGGACCAGCAGCGGCGCGGAGGTGGTCGTGCCGTCGGTCGGCCTTCCCGAGGCGGGGAAGGGTCTCTGCCTGCCCACCGCGGTGGGACCCGGGCCGCGGCTGCCGGGCCGGAGCTGGGTGCGAGGCCTCGGTGGAGGCCTCACCTCACGACCGGGACCTGCCCTGGAGCCCCGGCCCTGGTCCTGTCCCGGCCACCGGCCTCCTCCACCGCCCAGCCTGCCCGTCAGCGGGCCGGGACATCGCCAGCCCGTGGGCCCTGGGCCTCTCTCATAGTAAAGGCCAGCGTGAGGGGGGTGTGAGAAGCGGTGCTCAACCGCATCCACTGGAAAGGATTTTAAGGAGAAAGAAGCTCTCCTTCCACCTGGTGCCTGCCGCTCTCAGCCGATGGCAGCCTGGTAAATCTTTCTAAGCGGGTCAGCTGTCCTGGCTCGCCTCCTTTTCTCTTCTGCTGCCTGGGTAATACTCGCGAGGCCTACGATGCGCGGCTCGTTGCTCCCTGGAGATCACACTCGGATGGCTGCGGTCAGCCGCTTTGTTTCCCCACTTTCGCAGAGTGGGAATGGGGATGAGGGTGTTTTCTCCTTACATGTCAGAGAGAAACCAGCCAGAATCAGGGGGAAAATGCCATCCTAACTTCCCTCCATGCCAGCTTGGGGAGTGTGGGGGAGTCTCCTCGGGCACGTCTGGGCTGCTGCTCTAACTTCCCACGCGGGAAGCAACATGAGTTGCTTGATCGGGAAGAGGCGTCTGACACATGAGCTTAGGGCTGTGATTTTTAAATTGGGATGGGAGAACTGCTTCCCGTTGTGTTCCCTTATAAATGATTTCGGTGCATGACCGTTGCCTGTACATGTGAGTTGCCTTTTGAAATTAATTGCGGTCACGGAACACACACAACTGGACAACTGAAAAAGAAAGAAAATTATTTTCTCAACTACTGGCCAAATGAGTATGGGAATACTGTGGCTGATGCAAGCTGAAAAAACAAACTGTTTCCCTGCAGTGCAGGAAAAAGGTCACTAATTACACTTCCTAAACAAAGTGCTGTCAATCCCAGTTACAACTTTGAAGCTCTTCCTAAAGTTTCAGACTCAAATTTCCAGATATGATTTGCCCCTTTGACCCTATGAGCTTGCTTTTCAGAATGTCCAAACTGCTGGAAAGTAATTTTTCTGCTTTTGAACTGTATCATCCCTGAACTGGCTGTGAACAAAAGCTAATAAATTCTAATAAACCCTATGTTTGCTGCTAGTATTTGGTATCATCAGGTAGCTCAAATGAGAAAATAACCAGAGGATGGCTATTGAACAGCTATGACTTTGCAAGGCAATATTGAGAAATACTCTGAGATTAGATTCTATCTGGTTCATGTTCCACTATGAGAAAAAGATGCCTGCCTAGCTTTTTTGTTGCTTTCCCCCTGTAAGTTTTGAAGCTCTCTTAAAAGACTGATTTTTCAAGACCAGTGATGAGGAAGTCAAGCATCATTTCCCATAGCAAATAAGTGGAAAACCAATGGGTCATATTTCTGATGTTCCAGTAAGTGTTCTTTGGAACACCTTGTGGGTTTTTTCTTAAGTCTCCTAAAAAAATTTTGTAAAAGAGCCACCTGAAGAGACAGATCTGTTGGAGCTGTTCCTTAAAGGAGTATTGCATATTGAGAGTTTGTCATGGTTTAACCCCAGCCAGCAACTAAGCACCATGCAGCTGCTCACTCACTCCCCCCCCACCCAGTGGGATGGGGGAGAAAATCGGGAAAAGAAGTAAAACTCATGGGTTGAGATAAGAATGGTTTAATAGAACAGAAAAGAAGAAACTAATAATGATAATGATAACACTAATAAAATGACAACAGCAATAATAAAAGGATTGGAATGTACAAATGATGCGCAGTGCAATTGCTCACCATCCACCGATCGACACCCAGTTAGTCCCCCAGCAGTGATCCCCCGCCCCCACTCCCCCCAGTTCCTATACTAGATGTGACATCACATGGTACGGAAAATCCCTTTGGCCAGTTTGGGTCAGCTGTCCTGGCTGTGTCCTGTGCCAACTTCTTGTGCCCCTCCAGCTTTCTCACTGGCTGGGCTTGAGAAGCTGAAAAATCCTTGACTTTAGACTAAACACTACTTAGCAACAACTGAAAACATCAGTGTGTTATCAACATTCTTCGCATACTGAACTCAAAACATAGCACTGTACCAGCTACTAGGAAGACAATTAACTCTATCCCAGCTGAAACCAGGACAGAGTTGACTTTATAAATAGCATTATGGATGCTTGTAATACTTCAGTCTGGCTGAACAAAATAAACCTCTGTGAATAGATCACAGGTGTGCCCTAATGTTATTTTTGTCATTTGTTGACGTGTTCCTTTTGATTTTAAAACTGTGGACATAATTAGGATCACAGCACTACCACAATGACATTGTCTATGAGACAATTCTAGAATTTCCAACTCCTATTACTGATAAGCCTCCAAGCTTCTGCTATGACATTCTGCTGGTCAGAGCTGCATTAAATTGCATGCTTCTCTTCTTATTCCATCCACTTTTGCTTATTACATCAAATGGCTCTGAAAACTACCATGTTGTCTCTTGGGCCTGAAATGTATTTTGGAGTGCTGCTGCTGGAGGAAAGGTTGGGAAGAAGGAGGAAAGAGGGAAGTAAAAGGGGAGAAATTAAATATATCTTTTTCCTTACTGGAATTTATAATGACTTCACAAGGATTATTTTGCTTTTCTTTATTATTTCCTTTATTAAGCACTTTTATACAGTTGACACAGAGTTAAGTACAGTAAATGGATATATACTTTTTTTACATAAGCATACAATTTTAAGTGACCAAATAAATGGAGAGGCAGGGAGAAGGCTTAATCAAAGCTGTAAAAATAAGAAGAGTGTGTGTGTAATGTATTTTTGTTCATTTTTAGGTAGTTATTCTTTGATATGGTTATTATAATTCTAAATTGTGCTGGGAAATTCAATTACTCCTACCGATGATCATGAAAATCCATTAGTAGTATAATGTACCAAGAGCCTTAAAAACTGCTTTTCTGCTTAGCTGTTAATTATGGTTGAAATGAGTTACCTTTGTAATCGTAATGTGCCATCTCAGATTATCCAAGAAGGCAATATATGGCGAACTGAAGTGAGGGGATGGGAGGAGACTGATTCTTTAAATGGACTTCAACATTTACTAGGAGTTTGTACAGCGACATGTAGAAAAACTGTTGACTGGACAACCTCTATTAACACTATATAGTTACTACTGTTCATAGAAAAAACTACTATCATGTACAGGTAATGTGTAGTTATTCTGCAGCACTTTTTCGATGATGCTGAAGTATTAAAATCTAGAGAAAGAAGATCACTTAATAACAAAAACATGGGTCCCATTTACTGAAACTTTTGGGAAAACAATGTGCCTTGTCCTTTATTACCATCATTTGACCTTTACTGGATTGCCTATAACAGACTTTTTAAAGGTACAGATGCTTCTGTCAGCCAGCCTGGAGTCTTTCGAAATCTTCTTCCCTAGTATTCTGTCTTTTTCAGTTACATTTTAAAAAGAGAGGAATAAGGTGCCATACCATTTTAAAGGTTTTGTAAATACCTGTTTCTAACAGTTTTAAACTGAAGTTACCTCAGTAACAACCTTTATTTATTCCTACATGCCAGGTCAGGAATAAAATTTTCTTTTTGATGTAATCCTTTTACCAACTAAAGCTAAACTGACCCTACATGGTACTACAAGTCTTAATTTCAGTCTGATTTCTTTACTTATCAAAATGTACCTTTACTAAACTTCTGTATCATATTGAAGACTAGCACATCAGTTTAGACTGTTTACAAAGTATCTTAACTAGCAAATGTAATGGTGAAGGATGACTTCAGGCTGAATATATCAACATTTTACTCTAAACAAAGACACTCAAAGGACTCTACAGTTGCATTTTCCCAACATGGCAGCAGAAAACCTTACTCCCCTAAGCCCCTTTAGGCATTTGCAGAGACTGAAGGACATGAACAGCAATATGAATAACAATAACTTAATTCACAGCTGATTCCAGTCCCTGCCAATGGGAAGTTAGACATGACAAAGCACTAGCAATTTTCACCTGTTAGTATACTTAGCATTTCATTCTGAATCTCTGTTTGGGGAGGGAAAATGTGCTCGAAATTTTCTAGCATTTGCTCATTTGGCTTGCTATACATGCAACTGTCTGATTCACACTCATACTGCCTGCAAAGAGAAGTGGTCATTTAAGTGTACATCTCATCTGTTTGCAAATGTGACCCTTAGCTATGACTTTACTTGCAGGTTAGTGTCACACTGATGTTAATGGAAAATGTTTATGCAGCCCAAAGCTGAGCTTTTCAGGCCAAGACAAAATAGCAGCTGTTCAAGTTTGGAAGGCTGTCTCTGCAACCAAAACAGACAAGCATTTTTCTCTCTCAGATATTAAGAAGTGACAATATTTATATAACATCAGGCACTTATAAGTTAAGAGTAGCAGAAAAAAAGATTGTCAATTCAAATCCAATTCACCCTTATTTATAGTTCTTAAAACAACCTGGTCATATCCTACTTTCAGCAGGACCACAGGCTCGTTGTGCACTTGTTTAGAATATGAAAAAGGGAGTTGCAGTGAAAAAAATCTGTCAGTTGCCATTCCTATTTGCTGCTTATTTTGGAATCCATCTACAGTAAGGCAAGAAGGAAAAGGCTTTTTTTGGTTAAAGAGGCTACTAAATGCCCCTCTGGAGATTCTCATTCTGCAACAGAGTTCCTATAAGGTTTGGGGAAATTTCATCAAGAATAAGGTTTTCTTGAATATTCACTAATACCATGTTCCTTATATTCTACAAGCCTAAATGGATCTAACTACGTTAATGCTAACCTGAGATTGTCCAGAATTAGGAAGCTTTTGAGCAAACCAAAACCACATTTTGCATAATACAAATTTTCATACTAGTACTGGGAGTGTAGTTCCCTAGCTGGAAAGCAGTTGCAGTTGATCATAGACTCCACCTACAGTGCATGTTAAATGCATAAAATGTGCAAAGAGTCTAACAAATTAGATTTTTCACTGACAGTTATAAAACATCTATGATGCTTTTAATAATTATTATTTTATCCAGTTATTTCTGGATGTTCTATATCAACACTGATGCTCAAGGGGGGACCTCACAGAATATCCTGCTTTCAATACTAAAATCCTATAGCTCACTTATTATCAAAGCTATTCAGCAAAGAACTTGTGGGTGTCCTCCTGGTATAAAGGAACAACCCTGATGTGAGCAATAAGATGTCGGCTGAAATTTTCCACAAATGCTGATATCAGAACGTGCTTTAACATCTGATTGTGCATAGCACTGAGGATACCAAGACTTTCTTATTTCAAGATATTATCTACCTACTCAAATTTTGGAACTGCTGCCCCTCCCCTGGAACAGTTATTAAATTTCTGTGGTGCATTACCTATAAAGTATGATTTATTCTAATTTCCCTTAGCGTATTTACCTTCAAGCTTATATTCATTAGACATTAGAAGTCTGTATTTTTCTTAATATTAGTCTCTTTTGTACAGCGGTCTTTTGTAAAAGTACTACTTGAAGCAGAAGATAATTGGAAATAGACTAGAAAATAAAAGTAACACAAAGACTGCCAAATATTATTTCTATTATGTGCTACGAGGATCTCAACATCTTAAAACCCACCTTCTTTAATAATACATGAAAGTATTTCCTTTTTTTTTCTTTTCCTTTGAATTTAGGTGTGAAGTCTGCTAAATTAAAAACAAAGTTGTGAAAAAAATATATCAGTGGTAAGAACCTTTCACTCCCGTTAAATCTTCAAGGATGATATGTTAAAGTATCATGCTGAGTGAGCCCCTTAATCATTAATTTTTTTTCAGAGGGAAACCTTTCCCACTAAGCAACCTTGATTTTTTCCTAGCTTTATGTTTGGCTGTTATTTTCAAGAAAATGTAAACATAGATACATTGTGTGCTGGATGTGTTGTGTTATATAACTCATGCTACGTACTTGGACATCCTGACATTTGTTTTGCAAGTATACGTAGAACAGAGAGCTTGCTTGTTAGGCGTGATTGCATGTACCTCCGTATAAAAGAAAGCTAGGGCTGTTGGCATTGAGGAGACTGAGGAGTGACATAACAACTGTCAAAGAGACAGGTCAAACTGGAAAAATATGTTCTGCATATCCACAAAAGCTAGGAAAGGAGGAATGGGTCTAAACTGTGGCAAGGGAGGCCTGGATTAAATATTTTTCTAACAGTGGTATATAGAAACACTGAGGTAACTGGCTGGAGAGCTTTTGAAGTTTCCCACAGGGAAACCCCAAGGTGCAAGAAGGCCTCACAGGTTTGAAGTGGCATTGACCTAACTAGTGCTGCAGCAGCAGGAGCAAGGAATGGGCGACAGCTCAAGCATGCGTTTGGCCCTGTGGTTCCAGGGTGGTGTCAGGGAGAATGTCCATAAAGCACTGGGATTCCCTCGTCTTGCCAGCGTGGTCAGGGAGGTTGTACGCTATTTGTGGCAGCCACAACACTGGAATAACCAAGTCAGAGAGGAAGTTGTTACTCGATGTCTGAAGGAGCTACGCCCCAAGTATTCCTATCAATAGCCCAGGCTTCTTTCACAATACCCTAAGCAAAACCTTAGGAGAATTGTGTTCCAAGTGAAAATTGTAGTGAAAATTCCTGTGAAAAGTGTAGTCAGGTCTGTGAAAACCAAAGACAGAAATGCAATTTGAAGACTCATCTTTTCTGTTTGCTAAATGTGTGTTATACCAGCTTTGCTTAAATAAATAAATGCAAACTCCAAGGAAAATTTTTTTTGGCTGTTTTGAGCACTGTATTCTTTAAATGTGTAATAGCCTTTTACATGTCTGAATTATTACACTCCACACTGTGCAGCTTTTCTAATTTGCTTCTTGTTATTTATATATATATTAACTACAATCTCAGGTTCACTTTCTTTACCCAGCTTGTAAAGCAAAAGAGCATATTGGCTTAAATCTCTAGTCATGGCCAGGTTGAGTGGAGGACCAAGTAGCATTATTAATTATGACTTTGTTGGGCAGAACTAAGATTTGCTGCAGAACATTAGCAACTGGAAAGCTTAACTTCTGAGATTAACTTCACCATTGCAGTAGCTGTGCGTATGTTACCATGGAAGCATACTTGAGAGGGAAAACTCAGCTGCAGAGAGGGAATTAACTCTCGCAATATAGATGGAAATAACTTTTGCAATGCTAACCTTCTTCTTATATAAAACTCTTTGCAAGGCTGTAAATCCAGAACAATAACCATCTCATGATTAGCCCCAGTAGCAGAATAAAGTGGCACTAATACACCAGCTGTCTATAGAATTGAGCTCATTCTATAAAATGGATCCCAGGCAAAGGCTCACATTTAGGCCAAATAGGACAAACCACTCTAACAGAAAAGTGCAATGCCAAATCACATAGAACAAACAACATGAAATGCCAATATAATTGGCAAAGTATTCAGTGCGGGGGTGGGTGGACAGCATATGTATGAGAGGAGGAAAAGGTGTTTTTGTGATTTGATTCCATCTCTTCACGATTTCATCACAAAGCAGTCGGCTTTGATCTTGGAAGTCTTTATTTCAGTAGTGTCTTAATGTTCTGGGGACCTAATACTTCGGTTAAATTAAGTTTAAGCTGAAAATGACCAGAGTATTTTGTAGCTAAAGGTGCAGAAATACACTTGGCATGTTTTCTTCAAAAACACAGTAAGAGTTAGAGCTTCTAGGTACTTTGAGATAACTCCACTGCCAGTTTAAGGGAACTCTGAAAATGGACCTGTTTCTAAAAGGTTAAGACATACCTTAAATATCACTCCATAAAAATGTTGCTGAAAAAGGCAATTTTGAGTGGTGCTGGTGTATCACATTTCTCATGTGTCATTTAGAAAATCTACTCATATTCACTTATCTTTGGAAGGTGTTGAATATCTCTCCTCTAGCATTGCTATCTTAGCTGGTAGACCAGACCTCTGCTAATCTTTCAACATGTAATCCGTTCTCTAAGCACTTAGTCATGGAGCTTGAAAATGACCCTTACTTATTGGAAACAATTTACCCTTATACAGTGTTCTCCAATACAGTCCTGTTGTTAGGAGGGTGCAGAGGCAGTCTGTTTGTGATTTACTGTGTATATTAACCTACAGAATGTGTTGAACATGTTTAAATTCTATTTACTGTTTCAGTGTTGATCTAGCTTCTTGTATTCTCATCTTTTGTCCCCAGTTTCTGGCTGGTGACTGAATTCCCTTTGACTTCAGTGACATGAAGGTTAAAACTGTATGTCAGGGCTGAAATCCAACTAAAAGCTGAAGAATACTTGATTTCCATCAAATAATGCAGAGTACATGTTGTATCAGCTTCTGCTAATGGAAACAGAGCTATGTTCTGCAGTAAATCCAGCCACACATCTTATAAAAAAAAGATTTTTTTTCTCTTGTCTATCACTTACACTACAATGTGTTTGCTTCCCTGATCTCAAAAAAACCCAGAGCTTAAATCACCACAAAGAAGTATTTAATCACCCTAATATCTTCATCAACAGGAACTGAGCTAGGCAGCCTGTTGGCAAAGACAAATGAGTCACAAGCCAAAACTTAAAAGAACTGGAACAAGGAACTAAAAAAAAAAAGAAAAAAAAAAGATAAATTTCTTTCCCTTTCTATAAAAACCATGAGAGTAAATAGCTGACAAAGTGTTGAGATGTTTGGTAACTCCACAAATATTTTTCTACCTTAATTCTCTCTGTTTTGCTGTTTCACTCCATTGAATTTGAGTCTATTACTAAAGCTCAGTTAAGGGTCTTTGTGGGTCACAGCATTATCTGCTCCCTAGGAATTGAAAACAAACTTTCTAGCTTACTGGCGGCTGGCATAGCTTAATCAAATCACAGGTCATAAAGAGGTGTACTGGAGGTCATCTAAAACAACCTCCTGCTCAAAGCCAGGACTACTGCTGACTCTAGGTCAGCTGTGGCTATGTCTAACCAGGTCTTCGAAACCTCCAACAAAGGAGATGTCTCTCACAGTATCCCTGCATAACCTGTTCTTGTGCTGCACAACTCTATTAGTGAAAAAAGTTTTTCCAAATCTGAACCTCTGAAGGAACAATCTGAGACTGCTGCTTCCTGTTGTATCATTTGACACTACCAGGAGTCATTTGGCCCCATAATCTTTGTACCGCTCTTTAAGTAGCTCTAGTTGCCCCTTAGTCTCATCTCAACAAATTTAACCAGTCCACCTCCCTCCACCTCTCCCTACAGGGCACCTGCCCACAGGCTCTGTCCGACATGGTTGTTCTCTGTGGGACCTTTTGCCATTTCTCCACATCCCCTTCCAACTGGGAGGTGCAGGACTGGATGCAGTATCCCAGGGCAGCCTCACCAGTACTGAACAGAGCAGGGATAATAGCTTTCCTAAGTCTGCTGACCCTCTTTCTCCTAGTGTAGCCCAGTGTTTGGTTTACCTAATTTGCAATGAGAGCTTAATTTAATAAACAGTAGATTGAATAGATTCAGAAGAAATTGGGTATGGAGGACAAGAAAAGAACTCTAAGTAGCTGAGTGAACAATAACTGAGATGTCAGTTTGGGGACAAGAGATGGGTTTGGCAGGAGTGTCAGCTAGATAGAGGAAGAGTGGCATCTGTGGTCAGAAGGTTACAGGGCAGGGAAAGTATAAAACAGAAGTGAGGAAACTGAGGAATTCATTAAGATATGTTATTAGTGCTCCTTCAGTCAAAATTTGTGCAAGGCTGTTATTTAACTTCAAAGACTCATGAAAAGTGCAAGCAAAAAGAAACTAGATTAGCCAAAGTACAGGAGGTTCAGCTTTTTTACCTGTAGACAAATCACTGGAATAAATGCCTTTAACATTATGCTATTCTGTAAGACCATTAACTGCATGATAAACTGGTTTTAGGTAGGTCTCCATTTTGATGTCTTCATGTTTGCATTCCACTGTGAAGTGTTTCTGGGCATGATAGTAGAATCAAATTGGAATTGAGTATAATGTAAATTTCTAGTAAGAGGGGTATGTCAAAGGCAGACAGCTAAGGTGCTGGTCCAGGAGCGTGTGGTGTCATAGTTGTGGTCCTGGTGACTTCTCTCCAGGTTATGTGTTTCTCATACCACAGAGTTCTGATACATGTGATGAAGTGTTTATGACATAAGATCACACATTTGAGTTAGAAATCTCTGCCTTTTTTTCACATGGTACTGAGAGATTCAGTTCTCACTGGTAATGACAGATGAGAAATGACAGTGCTGATAAGGCAACTCTTTGTTTCTTGCACGCTGAGGACTGGAAAGCAAAAGTGAGGCATAATGTGTTGCTTTATGTAAAACTAACATAATACTTAAAAAGATCTGTTCCCTCTCTCTTTTTTTCCCTTTTGCATTTCTACCTAACCAAAGATGAAATAAAGCAACACATGGACTAATAGCAGTCAGGAAAAGGGGAGGGGGACAAATCTGAACCCCTGAGATTTGGATGTGGGATGATTGTTTATCTATAGTTCCTGTTTTGCATTATGCCTGAGGTTTGTGTCGGGCAGAAAGCCACTCAGATCAGCGGGAAATTAAGTCTGTGGCATCTCAAGAGCCAGGTCTAGTTGTCTTAATGTGGACATTCAATGTTAAATCACTGAAATTGCACAGGCAAATGGTTATTTTTCTTCACTTTCTTTTTTAATGACCAAACTACTATTTTTTCACTTGAAAGCTGGTAAGATGACATTTTAAAACTGACCACTTCAAAACAGAGAAAACAGAAATATGGTACAGTCTTGGGTGCTCTTTTTGTAACTGAAGAAATGATTGTTCTTTTTCTTAGACAACAGAACAAATTAGAGGCAGATTCAAGGCAAAACCTGAGCACCAAAGTATATGGACTCTGTCTTACCACTTCCATAGATGACACAGGTATTAGTAGGATGCATGTGTTCAGTTTAACAGCAATGAAGGATTAAGGGTTCTTCTAACAGACAAGTGTAGAAGATGGTCCCTGCATTACAATTACCCATGCACCTACACTCTCTTGACAGATCCATATTTACAGAACTAGTTAACCCATAGGAGAAAAACATTTGAATAGGCAGTCCTTGACACCATGAGTAGCCTGGTCCCACTGAGTGCTGCAACCAGCAAGGGAGTTGCTAACACAAATGTGTTTCCATTTTTTGCTTTGTTGTTGTTATTGAACGAGTCTCTTCACCCACCTGTAGCCTCCTGAATATTAATCAGGTGTTTTTGCTTGATAACTCAGTGTGTTGAGCTGTTTGAGCTGGGTATACAGAGCATGATTAATCTCCGTTCACATCTAGCCAAAAGCTGCAGTTAATAGTGACTGTGGCATTGAGTTTCTTCATTCACATTTACAAAATGTGAATCAAATATCTAGATGTTTCTACCAAACCTCATACTTTGGAGGTAAAGAGTTATCTTATACTGACAACACCTGGAGTCACTCAGTAGAGATGCTTTATTTTGCTTCCTCTTGTTGAGATTTTTTTTTCTTTTGGTACTGTCTAAGTCTTTGTCATAATCAAGACCTCTGTATGCAAAATGCCATCCAAATAAACAAAACCCAGTTGAAAATTCATGTGTGGAGACTAAGACAAGACAAGAAATAAACACGTTGAAGAAGGTTACTCAGGAAAAGTGAGACAATAGTAGACAAGGCAATGGCTTCATCCCCACTTGTGTATGGAAGGGCCACTGCTTCTGAGGGGAATTATGAGGCAGGATTTGAGTGCGGGCAGTGAGGTGGGATCAGAGGCTTAGAGAGCTATTGCTCCTCCATGGGGCCAGTGGAGAGCACCAAGAGGTAGAAGATTGAAAACGAAGCAGATTTGGTGACAACAACCTTCCTGGTGGAACAGAAGACTGGGTGATTTTTAATCTTTTTCTGCCCAGCAAGACTATATAGCATTGTATCCACTTAAGTTAGCCTGTGTCTTTGGGCTGTTATATAAAGTATAACAGAGTGTTTACCTAAGTCAGATCTTATGAAGTTCAATAGTTCTTTTTCAATAGAAGAACACATAAGTGGATAGTAATGTCTGATTACTGAAAATGAAACAAGGGCAAGGATAAAAATGGATATATAGAAGAATAGGAACAGCAAGGGGGTTTCATCTAAATGGCACAGACTGAGCGTATGTTGTAATGAGTTGTAATTCAGCAGAGGCTTTCTGCAAATGAAACAGCACTCAGTCCTTTAGAGTCTCATATTCTCTTCTTTTCCAGAGAGTAATATGGGTGGTGGTGTTTTAGGACAGGATCTCATCTGTACTTCCACAGGGATTATGGTCTGTGTGTAGAGGCATGAAAATACATGTCTGCGCATTGCTGACAAACCACACACCGTATCTAATACTATAAATGTTGTATAAAGTCCAAATTGATTTTGATACTTCCAGTTTTCAGGAGTTTGTGCTAACTAAATTAATTTGAAAGGGAAACTCCTTTTTACCTTGATACAGATTGCTGAGGAGGCACTGGGGATGAGGTTTGGGTGAAGAAGCAAAGCCTATTAAAAATCATTAAAATGAACAGACTTGATGAGGAACATATTGCTTCTGTGAGCTGATGAGAATTCACTGAGTGGGAAGAAGTCTGTGATAAAGCAGTAGCTAATGTGTTCTTAAATGGGAGATCAGGAGTCTGTCTAGTGGAACAGGCAATCAGCAAAAATCAGCTATTAATCTTTGAAACTCTTCTCACTTGGAGAACAATTTTCCATACGTGAAAATGCTCCTCTACATACCCAGTTGAGGTAGAAGTTAAACCCTTTGCTCCTCACTGTTATAGGGAACACTGTAAGTTTCTCACCTTGCTTCCTAACTGAGAACTCAGTCTGGGGGAGAATTTAGTGGGGAGGAGCAGAGTCGGGCAAAGGAGATCCATTCTGTAATGGATCCTGCTGCACAGCAGAGTCCTTTTGCCTTCTGCTTACTCGTCAGAGTGCTCTAACAAGAAAACGATATGTCTCCCTCAGGCTGTAACTGCTTGGGAAAGAAGGTCAGGTTAGTTCAAGACCTGGGATTTGACCAGGGCCAGTTCTCGTTGCAGCTATTCCAGCAGAAAGAGCTGATCTCTCTGCTGCCTGTCAGCAGCCCGTCCCCATGCTTTCTTGCAGCTATGCCCGTGCCCTGCCTTTGCACTGCTGACCCCGACTTTGTCTTGCCCTCTTAATTTCCCAGCCTGCCTTGAGAATTTTCTCATGGCTGCAGCTTCACCTGGCGGTTGCTGGACTGTGACCAACCCTGGGCCCCAGCCATGGAACCAGCCCTCCTTAAGCTTGGCTCACTGGGTTGTGGTGGGGCTGTGCCTCATGGGAGAGGAGAAAGGAGGGTACAGCCCAGCTGGCTTGTGGGCACCTGCTGCCCCAGCTGGCCTGTGCCCAGGGGCTCGCACTGACCCCGACACCTACCTCCTAGAAGAGTTCTTTGTGTGAGCCTGTCCTAACCCATCTAAGCAAAAACCAGCAGGGTTGGTTCAAATGGGAGGTCTCTGATGATATGGTTCTTCCTGACTGGGCTAGTTTAGGGGAGTGATGAGTTCAGCCTGTGGAAAGCAATGGTCCTTCGGGTGGGAAACTGGTAAGCGACTGGTGGCACACTAGACTCAGAGAAAGATGTCTTCACTGGCACATCCTTGCCAAGAAGAGGATGTATCTATGCCCTTATCCCCAAACTGGCAGAAAGTGTTTTCTCAACTGCTGCCTAACCCAGAGAACCCAAAGCCAGCTGGATGGGGGTGTTCCCCAGGTACCAAAGTCCTTGTAAGCATGTCCAGAGCTGCCCTACTGAGAGTCACTTGATGCTCTCAAGATTTCGTCCTAGGCATACAGGTCCTAGTACAGGTCCTAGGTGTTCCTCTGCATCTCCCCTCAGGACCCCTGTCTAGACATTATTTTTACTGTGTCTAAGATACAAACTAGAATACACAGCTCATAAAATGCAGCTGTGGCCAGTTTCTTTTAAAACCACAGGCACTGATGCCTTTGTTAAGCACAACACAGATACTAGAACATTAGGTCAAGGAGTTGAAACTTGCCTGTATCCATTCCCGAACCCCCCCAAAAAGCGATATACAAAGACTGGGTAACTGTGGCTCATTGTATTACTTACTTTTGAGTATTAAGACAATGTTACTTTTCTTCTGCTATCTTACTACACCAAATAAGACTTGCTCTTCAATCTTGCAGATCTGAAAGCAGACTGTGTTTCCAGTGTGGTGTTGTGAAAGAGTTTCAGAGGCTCTCAAACAGAAATGGACAGAGTGCTTATTCTCACTGATGGAAACAAGATGTGAAGTATGAGAACTGGGTCTATAGCCCCAAAGCAGTGTGTGTGAAGTGACCTGCTCTACAAACATCCTGCAGCAGAGTTTGCGATGTATCATTTACTGGTGCACAGCAAAAATAACTATTTTCATTTAAGCTTCTTTTCACAATAGAGATGCAACAGTCCTCCAGCGAATATTCTGAAAGAAACATGCTGAGAAATTTTATTTTTTCAGGGATGAGACTCATGTATTACTTTATTTTGAATATTTAATCAAAATAGCCTCTTCCCACCTTATTCCATTTCACTTTCCCTCAAATAATTTGCATTGTTTCTCATTCTGCCACTGACTTTCCAGCCAAGTTTCATAATGAAGTTCAAGCCAGAATGAAATATTTCTCCAGATAACTAGCAGGAATTGAAAACAAGTCTGCTTTGTTGCACTGGTACTGCACTCCATCATAGGTGTAACTAATAGGAATAGATATTCTTCAGTAAGATGAGAAGTCTAAAGGTAGTAAAGCAATTTCCATTACTAATAATTTTCAACTGTCTGCAGAACTGCATGCAGTTTTGCAGCTATCCCATCACTAACACACAAGCTATCAATAGAGCTACCTCCTCGGAGATAAAACATAACAAAGCTATACTGAGCAGAAGCCAGTCAGGTTTGTGGAAACTCTGCACATACATAGTTGGAAATTTCCGCATTATTAACTCCTACTGTGTTTCATTCTTTGGCATACAATTTATGTAAGTAAAGTACAAACAAAATTATTTTTTGTTAATATTCATCATGGGCTGTTTTGAGCTGCTGTATACAAAAGAACACTTAAGAACATATTAGCCTTCTTCAGCTTTTTCTAAAGTGTCCTTAATTCTTCAGGTAGTAAACAAGATTATTTTCTTTACACTCCAGTGGATGAGATATTGCTTTGTGATGGCTGGCCAATGTACAAAGGGATAAACAACGTAACAAAGCTTCCCTTCAGCTCATTGGTATAAATGTTGAGTGCGTTGTTATAGCAACAACCCAAAATGAAGAATTCACTAGTTCCTCCGACTGGCATCTCTTAAATTACTCGGTGTTTTGGAGAGGAAGGAGATGGATTTGGTTCTTGTTCAGCAGCAGGCTCGAAATAATTAGCCCCTTTGATATGATCCAAGGTGGGCTTGGCCATGTTCGTGCTACCAGACTTCAAACTTAGACACCTGCAAAAGCAATTGAGAGCCCTGTGAGCCACCACCTAATCCCAGAGAAACCTAAGGCCTGTTAAGGCCTGTATTTTGTAAATGCCTAAAGAGACGAAGATTTGCAGCCCTGCAGAAAAGGATGTAGCTTCCCCATTGGCACTGCCCAGGGTGATGGGGCAGCTCTGGGTCACAGAAGTTATTTATGCAACAGCATTGATGCAAACCCGCTTTTTCCCCCTGCCTAGTACAGCAGCCCCTCCTGCTTCTGAAGATGCCCCAGCTGCCTTTATGCAGAAGTGCTGTGCTGTGGGGTGTTGACCACTGCTCTTTAGGGAGCTCATCTGCCTGGTTCACTGGAAAAACTGAATATTTGGAGTAGTTTGACTGTACTCCTGAACACAATTTTCTTAGCGTAGCATACTCCCTTGGTGTGACATTTGGAGATCTCCATCAAATTGAGAAGAAATTGGAAAACACAAGTGTCTGCTGATTAATCAATCACATCTTTTTCTTCATTTTTATTTAAAAAGCCCACCAGCAAGATATTTGTGAGAAGGCATCTAATGTGGAAAGGGGAAAGAGCTGGATCAGAATTATTAATCTAGAAAAAAATGAGACCTCTCTAGTTCAGAATTAATATTAAAAGTCAGTACTTCTGATTTACTTGTGTCACAGCTCTGCTTTTGTATCAGGAACTCAGATGACAGGCTCTTGAACAAATCTTGACTTTGCAGATGCCTTTGCTAGTTGAAGATGTTACCCTCTTTCACCATCCATGACTTCCAGGTGAAATCTAAATCAATAGAGGTAATAGCTAGACCAGAAATTTTGTGTTTCCATCCTCATTAAAGAAAAGAGGTTTTTAAAACCCCATGCAAAAGCTTTTTTAACAGCACCTGATTAATTGTGTTCAAACCCGGACATCGAGTTTTGAAAGAAATATATTCTTCCAGTCTTAATTCAGTGTAGAAGCACTGACTCCAAAAGCACAACAGCAGCAGGAAAGCAGAAATCCACGTTTGACTAAACCTTGGAGAGTAGCAGACTGTTAAGTACAAGACTGCTAAGAGTTAAACAAACTGTTGCAAGCATATGTAGTGTGTGCAGTTAATTTGTAAGGAGGCTGTGGCAGCAGGGAGCAAGGTTTTCAATTTCAAAATACGAGGCTCTGTACTTCAGGGGACAGCAGGGCCAGACTCTATTTCCTGTTGTGTTAGTTGCCTAATGTTTAGATCAAATGAGCTACGTCTTAGATCTGAGGTTTCCACACTTTCTTTTGCACTCCTCTGAAATAACAGCAGTTCTTGCACTGGCGGAGACATTGGTGCTTTAACCTCTGTCAGGATTCCACTGGCAGAGAGATAAGAAATGTTATCAGCGTGTTCAGTGATGCTGTTAGAACCTGATAGTGAGGTTGCAGCACAGCAGCTAAAGGAAGAGACCAGAAAATGCTTCATTTATTTTTTTTGCAAATGGGAAAAATAAGTGGTTTGAGCAGTTCAAACAGTCTAAAACATACCATTTCTGGGGTAAAACTGAATGAAGGGACCTCAACTTGAAGTGCCAGTTGGTGGAGTATCCTTCATACCTACTCTGCAGCCCAGTCATTAGGATATTTCCTAGTGAATTCAGTAAAATCCTCAGTCTCTGGTTCCTGGTGTTACTTGCCTACACTCCTCACCTGGTGCAATGCATGAGGAAAGTCAGATGCTTCTGGAAAATCTTGCAGTATGAGCAGCAAATCCAATGACCTTTAATGCGTGACAAAACATCCCCAAATAAACCTATTAAACATATCCATGTAAACAAAGCTGAAACAGATACTCAGAAAATAAAGATTGTTTTCTATGCAGAGTGTTCTTCCTCTCTTTCACACCATAAATGTTCTAGAATTGTCTTCTTACCCACTTCTCAGGATCTTTACCAGATATGGGCTTGGTTTAATAACAGATACTTCATCCCTTCACTGAAGCTCCAGTCAATGTCAGTTTAAAGCAAAAATGGAAACACTTCTTTAAGATTAATTGAATTAGTGGCTTATTTACTTCGAAGTGTTGAGATTAACAAGGGTTGTGAATATATGAGTGGGAACAAGGATGCTTCCTATTGTCCTCAGCAGACAACTCACCATACTTAAGAGAGCTGCCTTGCACGCTCAGCCTTCAAGCCATGACAGAAGCAGTTCTGAAATTAATGTTGTTATGGATTTGTGTGGCAGGGTTTTGGTAGCAGGGGAGGGGCTGCAAGGACGGCTCCTGTGAGAAGCTGCTAGAAGCTTCCCCGGCTCCAAGTCGGACCCACCGCTGGCCCAGGCCAAGCCCATCAGCGACGGCGGTAGCACCTCTGGGAGAACAGATTTCGGAGGGGAACCCCCAGCGAGTCGGGGGATTGGGATGGGAGAGGAACCCCTCTGCGGGTCCCGAGGTCAGTGAGGAGGAGGGGATGCCCCGCAGCCTGCGGTGAGGCGGCAGGCTGTCCCCCCCAGCCCACGGAGGGGAGCGGAGGAGCAGATGCCCACCTGCAGCCGGGGAGAGAGGAGCCCACGCCGGAGCAGGGGGTGGAGGCCCCCCAAGATGGCCGCCGCTCCCTGGGGAAGCCCGCGCTGGGGCAGGCTGGGACTGAAGGACTGCAGCCCGCGGAAAGGACCCACGCTGGAGAAGTTCATGGAGAACTGTGTCCTGTGAGAGGGACCCCATGCTGGAGCAGGGGAGGAGCGAGGAGTCCTCCCTCCGCGGAGGAAGGAGCGGCAGAGACAAGGTGTGAGGAACCGACCCCAGCCCCCATTCCCGTCCCCCTGCGCTGCTGGGGGGAGGAGGTGGAGGAAATCGGGAGTGGCGTTGAGCCAGGAAGGAAGGGGGGGGCAGGAGGTGTTTTAAGATTTGGTTTTACTTCTCACTGTCTTTGGTAGTAAATTAAACTGATTTTGTTTCTTCCCCAAGCTGAGCCTCTCTTTTACCCGTGACCATAAGTGGGGAGTGATCCCTCCCCGTCCTTGTCTCAACCCATGAGCCCACCTTTATATTTTCTCCTCATCCCACCGTGGCCGGGGTGTAGGAGTGAGCGAGTGGCTGCGTGTGCTTTGTTACCAGCTGGGCTGAAACCATGAGAAATGTGTAGGGCCAGGAGATCATCTTCTGGAATGACTGATAAGGGCATGCTTGCTACTTCGCCTGATCTCCTTGACTCATGTTACCCAGCTAGCATCTACATAACTCCTCCTTGCTCCACTGGAACATGGCAGTTTCATTCTAGATTCAGAAGAGCTATTACAACATCCTGGTTCAAGAGAAAAAAGCTGGAGTTCAGTTTTCTATTTGTTTCAGTATCTCTCTACAACATAAACGCTATACGCTTTTCTCTCTCCCTAGGCAATCACCCTGTGTAAGGAAGGGGGAGAAACTGTGTTTTTGCTTGACATCTTGCATGAAGTAGTTTTTAATAGGTTATCACATAGCTCAAGATAATGCATATATTGTCATTGTGACTATTTTATCTGCAGTAAGGCTTGATATGCTGTTGTTTATATAGAGAATTTCTCTTGCATTTGTAAGGGCTTTAGGACACTCTGATTTTCAGCAGTGTAACTGTAGCATGGGTAGACATTTTGAAGCTAGCTCTAATCTTGCTAACATGAGATAACAGCAAATCTTTCAGTACCTGCTACACAAATCTGCCAGCAACCCTGGCAGCACGCCTTGCTGGCTGGCTTGTGCAGAACTCTGTGCCACCATGATTTAGTACATAAATTTGCTGCATAAAGTAACCACCCAAACTTGCTTGTGGGTTTTTGCTTGGGGCTGGTTTTGCTCTCAACAGCACCTTTTAATTGAGGTGAAGATATTCTGTGGGTGGGGGTGGGCACAAAATGTGCAGTAAGGTGCCCTGGTATCTTCACCAGACTTTTTTCCAACAACTGAATTCCACACAACTGTTTCACTTACTGTTTTACAGCTTTTGCAGGTTCATGACTGGTGGAAGGAGTCTCACTGGATTACAGAAAATCAGAGGAAACAGTATGTCCTAGCTTCACTGTATATTCAAACTATGGTTACCCAGCTGTCACACTCATTTCTCTTTTGAGAGAGGAGACTGATTTTGTTTCAGATTTGTTTGCTTTTTAAAGACTAATGTGGATGCATAAATTAGGAAGTGGTTTGACAGTATTGGTTCACTTCAGGTCTGAGATGGACTACCAGGGCTACAAAAATCACAAATTTATAACACTACTGATAGCTTTTGTATCTTTGCTGTGTGTCCAATATTGGTCATCCCCTTATTTCCAGTGGGTGGGGATTGCATTGCAACAACTGTTGCTTCCTCTTGTCTTTGTGAGACTGTTGCTTCCTCTTGTCTTTTCTCTCCATGACATTCTGTTTCTCAATGAAAGTAAAGTGGTTTTTTGAAATGAGCAGGCATTACAGGAAAGACTTTTCTCGTGCGGTTATTTTTCATTTTGAAGAATCTTTCCTTTATATAAAGCAACCGGAATCTTGATACATTGTGTCTGAATTTGCAGTGTTTGTCACAAACACTAAAACTCTTGTCTGTGCTCTTGTATCATCTCAATTACTGCAACACCAACTGCTTTAGCGTTAAAAAAAAAAAAAGCCTTTAAAAAGAAAAGAAAGATAATCTTGCCTCATGAATACCTAACTATAACACTTTTGCAAATATATTTTTCCAGACAGTTACTCAGTACTCTTCAAGATGTCTGAAAATGTTTCTTCAGAACAATAGGGTATAATTTGACTCTGAACTTCCATCTTCTGACTGTAACTGCTTGAGTTATCTCATGCAGTAGTTGAAGGCTCTTAACGGCAGTGACAAGCTTTCCATGTTTTCTACTTCTCTTCATCTTTTGCTAGCACAGGAGAGTTCTGGTACATATGGAGGGGCTTTTTGGTATCAGCAGTTTCAGTATCCCCAGAACAATAGGCTAAATATTGTTATTCAATGTGCTTTTTGAGACTGCCTGTCTATTTTGGGAAAACCTTGTTTTAGTACAATTTCCTTATTGGTATCTCTCCCCATTCTACTTGCAACTTTCAAGTATTTTCAGACATTTACAATAACCTTGAGTCAGTCAGGTTCGGACTAAATTTTTAGCTGTGAGACGCTGCTGTGGCCCAAACGTGCACTAGATATAAAGGAAACCCGGGTGAAAAAGGAGGCCTTGAAAGATGTGTTGGACAACTTCTCCCAGATGTTCGCTATTCATATGGGTCAGCGTAATTCACCTAAGCAGGCAGCTGTCTCGCAGAAAGGGCATCACATTGCTCTCCTGTAGTTAGGAAAGCTACAGCCCTCAGTAGGTTACATACAAATATACCAACATGTCATATCATCACTCTGTACACAGCTTTAGAGGGTCAGCCATGACCTGCCCTCATATATATCACCTCTGTTCTCATAAATAAACTGCTTTCATCAGCTTTTGTTGCTCCTTCCATATTCCTTCTAGTCTGCCAGTAACTCCCTGAGTACAAGCAGCCAAGAATGAAATCCGGAGGCCTACTCAGCCTTGGCAGAGCCCTCTAGAAAGACACTTCCTTGGTTTAAGGGCACTGGACTTTATTTTTGTACTTCTTGGTCTATTACATCACTGCACCACATTACAAAAGTAAGCCTAATTAGTTTCTAACATTGCTTTTATTGCCTGGCTTGACATACGAATATGCTTTCCAGGAATACAGTTAATTGGCACTAATGTTTTACACCATTTTGTCAGCACTTCTGACTGTCCTAACCTATGCCCACTAGCGTTTTGGCTGTCACAGGCAGAAGCACAGCATCTCCAAGCTTAGAAAAGTTCTATTTCTCTAGCATCCTATTAATTAGCTCTGCAGGTCGTTAATAAAAATGTCAAAGAAGGCTATCTGTCACAGCAGACTACTCCTGCACTTCACACTATTTAAAGGCAGCTGCCCTCAGTTTCTTAGTCTTTTGGCTAGATTTCTGTCCACATATAACATTTTTTGCTATAGCAAAATAGCATTTTTGTCCAAACTTATTTCAATTCTCTTTCAAGCTACTCCTTTAAACCTAAGTGTTTGAATTTTTGAGATGTTTGATATTGCCTTTGCTGTTCCTTTAACTAATTTCAATATCAAGGAGCCAGTGGATTGTTTTATGAATGCTTTCCTTAAAATTAATGAGTTCTATCAAATTCTATCTCAGCATGTTTAACTCACCCATAGAGATTCAAAGATCGGAGCTTGACTGTAAAATAACTTTTCTTTGTACATACTCTACCTACATTTTGTAGCATCTCCCTCAGCCTTCCATGAAAATACACTGTTCAAAGTAAATAGAGGGATATAGAACTGTATGAGGAAATGAAAGACTTATGAAGAGATATATAATACTGAACATACTGTACTTGTGGTTGGTTCTTGGCAACTTTCCTTCCAGTATGACATTCTACAAATGTTAGGTGTTTTATCAATATTAACAGAAGATTGTGTTTGATTTAGCTGCAGAAGAAAGAGGTGATATTTGACAGACACTGAAGGACAGGGTGTTAGTTAAAAGGGAAAACTAATTTATTGGGATCATAGCCTATGGTAACATTCTCATGGGGGAATCAAATCTCCCAAACAGGGTGATCAATCACTGTCCAGTACTGATGGGAACTCCCCTAGCAAGGGTCCTTGTAGCATCATTCTTGACTAGATCAGGAGGGACTCCCTGAAGTACTTTTCTGCTCAGTTTTGATAATCCAGCTGGCAGTAGCACTGTATGACCAACCCAGCACATGCATAATTCATCACTGTTGCTCTGTCTTAACTACTAAATGCAAAACATCTCAAATACCATACCAATATACAAAAGACTGTTCTGTCTGATCATTTCTGCAGGAACAGTTTCCATTGACTGTTTACAAACATCTTATCTATGCACAATTTGATCAACATTTCAACAGAAACCACATCGGGTCTTTGAGATATTCCACCTGGGTTGTTAATCAACACATTTCAACATACAAACTGGACTAGGTGCAGCAGGACCTGCTAGGGGGAGCTTCTAGTACTACCTGAAATTTCCAGCTGGGAGCTCCAGTAACAGTTGGTCAAATACTCAATTGTGAAGGTTCAGTCTGTGACCTCACTTGGAGTCAGTCCATTGCCTCAAGTCAGCCCAGTATTACATCTATGCAGAGAAGTGGCTGGGGAGTCACTGAACCACCCAGGGAATTAAGGGCTGAAGTACCTTGGGTCTGCATACAGTCACAGTTGTGATACTCAGCTACATTGCAGATATAACTAAGAAACAAACCTGATTTTCATACTTACTGCATACTTTTAAATTAAGTTCCGTAGTTCTTTACACAACATTTAAAACTGAAGGACAAAGGATGCATCTCCTCTGTGATCACAAAAATATGACTGAAACACACTTGGGCTAACTGAAACTCTAGTAAATGTGGTGCACCTGCTGGGGCTAATTACCCAACTACTCCCCTACTGCTTGAAGAAGTTTTGCAACCACTTCTAAGCTATATGCTGTGATGGGCCAACTGCAGCTGGAAGAGATAATTGTTGTAATAAGAGTCTAGTGAGCATGATAACAATTACACAAATCCATTTCACATGTTAATGTTAGACTCTTAAATATCAAATTTTTCCAGAGATACAAGTAAATACTACAGCCATGGACAGGCCCAGAAGGCCTCCAAGTCATTGTATATGGTCAAAATGTCAAATAAACAGTGTTATTGATTTGGGTGAGTGGTTTGTGTGTGTCTTCTGTGCCTCAGACATGAAATGTCATTATTTAACCTTTTGAAATGAAGATGCTCTGAGCATAAAACTTGTAAGTCATTTATTCAGAGAAATATGCTGAGGAGAGGGAAAGGCGTAAAAACGTATTGTATATTTGAACTTGGGAGACAAGTAGCATTGTTAACAGACAGACTCGCTATTCTGGAAAATAAGAAAATGTTAGTGGAGAAAGAGAACTAAACAACTGAAGGATAGCAAAAGAAGGAATTCAAGAAGTTGTAAATGAGTTACTAAGTCTTTTAACTTCAGGTCAGTGACTGTAATCCACGCTATTTCTGTATTGATAAGAAAGTAATTACTCTTCGACACATCTGAGGGGTCTGTGGTGATATGAATTAAAGATCTGGTCCAAAACCTAATGAAAAACCTACATGTTATAAAAACCAAATACAATCAATTTAAACAAAAAGCTGAGAATACCTATTAAAATGTGCAAAATTGATTTTATGGAGAGAAAATAACAAATCCGGTACATGTCCTGGTCCTGTCAGGAACCCAGGTGTTTCTCCCTTTGTCTGATATAATGACTTCTGTAGATCAAGTGTTTTAGCCTCCCCTCACCCCCCATTAATTCCTGTGACACAGACCCCTACCCAGAAGGACTTAGTTCAAAACCTCCAAAAAGGTAACAGGATGAGAAACAACTTCACAGTCATTGATTTCATCGAGTGTGGTTACTTGCCAGATTAGAACTGCCCATTTGACTTAGCACTTTTAATCACCAACACACTAACAGAGAGCCACAGAAACATGACTGGTGATTATGTCCTCTGTACGTCCCACTCCTTTTTGGATTCTTCCCCTTAGTCTTCACAGGTTTTCTTCCAACAGAGGGTCTCCCACCAGACTCTGATTAATAGGACAGAGTCTGGAGGGGATTCATATATACCTTGTGCTTTACTTAAAGATGTCTCTTTTCCCCCCTACTTTGATAGAAAGACTGAGAAAAATCTGATAGCAAGATAAGCCAGAGTTACAGAAAGTAAAGAACTGTGAGATAATTGACTGCATTTTACAATCAGCGATTTAGATCAGTCAATAAATATTTAATGACATTTTTTAGGTCAAAATTATATGGGGCAGGAGAACGAAGGAAAAATTATGCTTTTGATATTTGTTATGTACTGCATGATTGTATCTTTACATCAAATGGAAAGAAATTTTCAAAGAAAATGTGTTTCTTTCTCATTTGTCAGGGTAGTAATAACACTTTGAAATATTGTACAAAGGTATAAGAAGAACTTCAGGGCTAGATGCATTCATTATTCTTGAAGCATGGGGCAGATTTCTTCCTCTTTGTCAAGAAAGTAAATCATAACTACCTGCCTAAAATCTGCAGATAAATTGCCATCCTGGTTCTGCAATGTAAGTTTGGGTTGCAAGTTAAAGAGATTTACTATGATGTAAGTGACAAACAGATCTAAGGTAATCCACCTATGACAATCTGCTCCCAGGTTTATATCCTATTCACTAGTCTTACAGGATACCATATACTACAGTTAAAGTCTGTTTGTATGTTTTGGCAGAGCATGTACTTAAGAGTTTCCTTTAGATCATTTGCAGCAATACCAGCAACCCAGCAAGGCTGAATCATGAGCCACTGAAATCACCAAGCTGGAGAGTTGCTAAGCTGACTGAATGAAATCACAGAGATAGAAAACCTAACAGCCTGCCTCTTGTAATCTTGTTGGAAAGGTGTGTTTTGGGTTGTTTGGTTTGTGGTTTGGTTGCTTTGTTGATTATTTTTTTTCCATAAATTCAAATTAAAAGTCTTTTCATGTGAATCATTGAACCTGAAATTCTTGTAGTTCTGTCCAATGTGAGGGGAACCATTTCAGTCCTCTAAGGTACAGATACCAATAAGTAATAGGAATCCCAAATACGTGGCATTGTACTTATGGCACTTGGTAAATATTGTTAGACGAGTGACTGATTAAAAGGAAAATGTAGCTACATAAACTGTAATTTGGCAGGAACCCATCCAATCCCTTAGCAGTTACATTATTGGGATGTCTCATCTGAGATAAAAGGAAGCAGCTGTTTTCTTGAGGCTGCAGAATTTTGTAGTTTTGCATTAAGAGAACTAAATTGGTGGGAAGTACTCGATTTCAGTTACTTATCCTAAAGGATACCTTCTAGCCAAAAGAAAAACTAATAAAAAATATCCTAGTAGGCAGAGGAGAAATGAGGAAGAAGGAGAAGGAGAAGGAAGGGGAAAATGATTTTCTAAGCACAGCTTCCCAGGAAGTATAGAAAAGGCTGAAAATGCCATTAGACTTAGTGAGTGGGACGGGATTAGAAACTGTGAAGAGTTTCCCATCAACTCCATTGCCCTGTGGGCATGTTTGGGCAATAACTCATTAAAACCCAGCTCCTTCCAATAAGGAATTGCTTTCTCCTCACTCACAGAGCAATTATTTGCCTTTGCAAAAGATGATGTCACTTATGAACACACCAATATTTTACAATTGAAGACTGTACCCTAAGCTTCAGTCCGCTTGATTAAATACAATTGCCTAGAGCCCATATTTAAGTCAAGTGAGGAGAGGAATCTAACTCAAAATACTTACATATGTGTACACCCACCTGTTAAAGCATCTCAGCTTGTGTATGGGTTTGTCAGGGAATCCACACATGGTTCTGCAGAAACCTCACATTTTGTTCTCCAGGCAGATCCCCTCCCTTCCCTTTGCAATCACATTAAGTGCCTGGTGTAACCTAGCACAAATGGATCTGGAGCTCTTCAGATACTCACAGACCACAGTGGGAATCGCACTGAGTTACCTGGTCCACTTTAAGGCAAACTGGAGCACTTCAGAGATGTGCTCTTTCCAGAACTGGAAACACAAAGCAGACACTGATTCATCAGCCACGTACAGACCAACAGCAGCCAATACAGAAGGAGCCAAAAAAAGTCATTATTCCATCAGAAATCATAATTTAAAAAACCCCCAAAACTCCAACACTTTGCAGGAACTGCAAAATCTAAGGAAATCTGAACAGAAAGTAGGGAGAGGAGCAACAGATCCTGGTCTGGTGATGCAACCCAGCATGCTTACCTGACTCTCCAATAACCCACCTAGAGAGCAGTAGAGAAACCTGTAGCTTAACAATAACCTTCAGCTCATCAGAGTCCACCTAAGACAGTGACTTAAATCTTTTCAGGAGCTGCAGCTGTGGGCTAGGCCACTGCATCTTTTTCCTCAAGCTGAACGTGATTTCTGACATAGCACAATCTCCTGTGATGGAATCACTTCTCCCTATTCAGTTCTGTGTTCACTTGAGCTGGTATACCTTTTAATGCTTGAGTTCAAAAGAAAGTAGTTTACTAGTTCCAGCTAGGGATAGAAAGCAAATACAGAGAGATCTGTATTTAAATCAAATGAGACTTTAAATTAAAGGTTTCGCTCAGTTGTTATGAGTTCAGCATGAATACTTTTTTTCCTCCTGAAATTACTGCAGGCTACCATATAAAGGATGCCACTTTAGTGGAAGATTATGGCAGTGGCATAATTTGCTTCTGATTAGCTACTTACTGTATTTAGTAAAATGAATGCAAGAACATAACCTGAGTCTTCAGGAAACCAGCTAGGAGCAATCTAGCTCTATCAGGATTAATAAAAACACTAGCTATTTCTTGTCTTTCTCTCCCCAGTTTACTTTCTACTTTATAATTAATCAATTTCTTGTTTACTTGTATCTGTAAATTAGAAGCAGTGCACTAAACAGAGGAGGTAAAGAAAAGAATAATCATTCCTAATCTAGCCACAGCTGCATTCAAATTAAAGAACAATCATGCAGATTAGCTCCTCAAGAGACAGATAGAGATTAATGGTTAGGTTTGTAACAGTACGAGGCCATTTATTTACAATGAAAGTTCAGCAGCAGCTTAGAACAGATGCAAGTTTCAATTTACATCACTGAAATTTTTTAAAGTGGTAAGCTTTTTCTGGTCTTGTTTATCTTTTTGTACTTTTCTTAGCTTAAACATAAAAAGACATTATACATCATGTTCTGAAGCTGTTTCTAAATGATCACTGTATCTTTTTTTTTTCCCCCCCTAGAGGACAGAGAGCACAGAATCAGTGACTTGAGTTTCCTAGGTAGTCCAGGTAATACTAAGAAGCACAACTGTTTTTACTACATCTGCCTTTAAGCTGTATAGATGCCTACACAACAACAAAGAATTTTGTCTCAACATTCTGAACAGAAATTAAGATGAAAGGTTTCTCTGTGCAGTTTTAAAAGAAAAAATTATCCTGAAGGATCAGGTGCCAATTGACCATTTGCTAGTTTACATTCTAAATTTCATTGTCAATAGCTTCCACCAGCAAGCAAATAGGGAAGGGATGTACTGATTTTTATTCTCATACGTATTGTTACAGGTGCTCCTATGATTGCTCCTATCCTGTACAAATAAAATAAGTTTATATGTAAAATGTATTCTCTGTGAAGTCTGACAGATTGTCAATATATGGAGCTTATTTAGTCAATTTTGACCCACTCCAATGATTCTTTCATAAGTAACTTCTAACAGTCTTTATCTTAGTCTTTTTCACTTCTCATGTCACATTTCAAATTTCATGATACATATTTGCATCTTGGTTTTTGATCTCCCAAATACATTAGGGATAATAGGAGTTGCATCAAGTTCTCAGCACTGAAAAAACAGAGAGGAACAATTTCTATGTGGCTTGTTCGCCTCTTAATGCAAAAGTGCCATCAATGTTCTGTGAAGTGCAGTCACTAATAACCTTTTTGAACATTTATTCTTTGTCCCTGTGATGGTGCTTTATATGTTCATAGCATTAAGATTCACCTCTGAGCTTCTTCCACTGCTCATTTTCTGTGCCACTGCCGGTTGGTGTTTTTGTAGCCGTGCATGCAAGAATTGGTTCTCAAGTGAATTATGCCTGTCCCTTATTCAAAACTGTATTACTTCCTATCTTAACTGTATTTAAGTCCCTTCCCATTACACTGCAAAAAGTCCTCCTTTTGAATTTCAGTGACAGAGGAATGCTCTCACCTAACTGTTCTCTCACTTCACATAAATTGTCCCCATCAAGCCTCAATCACTCACTGTAACTTCCATCTTTTTCTTCCATTTATAGTATTTCCCTTGCAGTTCTGAAATTTCTATGAGAACTTGTCTTGCCCTCACTTTGCTTCTGAAATGTCATCCCACCAAACCCCCATGGCATTCCACAGCTGAGAGGAAAGTGTTAAGAGCCAGGAAGAGGGATATTGATTTAAGATTTCAGCAAGGATTCCCTTCAAAGCTCCCATTTAATTTGGAATGGAATGACAGATGTGAGTGGTGTCTGTGGTTGGGATTTGGGAATTTAACTGTATGGAATAAAACTGATTTGACAAGCTATTGTCTCCCAAGATACTTACTTCAAATGTCCTGGAGGATAACTTTGTCCTCTATCCTATCTTTGGTGTTCATGGTATTCAGTCCTGCTCATTTCTAAGTCCCATCCGTAGGGAAGTGAGCTGCACAAGTGCTGTATAATGTTTAAAGAGAAGCAACAACAAAATCATAATCTTGCTGTTGAGTAGTATCATCTCCTGTCATGGTTACAGTTGCAAAGTAAGTCTGCTTAAGACGGTTTCAATGTCTTCCATGTTAATAGCTGTAATAGCTGTCTTACTGGACTGTCCCTCACGAGCAGGCTGTTTACTAAGTTGGCTTTAATTTCATAACAGATGAAATTACAAAGAAGATGTGGTTTAAAGCATACAATAAATCCCAGCCAGATAGATCTGGAGAGAGCTGTCCTAGTGTTTCTTATGTCCATTCAGAGAAGGTTTCTGTACACTACTGTTTTACAAATATGCCACCATGATTTTTTTTCTTTAATGTCTTTCCTCTGAGGAGCTACAGCACCACTTTATTAATACATGAATGGGAAAAATTTATCGTATGTGTAATTACATTTATGCCACTTAGGACTTAAGGCTTCTGCTAGCTGGAAGGACAGTATGACCATTCACAGCTATTGCGTCCCAAACTCGTATCAGCTCACTGCATCACCTGCACAATATGTTGCTCCATATGCGGACAGGTCCTGAAAACACTTATAAGGCCTATGGATTCACTGGAAACATTTTGCTTGATTTGATTGTGCTCTAAATAGGTTCTTAAAGTATTGGCAGGGGTGCCTGTTTTGGCTTTAGGTTTTCTTTCTTGTTTCCTTGGCATGAATTTCTATTTAGATTGCTGCCTGTCACTCCTGGTTTTAAATTTTGTATGTAGTTGGGGGCAAATTATTTTTGTTTACAAATAATACTGTAAATCCTCAGATCTCTGAGTCACTTTTGCTTGGGCGTCTGTTTACTGTGCATGGAGTCTTAAAAACAGAATTATACCGACAGCCTATTAGTACCCAACAATTTTCTTATTCATGGCTAATGCTCATAGTAGTGTGTTAGGAGCAGCGTGCCTCAAGGCCAGGCATTTGTGTGCTTACCTCCCTCAGTATCTGCTGTCCAAGCTGTCACCACGCAGATGAAGATGTGTCAGCCTTTGTTCCTGGGAACAAGCTGATCCTTGGTCTTCCTGAGTTGCCATCCTCTGACTGCCCACTTTCTCATTAGTTTTTATATCTTTTCATGTGGGTGTTTCACTTCTGAATCCTTGAGTTACTAACTTGTTATTAATTCAGCACACTCACTCCTGTACTCTGTGTTCTTTTCTTCTTTCTCATCTTGCCTGATGTAGTACCCTCTGTGCTCCCTCACTTACAAACTACTAGGGGTAGCCATAGCTCAACGATTTCTTCTTAGTAAGTCAGAATCAAGGTCATGAGATTGGGTCTCACATAATGTATGTTTGGACATAAGCTACAACATGAGATGACAAATAATTTCATAGCCGTTTCCAGTGAAGAAGGTAACAAAACATTAAAGAGGAGTAGAAATGAGGGTTGGGAGGTATTTCAACTTAATTGCATGGATATTTGTCAGAACCTAGTATCCTTTGTGGAAATGCATACTTTGTTCTGAAACTATAAATTAATTTCTCTGAATTTTGTAGCAAAGCTACTATTCTAAGGAATAGCTAATTTCTTTTTCACTGTAGAAGTTTGTGGCTTTGAACAGTTTTATTTACCGGGCACCACTGCAGTACTACATGCTTTATGTGCTTAGTAGAAAAGTTAAAAATTGAAAATGTCAGGATCATTGAAAACTTTAAACATGTCCAAATTTACAATTATTGAAATAATTTTCTCTAATGAGGTCTTTTGGACAGGTACTAGGTGTTATTCCTACTGTGTTGTTTCTGATGTATGGTGATAATGTAGAATCAGTGTACAGAGGTTTCTCGTACGAGTTTGATGCAATCTTGCTCATGTTAGGTGAATCTTCTTTAATGAACTGAAAGAGGTACAAAACTAGAATTAACAGTGCAACAAACATACATATGAACTCCCAAGGCACTTCTTAATAAAGTGACTTTTAAAAGCAAAGGGTTAAAGAAACAGAAGTCAGCTTTGAAAGGCATTTTCTGTGTATCAAAACAATAAACTCAACACTTTCTCCCAAATTGCAGGCAATTTTCACGAATTCAGGTGCCTTTTTGAGTTCTGAGTATGATAAAAATATGTGATAATTAAAAGGAACAGCCAACTGAGGAAATGGTGAACTTTTCAAAGTCTCATTAAGCTCTTAAACCCAATAAATTGGCAAAAAAGCCAATGTAGTAATGTATAATCAAATAAGTAATTTTTGTCTAGACAAGTTGTCACAGAAGCACTGCTGCAGAACACTGAATAATATGCAACAGAAAGTACATTTATGTAGGAATGCATAAAGGTGTTCCAAAAAACATCTGAGCTAGCAATCATACTATGTGCTGCTCTGTCCAAGCTGATATACCTTGAATAGTGTTCAGAGATACTCTGTCATTATATATATAAATATTGTAATATACATATAACCAGCTGTAATTGATGAGTGTGTAATATGTCAAAAATCTACATCTTGATTTGTATTAAGTTGCATGTATAGACTATGTGGTCTTGTTTTTACTTTTATGGAGGTAGATGGCAAAGTGACTAGTAATTCCAAGGATAACTGTCACCTTTTTAATAGACAAGGACAGTGCTTAATAGCTTAGAATTTAGTAGAGTTTTCTGAAACTAACCAATAGAAAAATCTGCTGAGTGGACTGCCAAGTTCCTGAAGCCTGTCAAAAGTATTTTAGATTAATTCCCATCTCGTTGAATACTGAGAGTGCTTGGAATCAGAAGATGTTGAATGCTCTTTGCATGCATGAAGTGACTCATCCTCACAACACCATCTATAAGAAAATTCTCTGAACATCCCCACAAGTGCCAGAAGACAAGTAAGAAATGGGTTCTCACACCAAACCACTGTGGGACCGAAATTCTTGATTTAACTTCCTCCTACTGTTCCAAGAAGCCCCTATAACCTCACTAGGATGATAAAATGGCACTTAAGTTTAGAACAACTTGTTTTAATATTTTGCCTTTTAAATCACATGCAAATTCCTTTCCAGGAGACTCACCAAGCTCAAAGAGCATTCACACATTCAGCTACACCAACTGCCCTCATGTAATTTCATGCTCTTGCATGCCCTGTGGTGTGCTTCGTTCTTAGAGAAGAATTTCTGTAAGAGATGCTCAACCTAATTGGGAGTGCTCCTATTTCACATGATGTAAAAAGAATAGTTGTGGAAAGTAAGTGTCCATCATCTCTGTTCCTTTTGTTAGAGCTGCTCAAATAATAACACAACAAAAGACGGTGCATCATTTGCCTAGTATGGATGTTTGCATTTATTTACAAGGCATCATTTGACTGGTTCTTTTTATCTGTAGTACTTCTTGGATGTTCTATTCATTGATCATTCATCTAGGTGCAAGTGCTTCAATAAGGAATGAGATTTCTGTAGATTTTTCACGGAATACAACTCTCTCTGCCATTACCAACAAGACCAAAGTGGCATATTTGATGCTCAATTTTGTCAAGGAAAAGGAATTAAAGTTAATATTCCTTGAACCTTTTCTACAATTACAGGTTTTTTTCCCATCAAAGGACAGACAATTTACTGTTAAGAAATTATGTCACTTGAAAAATAGCATGTTTTCTAGTGCAAGGAAATTTCTGGGCTTCCTTTTCAGAAGTACAGTGTTCGAAACAGTGAACACACACATGCGTGTAAGATTACCTCTTCCAAAAAATGTTCTTGGTGTATGAACTATGGTTCCAGTGAACTTTTCACTCAATCATACATAATATGTGGAGGAAGCAAGAAAGAGAGAATGGTCTTATACAAATGGAGGAATATGAATGGCATGTTTATCAATTATTTTAGCAAAATGAAAAGTGATTGGCAATGTTACGATATAAAATTGTCTGCTGAAACTGAAAAGTGAGTGGAAAGCTTTTTTAATTTTTTGTGAGGAGCTTCTCTTTTCCACATGAAATCAGCTATATATTTCTATATTACTGGACGGCATCCAACAGAGTTTGTTCCTCTTTACTTTAAATACTTCTTACTGCAATGAATTGCAAGAGGTTTTCTAAAGCAGACTAACAGTCATGCCTATGGGATTCCTCTGTCTAGTAGCTTGGCCTTCTGGGTTTACACTGTGTTTTTGGTGGCATTTTCTGAAAATCCTTTATTATGCTTTTTTTGGTGGTAGTCATTCAAAACTTCAGGTAATCCAAATTTCTGCTAGTTTTCTGAAAATGCAGCTCAAATGTTCTTAAGTGAAAGCTCAATGGGATGATTATATCTTATGTTAAGCTGAGACCAAATCCTTAGTATGAATAACACAGACTTACCCTACTGTCGTAGTTTAACCCCAGCCAGCAACTAAGCACCACGCAGCCACTCACTCACTCCCCCCCACACCCAGTGGGATGGGGGAGGAAATTGGGAAAAGAAATAAAACTCCTGGGTTGAGATAAGGACTGTTTAATAGAACAGAAAAGAAGAAACTAATAATGATAATGATAACACTGATAAAATGACAACAGCAATAATAAAAGGATTGGAATGTACAAATGATGTGCAGTGCAATTGCTCACCACCTGCCAATCGCCACCCAGTTTGTCCCCCAGCGGTGATCCCCCGCCCCCACTCCCCCCAGTTCCTATACTAGAGGTGACATAACATGGTATGGAATACCCCGCTGGCCAGTTTGGGTCAGCTGCCCTGGCTGTGTCCTGTGCCAACTTCTTGTGCCCCTCCAGCTTTCTCGCTGGGCATGAGAAGCTGAAAAATCCTTGACTATAGTCTAAACACTACTGAGCAACAACTGAAAACATCAGTGTTATCAACATTCTTCACATACTGAACTCAAAACACAGCACTGTACCAGCTACTAGGAAGACAATTAACTCTATCCCAGCTGAAACCAGGAAACCTACCATCCATGTCTAGTGGTAAATTACATTCTGCAATGTAAATGTAAAGTGCTAAAATTTCGAGAACAAGATTTAATTGTGGAACTCAAGTTGCAGATGAAGTTCAGCCCTAGAGAAAGTTTTAAAAATGTCAGTTAAAAATGGGTAGGTTTGTTCCCTCTTCACCTTCTTCTCCTCAATAGTTGTGTTACTTTCAGCACTCTGGGCTTTGTTGCACAGGCCAAATGAGAAAACATCAGCTATTTATTATAGCAATTGCACAGTATTTTTCTGTTCTAGAAAAGTGCAGGCTATTTCAGATGGATGGAGTGAGGAAAAAGCTCTCAACATGGTGGGTAATTAGTTGGAATTCAGGTAGGTTGGTTTTTTTGGTTTGTTTTTTTTTTTTTTTAAACCTGAGTCCAAATCTGGACTGAAAGCTTGTGAATTAAGTAATGTATTAACAATGTTTCAAAAAATGAAATGACGGTAACTCTAGCGCATAGCTTTGACACTGCAATGTAGCTCTGTGCATCTTTATGTAATCCTGTCAAAATCCAGAGGTTCATCTTCAGGCCTGTCCAGTGCTCATTTCATGCTGATACTTCCTTCACAGGACACAACTTTGAATGTCTGTGAACCAAACACAGTTTAAATGGAGCTATGGGATCAAATATTGATTTCTGAGAAAACAGTCTTTGAAAGAGCGTAGTATATATTAAAAACGACTTGGGCTCAATAATGCTTGAAGGATTCACAATGGAAAAAAATGCGAAGTAATTAAAATGTCTTTCTTTCATGAGGCTACAATCCAAGATGCCTTCTAGCAAAACAAAAGGGCAACCAAAATCAATATGGTTAAGAAGGGAGACAACAAGAAAACTGAAGAAAAACCACCACCACCCCCAAATCCACATGGCTTTACAATAATATATAGGAATATGTCTTCAAAGTTAATTATAAGGACTGATTAACTCATTTTCCCAACAGGAAACAGTACTTCAAATTTTCACAAAAAGTATGTAGTGTTCTGCCTACTAATCTCAGTGGTATAAACAGCAGCGTATGAGATGCCTGAGACATAAGCTTTGCAGGTCAAGACCAGAGCCATTCAGCCCTGCTAAAACCACACACCTCCTAAGCTCCCCAAACAAGGATCTGAATCCTCCACCTCTCCCTGCCCAATAACAAACCCTCAACGGAGAACGCACACCGTAGTCCCAAGAAGAGAGTTATTTCCACACAGATATGCGTAGTCCCCTCTCACTTTCGCTGCCTATGCTACAAAGTGGTCTGATACAAACTGGAAATCACACGGTTGTGCTGATACAGTGCTCCGCCTGAGCTCAGCTTCAAAGCTGAGATTTTTAGCTTGAGCACAGCATAATGCTAATATAGCTGCTCATACAGTTTCCAGCACAGAAGTAGGTCACACTGTTGGGAACATGAATGGAGTGAGCTGTGGGCATGTGATTTATCTTAACTTGGCCATGGTCACCCAGGAAGAGTGTGCTAGGGCGGATTACTTACCTTTAAACTAATGAGTCAAGAGCCTGTGTCTTTGGACTTCTCTTTTTATAAGGTTATTTATCTGCTTTCTCTTCAGAAATACTCGACTTCAGGTGTTGTCATGTGGTAGGTGCTTTTAACTAATATATTTTGCAGCCCAACACTTGAAATTCTGCAGTGACTGCACTTCATGTGCTTCTCTTGATGCCTTCCCATTGGATTGCTTTTTAATGAGTTTTCAGGTATGAAAGTCCATGAGTAGCCCATTTCTACAAGAAAAGCAATGTGTTTCTCCCATGTTTACTTGTGTACGAAAAGAGGAAGAGTGGGAATAAGCAGTACTGAAGCTTCCAAACAGATGAAATAAATGTTTCACCAGTATTTAGGTAGTGCTATTTGGAGGACAGAGGAAGAAGTACATTTGAGAAGGGCTAGCACAGTGCCTGGAAAAAAGCAAGCAAGAACATCAGGAGGAGGAAAATCAAGAAAAGTTAAAGCCTGGCCATAGTGAAAGATGCACTAAATAACATTAGGCCTTTTGCAGGTAAATTATACAGTGCAGTTGAGCCCAGTTGCATTGGCTATGAATGCTTACCAAAACATGGCTAGCTGGTGTTTCCACAGCCTTTCCTGGTCACTTCCATACCTGGGGCTGCTGCTGTCTGCTGGTGCCTGGCATTAGCGTGTCAGCAGGGATGGCACAAGCCTTTTGTTTAATCTCAGATTTCCATTAAGATGCGACAGCATGAGCTGGTCTGTTCATCTCCTCACCAGTGCAGAGTGGTGGCTGCCTCTCCTGCGTTTGTGGCTTTTGTGGTTTCAACTGACTCGCTTCCATTTTTCTGAAAAGGAATGAAGAAACATGGGACTTGCCTTGAGAAACTGTTTAAAGAGCATGCCAGTAGCAATCCTAGCCAGAAACTGAGCAGGCAACGTGTCTAGTGCTTCCAGCAGTGAGGTAAGCCAGGCTCCCCAGTTCAGCAGGGTCTGTGTTCTGCTCTGTGATTCACTCTGTGGAACACACCAGCAACTTTTGTCCTGTATCTGCTGAAAAAGATGAATCCATTACTTTCATTTTTATACAGCACTATTCAAAGGAATATTTCATTCACTGACAAACGCATACAATAAGGTTTTCAAAATATCTTTGCCTAATTAAATGTGATTAAGAGAACAATAGTTACAATTTATTGTAAAAGGTAGAAAGCTTTAATATATTACAGAGCAAAATGGTGCTTCAGAGCATTTTATAGTCATGGCAACTTGTTTCAGTATTCATAGCTAGTTACCTGCAGTAACAGAATCTCACACAGTGTAATTCTGTCTTATCTATTGTTTCCATTCTAGATTGCAAGTTATCAAAGGCCAGTTGTCCTTTGTGCAAAGTCGTAACCAGGTTATCCTTCCACGGTGTACAATCTGTAGGCCTCTTGTGAAAGACGAACATTGCAGAAGATAGATAGATTTTTAGGGCAGATTGTTTTACCTCTATTGTCAATTTGAATAGGACGTTTTTGTCTAAAATAGTAATCTTCTCTTAGCACACAGGGGATGCTTCTGTCTTCAAAGAAGGAATTAATAAATTCCTGCTTTGGAAATGTATGAAATCCATTCCTCTGAAAGAGGCACTACTTGGAGTAATTCCAACACCTTTGCAGAACAGAAACAATGGAAATTTTTCCTGATTAATTTGTTTTATTCCAATCTTGGCTTCATAATTTTAGAACATATCTTCACAGAAAAAATAGATTGCATATTCCTGACATGTAAAATGACATTTAACACTCGGTATAGGAAGGTCACATTTAAAAACATGTCAGCTATTTTGTTTTCTACTTTCAAATTAATTGTGATAGCTGGTGTGACACATTGCAGCTGTCTATGTTATCTGATGTAATCCTGTGCTAGTGAAAACATAGTAACATTCAAGCTGGTGTTGTTTTGTAAAATCATATGTAAGGATATCTAATAATGGCAATAGGCAGTTCTGTCTGCATATGTCCATTAATCTCCTTTATGAAATGCCAGGTCTGCACTTATTTTCAAATCTACCTTTCCAGTCTCCTTGCTGCTATGAATGACTATCCAGCTATTCTATAGGGGAAAATTGCATTAGTTTACTTCTGGCATCCACTTACTAAATATATTTTAAAGGATCATTGGAATGTGATGGCATTTAAAATTTTGTGTGGAAGCACTTTCCTTCATTCCATGAAGACTTAGGAACATAAGAAATGCCCTGCTGGATCACAGCAGCACTCCATCTAGCCCAGTAGCCTGCATGAAAGCTCTCCTTTCTCAGTCGCAGCCATTAGCTGAGAATTCTTTATTCTGGGTGCGAATGACTTCTCCCAGGATGCACATCCTTACATTTATCTACACTAAAGTGATTGTTGTATAGTTTCTTGCCACCTCTTCACTGCTGAACTCAGCAGGGAAAAACTCTGCTGTCTCAATGGAGTTACAGTTCCATTTTTAAAATTTAACATGCCAGCAAGTATGTTTAGCTGGCGAAACGTTAGAAACAGCTTCTCATCAGTGTAAGTAGTTCGGAAAAAATGTTATCCATGGCCATATAAGAAAAAGCCTTGGAACGCCCTTGGACAAATCTTGGTTTGCTTTTGAAATGGAAGCAAGATTGAAGGAAACACTTGGGTAACTGGGAAAATACCACGCTAATTTGTGGCATGTTGATCATAGAGAAAAGCAGACTGCTGAACTTCACAGACCTTTTAAGGTGTGTTTTGAGTTACGTGTTTAGATTGTTGCAACTAATGCCAATCTGTAGTTAACAAACTTAAAACTGAAGAGAGTAAGTAAGCTATAGGGACTCAGTATATGCATCCATACTACACATTGAAGCTTACAAATAAGGAAGGGCAAGTCAGGATCTCTGGTTTCACCTCAACAGCAGGAAAGAGGAGCTGGCAAAGAGAGAACTTCACAGTCTCCACCTAGCCAGTGATGGTCCCGCCAACCGACCTAAAAAGTGATGATCAGCAAATGGGTAATTATGGAACTGACTGTCCAGATCTAATTTGTGTTCTGCTAAGTGATCCCTGTCTTAACATGTGGGCTGTCATCTCATCCCTCTTAAAACTGAAAGGGTCAAATCTAAACTTTCAGCTGGAAGGAACAGTACAATCATGTGGATACAAAATAGCATAAAAGTGTTTAAGGCTGCACATCACCACAGGCTTGTCTATACTGAGAAACCGCCTTGTGTAGTATTCATCACAAGGCTTGTTCAACTACTAGGTAGCAGGTGAGTAAATAAGACCTAAAAGATTACAGTCAAATCAATTACAGCAATCAGCTGTGAATTTTAATTTGACTGTACTTGTCTAAAATATTTATTTGTGCACAAGTGTGTGTATGGGTGTAAATAAGCTTTAAGAAAGTTTGATTGCATATTTGTTAGTTGTGACGCACAAAGTGTTTTCACAGTGGGAAACAGTGTATTCTTTCATTACAGTTTTCACCAGCACTCCTTCTTTCTATTTCAGACTTGTTTATTCACTGAATCTTATCTGTCAACAGACAGCCTAGCACATCTTATCATGCGTTTCGAAGTCACAGTCACCTGAAATACCCAGGAAGTAAGCAGTCAGAATTAAGGTGGTAAATGCTTCTAAGTAAGAAAGAGCTAAATAAATGATCATGTAGCAATAAGACTTTACTTTGAACAGAATACTCACAATTGGCTCTTTCCATGTGTGAAGTTAGAGCTGTTTCTTTAATCATTTTACCCTCAAGGATAAAGAACATAACTGAGTCTACAAGATAGACTCTCTCAAGGACATGTAAGGAACCAAACCAGAATTAGACACCCTATCCTTTATTTAACACTTGGGTGAAATCTAAAATACAAGATATGCAATGAACAATAGTTATTAAATTATAGATGTCTGACGTGATGCATAATTCATCAAAAGTATTATGTCCACTAGCATTTCTAAACCACAGGTATGCATCACGGCTACTGAAACTGAGCCCTTCTCCTTCTTGTCTTTTTTGTCTTAGCTAAAAATGCATTTGAATTATACAGCCAGATGCTGAAAACTTTTGGAAGTAAAATAGTGGGAAAGGAATAAGAACAGTGTGTAAGGAGCAGCTTGCCATAGAGGAGCCAGAGAACCAGTGAAGGTCTTTCTCAGATTTCAGTGCATAACTCCTGGCTGGGCCTTGATGACTACACTTTTGTTTCTATTTACTGTGTACACAGCAAGTTTAGGAAATGATTTCCATGTGATTAAGAAACAGTGGTCTTCATTGCATTTTTTTCCTTTTTCCCCATTCTGTATCAATTCATGTTGTAAGTTAGAGTAATTATGCAGCTGTTTCATAAGATGGATTATTCAAGATAAAGTACAGTTACATTATTCTGTGACTTTTTTATATTTTGTTTTGTGAATATCCAGCATATGAAGAAAAAGGACAATCACATTTTGCTACAACATTTTTCATGAAGATCGTCCCTTCTTTAGCTCAATAGATTAATTCTATTTATTTGGCACAGGGTTTTAACACCTTCTCCCAATACAGTGAGCAGCTCTGTTTGCTTCGAGAGGGCTGCTCATGAAAGAGTTCAAGGAGCTGAGCCATTTATTTTACATTCCCATAGCAGACAACTAGAAACAAACTGTTCAGGACTTCCAGGTATGAAGGACCAAATGCTGCAGTGTTTGTCAGCAGAGATGTCCTCTCTTTGTGCCATGGGCCACCTCCTCTGAGGTTAACACCATACAGACCCAAATCCATAGTAAATAAAGGATTCTGGGGAGTCAGGCACAAGGTTTAAACAGGCTATTTTGGGGGCCAGTGGTACTCTCTGCTCAGTCCCCTCACTCAGCTTCAGTGAGGAGGATGGGAAGGGAAACGTAGGTGAATGTAGTTGCTGGCACCACAGCAAGATCTGCCAGTCCTGAATTAGCGTATGTGAGGAACAGAGCCTTCATGTAAGATACATAGGCCTGTCACGTCTCTCATAAATACTTATCCTTGCTTGAGATTCGAATACAGTACACATACTGTTTCAAATGACACCCTCTGTGTTGGTTAACAGACTTACGTGATTCATCTGTGATGATAAATTCACAGTCCTTTGCTTTTGTGTCTACACTCTGCCTCAGAACTAGTATTACGAATACTCCCCAGCTCCCTTCTGGCAGCAGTGATGTTATAAATGGATTTGAACTGCCTGCCCCAGGTCTGAGGAGGTTTTATGAACTAACGGTATTGCTCACCAGTGACAGCCCTGAACTTCTGTCAAGCCTCAGTGCTACAGCACACTATGAAACTATCCCAAGAGGATAATCTTATAGTGGGCATTACTTATTTTTCATTTTTATGTGCAGGGTTTGGTTTTTTTCTTAATACAGGGATAAACTGTCATCTTGCTTGCTTTCAAGTGCTTGTTTTCAAATTATTGTCTCACTTTCTATAAAAGAGAAAAAAAGAAATAATGAGCCACTTAGCAGTTACGCTTCTTGTCTGTTTTGGAAGTGAAGGCAGAAGAATGTACAAAGCCAAACCATCTAGTTATCTGTTTGCATTTTGTTTGAACGCTCATGTCTTGTGCTGCTGGTGGTGGTGGAATAGGAGCAGGGAGGGGAGGGGAGTGTTTTAAAATTACTATTGACAACATGATCCAGACATGATCCAGCTGGGAGAATGACTCAGAAAGCATCATCCTTATTTCCTTATGCTGAAAGTACATTTGCCGGAGGACAAACCCCCACAAAGTAGTTATTATATAAGGTTCAGCTTTTTGATAGAATAGATTAGTTCAAAGAGGCAAGCTGAACCGCTTGCCTTTTTCTGGGATAGCACGGATTCCAGACCCCACATTTACCTCCTCAAAGGTGTCTGTATACAAGCAACCTCTCTTCTTTCTAAATAGGATAGTGCTGGAAGCTGTTGTTACTCTTTCAGGAATTGCCACATCCTTTGTTTCCTACACAAGGTTTTATGGGTCTGGATTTCTATGGCTATGGAGAACACAGTGGTCCCATGCATGAGCAGTAGTATCTCATTGTGTTTTGTAAGGTAAGAGTGTCTGAGCATCCCACAACAAATGAAAACACCGTTACAATCCTTTCTCATGACGCCTAAACTGGCTACTATGGCAGAGACCGTAGTTTTATCAACTCAGAAGTTCAGGGAGGGTTGCAGACTACAAAGGCATCTTTCACTCTTATTTCTGTAGTAGGCACAAAGAAATGTTACAGGCAAAGCCTTCCTTCTGCTTATGTTTCTGTACCCTTGATTTTCCCAGTCCAAACACTGAAGTGCATGTAGAAGAGAGACGAACAGACAGAAGAACGACAGCTTTGCTAGATGAGTGCACAGAATAAGAAAAAAACCTGTATTATTTAAAGTACTTAGCTCACTCAAGAAACAATTTTCTAGGCCCCATGCAATAATTGAATAAATTATGGTCTTCACTTCATAAAATGCATATAGTCAAAATAGGGAGGACTACCAAAACATCAGAGGGAAGTGAAAATTGAATCATTTGCTTAAGAAATTTGTCTAGGCAGGAGCTTTAAGTAGAGTCCGTGTCTCAAAAGCCTTAGTCCTGCTCTTGTAGTGCAAGAAAATTGAGGTTCTGCTCTTGCTGGAGCCCTGGACTCAATTTGCATGTGACCTGTAGGCAAATCTAACAGTCATTTAAAATTTTGATATATTCACTTTTTAAAGATTTGCTACTTTATGTTTGTACATACTTATTACGAAACTTGAGACTTGCATTGGATTATTCTCTTTTGTGTATCCTCAAGATCAATGAGAGCATAAGTTAGTTATAATTTTCAATAAAGAGAAAACACTAATCTCCAGAGTAAGAAAAAGACATTTTTACATTTCAAGAGGAAAAAGAATGCAGCAAAGCCGTGTGGGACTCGTTTGATATTGCTTTTTATGGCATCCTCAATGAAAATAGAAAATACTAAAGCATTGAATTACTATCAGGAAACCCCTCATTCTTATATCATCAAATTATTTCTCTTTTGTTTCATCTATCATAATGTGAACTTTATAAAAAGAACAGGCAGTCTTTAAAATTCATATTTATTTAAAATAAATTCATCTGTGACCTTTAGGCAAGGAGGAACTCATTTCTTTTGTTACCTTTTGATAATGTCTGATTTAGTCTGATTCTCTGATAAAAATGAAATTTACTGCAGAGTCATGCAGAAAATAGATAACAGAACAGTGGGAACATGCACAAACTGAACAATGCCATCTTCGTAGTACTGTTACTTGTAACGTTTCTTTCATGTTTTGATTTGCATTAGAAATTTCATAGTCTTCATTACTTTTGTGATTTAAATCAAGAAGGTAAATAATGGAAGGAAACTGGAAACCGTTTTAGAAATCATATGTTTCAGGGCCTCATAGAACTGGATAATTTGTTAGAGTTCTCTAGGGTAATCAATGACAGATTATCACTACTCGCCTTTTTCTTGCATGTCTTGGGAATTCCTGGTATAAATTATAATAAATTAATCTTCACACAATAAGAAACGGACGAAAGAAACTTAATCTTATAAAATATCACCCAGTTTTTTATCTAAGTTCTAGAAGAGGTCTAAAAGAAGATTTTAGCTTTTTTTTTTTTTTTTAATCACTGCCAATTTTTTACAGACCTTTCCCTCATTCTTTGCATTTTTTGTTGATTAAATAATTATTCATCATTTTGGGCATAGATCTCCTTTTCTCCAATGACTCAGCAGCCCTATCAGAATGGGCTACGCCTATTTCTCTTTGGACCCTTCAGCAAAAACTATCCTGCAAATAAATAAGCCATGACAATCTTCCTATGTAACCTCTAAAAGCAAGCTAAAGCATTTTGTATCATGAATTTTTTTTTCCTTTTCCTTTCTAACAGAACAACTTAAGTTCATGAAACTTTCCTTTTTTTTTTGTTTTGTTTCACCTTTAACATTGACTGCTATAAATAGAAGTTTATTAAAGATGCAAGTCTGCACCTTTTTAACCAGCTTTTTACAGTCATAATGAGAGCTGGAAATGAGCATGACCCAAAGGAATTATGGCTGAATATCATCCACTAAGTGTTCTTTCTTACTGATTTCCCTGGAAGCTTTAACGTATTCCAAGCAATTCATGTGCAAGAAAACTACACTGCACTGTCTTCATGAAAAGAGGTGAGAGGATTGCTTGTGAAATGGCTTAATAAAGATGTAAAATGGAGTTGCCTTGTGTCTGACATGAGTATTCTTAGAATACATTCCCATTTTATGGTTTTGGTTTCTTTTGCCTGTTAAAAGGTCACAAGATCCCATTACAGGTCATGATGAGTACTTACATGTTCAAGACTAGCCAGTCTCATTGACGTGCAACTACAGAAAGGTTGATTTTAATTATAGTTGCAAGTTTCTTTGTTTTTGCATTGTCAAAAACAAAATAAAGAGTGAAGCTGCTTTACCTTTAACTGATACACATTTTCCTGTCTGAAATAAGATAAGTTTAGAGTTCTGAGAAAGGATGAGAATTTTTCAAGCAGGTGATTACTCGGTAAATGGTAAAAGTAAGTTAGAAGATTTGTACAAAAGGACCAAATTAGGGACATGGGTGAAGATGAACTGTAATAGTTGAAGTGAAAAAAAAAGATTCTTACAACTTTATGAAAAGTACAGCTTTTCATGGTAACTTCTAGTGAACAACATTCATTCTCTTTTCCAGATTATGTGATGACTGCATCAGGTGATGAAGTGGATTTGAAAAATATGTTCAGAAACACTTCTAGGCAAGACTGTGATGACAGTCCAGTCTAATGCAAAGAAAAATTGCAAATCAATACAACTTACATCTTTTTGAAAGTCTGGTTACTGTTGTAGTTGAGAACTTAATGCTATTTACTTTGCTTACATCATCTAACCTGTTTATAAACACAAACCTCATGTAAGGCAGACAAGCAGTGGACCATCTGGGTAAATTGAGTCAGACAGAGAAGAACAAACAACTCTATCCTTAATCAGGGAACAAGAAATAAAACATTTTTCACACACCTCATTTGACTAGTTTCTAAGGCAGTAATGACTGAACTCATCAGAGAGAGATCAGAAGTAAAAAAACAACAAAAAAAACCCATCAGCTTTGAGATGATCATAAGCATCTCTGAACAGCAACAACAGCATGAAGACAGGCCAGATGAAAATAAAATTTCCATAAATGTCATGCTCATCTTGTGACTAGGAAAAGATTTGTTTATAAAAATGCAAATTGACTTTCATGGAAAATGTTACCAAAATAACCCTCCCCCCTTTTTTTTCTTCCAAAGTGGAGGCATCTAGATTCTTTTTTTCTCTTAAAAGAGAAATAGAGGGGAAAGAGGAAGGCCAACAGAAATCACTCTGTTAACTAATGTTTCCTTAATTTTCCTCAAAATTTATTCAACTTGTAATTTCACAGGCAATCAGAAAACATAAACCACTGGAATTCATTTCTGTTGGAACATAAAACCCCACTTTTTTACTATGAGAGTGACTGAGCACTGGCACAGGTTTCCCAGAGAGGCTGTGGGGTCTCCATCCTTGGAGATATTCAAAACCTCAACTGGACATGGTCATGGGCCACCAGCTCTAAGTGGCCTTGCTTGAACAGGGGATTGGACAAGATGACCTCCAGAGGTCCCTTCCCACCTCAACTGTGCTATGATTGGGCAGTTTTTGAAAGAAAAAGAAAATTCACATTTCCTGAGATCCTCTTGAATTACTATGAGTTATTATTTAGGAGGTTAGTAATCTCAGTAAATAGTAATACTAAATCAGGTTTACTCCATGACTTCGATAGAGTCATGCTTTTTTTTATGCTGGAGAATGTATCAGCTCTTGTTCAAAGATGTCAAGTCTGTTTTGAGCCTTTGAAGGGAAAGTAAAAAAGGGAGAGAGATTTATGACTGATAATCATGATTGACCAAGAGATAAATGGGCCCTCTTTTAAAGCACGGAGTAGTAATGAAGGAAACACAGTAAGCTGAATGCTTAGTAAAAGAATATCGAGTCATATACAAATCAGTACTAGAATTCTTCTAGGAGAAACAGCGTCCTTCAGTTCACTTGTTATTTTGGGAAAGGATATTTTATAATATTATTATAAAACTGAGCACTCTTGCAACATCTATTTCACAGGAATCAAGTGCTATCACTTAAAAAGAAATATTAAATCATATGGGTGCTATTCTACAGGTCCTTTATTTTAGAAAGTCCTAGGAAATCAAATGAGAAGCAATGTATGTGTCACCGAACTTTTAATGTGCTTTTAGTAGAGACTTTTCTACTAACGTGTAAGACACCTAATGTAAGTTTAACTAACCATGAAAATTACTGTCTGATGTGCTGCTTCTTGAACAGAATGCAAAGGATGCAGACATTGAAACAAACTGAAAGAATACATTTCCCATGGGAATCTCTCAACATTTTAGGTTTCCTATTTGGATTAATTTTTCTCCTTCCACAGTGAAATCTGTGCCATGGCCATGATAATTTTACACACTACCCACAGATTTAGAAAGCCTAAATTCAGAATCAACAAATAACTGGTGAAGAGTTCTTTGCTAAAAGCGTTCATGAATTTTTAGACTTTTCTGAGATAAGACTGCACAGGAAAGAATGTTTCTCTCAATTTCAAGCTGCTAGCCTATGCCCTTTTATGCTTAGCCATTATTAAGCAGAGCAAGGTATTTTTCAACACTGATAAACTGAAAGCTTGTCCTTCTAGATGACATCTGAAGATAAAGATTAAACTGTAGTGAAGATAAATTACCTACTCAGTTTCCAGTTTAATTACATTTTGTATTTATAACATTCTGCATTATTCAGGAAAATAACACAGAATGCAGTAACGAAGTAGTACACTTTTTGTTTTACTAATTTCAAGTAATGTTCCTGAATAATATTTTTACTTTAAGTCTAATTTATGTGGTTCGTGTTTAGCATGTCAAGGTCATTCTTGTATGCTATTTTTGAATTCTAGCTATCTGAAGGACGGTGATTTTGCTTATAGTACTTGGATCTTATAATTTATATTCTGCTTATTTGAAGCCACAGTGAACACTGAGATAGTTTAGAAGACATTGCCCCACAGTAGCTTGTTTTTTTAAAAATATTTATGCACTGAAATTTCTGTGAAAAAAGTATCCCAAACAGGATTCTATAAAACATGATCAAACATGAAGCAGGCAAATTCCTAAATGATGGACTTTTTTTTCCTGAAGTTACTGAAATGTAACAGAAAGGATAAGTTGGCTCACTTGTGCAATATACAGAGAGTTTGCTCTATGTTTGTCAGCCGAAGTGAAGTGCTCATGAAGACCGGACTCATGACAGGATCTATACATCAGTGGCTGAAGATACCAAGGATGCTGGAGTACCTCATGAGTTAGATGAGTGCTTCCAATTCAAATTCCAATTATTTCAAAAGTGTTTACATGTCTTTGTGGATCCTTCTGTTACTCCCCTTGTGTTAAAAATAACTTTGGGGAATAACTACTGAACCCGTTGGGGATATTATGGTGTTATGCAATTGTTTGGTTGAGCGCTGTCCACATGCACTCATATGGAGGAAGGTGAGGCATTAAAAAAGAAAAAAAGGCAACAGCTTCTTTAGTTGATATGGATGGTATGCTGACAGTATTATTCAGTATGTTTCTGAGTTGGTGAATACTTGTTATCTATCTGCAACAGGAATTCCAACATACTGTCCAAATTTTTCATTCATGAACAGCTTAGTGTTTTCAAAGCCATTCAGTGTGTGTTGCTGACAATTCCCCGTAAAGTTTAATAGTACGGGTACCCCAAAGTTAATTATTAAACTCTTAGTTACTGTTCTTGAGGCTGGGAAAACCTTGATGTTGATGCTCTAGTCTGACCTCTTTGATACCTTTGTGACAGATATTCCACCCAAAAATTCCTTTCGTGAGGCAAATATTTTAATTCCTGAAAAAAAAATTATTTCTTTTCAAAAGACACTCAGAAGTGATGCTATGACTCCGTGGTAGATAATTTCCCATATCATTCTGTCAGGACATGTTATTATCCATAACATTTTACAGCTAGAAGTTTGAGCTTTCTCAGCTTCAGCATTTGGATGGCAGGTCCCAGATGCTTGTTACAGCTTGTCAGCTAACCTCCCAGACTGGTTCTGTGACTTATGTCCTTTCTGCACAGTTATATAAATGTCCCCTTACATGACAGTAGTTATATTCTGTGATTCTGTAACCTCTTAACCTTCCTTACTTATAAAGATGATGATGATGTGAGCTCCTTCAGTGTCTCAGTGAAAGCAAAGCTGTTTTTTTTTTTTCCAGAGTGGGAGTTAGTTACTCTTGCAGTGGTTTACTGATCCCTCTCTATTTTTCAGGGCTCCCAGAGCCCAGCCAGTGTGGGTGGATGCAGTGGGCAGGTAGCTGCCTCGTTCCCATGAAGCAAGTAAGGAATGAGAGAAGAGAACCCACAGCAATGCCAGTGGAATGTCTCTAGCAAGTAGAGAGAAGCTTTCTAAGCCCTTTAATCAGTGTTTCTGGAAGGCTAATGTAATGTCGCTGAAGAGCAAGCTCAAATTTAGGCTGATGAAATTTACAGCATGTTAAAAAGTACTGGCGATACGTAACTTCAATTTTTTTCTCCCTAGAGCTGCAGTGCTGACAGATGCTATGAAGATTTCTTCTCAGTATACTTAAATCAGGCAAAGATTAGAAAACAACAAAAGGACTGCTTAAAAGCAGCACTAGAGCTTGATAAAAAGAACAAAAATATTTTATGAATAATACATTAACTTATTATTATTAGGCAAACAGATGAGAATTATAGGCTAGCCCCACTCCCAGCAAGGTATGAGTGTGACCTCCAAAATTACCATCCTCAAAATCCTGGCATAGCTGCCACCCAGCCCTGAAGATGCCTCAGTTCTTAGCCTAAAAACACCACATGCAGGTGACTGCCATCCCTGGGAACTACAGATTTCATTGTGAAGGTTTAAAAGGTTGATACGGCAAAGCTCAACACTATTTCTCAATTCTGTTTTTCTTTTTGTCAAGACCTTAAAGCCAAGCATATAATGTTGGTACCAGAGTAATTCCAGTGATGTTGGTGGAACTTGGCTGATTTACAGAAGCTGAGGGTCTGTTGCAGTATGTCAAATAGGCGACCATCTTGGAGTGACCAAAGCTGCAAGTGGAGAGTTTCTTGGGGGAGCATCAGTGGGTTGTTATACAGTCACTGGAAAATATGCAAGTACAGGGCCTCAGTCTCTGCAGCATGGAGAGGTGACTCCTTGCATCTGCCTAAATGATCTTAATACCCAACTAAGGTACTCAGATAAACAGTGGTTAAAACATTTGTCCCAGTGTCCAGGCTACATTATAGTTGGGGATTTTTTAACGAAAAAGGGAATGGAGTTAATATAAAGGAGTAAATTTCTTTCACACCTTGAACTCACGTCTTAATAACTCTACCTGCAGCTGCTTCCTGAAGTAAAAATAAACTTGCTCTTTAGGATTTTGAATATTGTAGGGTTTTAAGATTATGCTTTTGTTTAGCTTCCTGAATTCTGAATGTAGAAGGAAGAATTGGGCCCACAGGGAGGAGATGCATGAGTTTTGTAGCAAGGGTGCACATTCTTGAATATGTATGTGTTAATACCTGCCAGTAATTTTCTGAATGATCTTCTCTGTCTGCACAGTGGTGATACATAATATTAGTCTTTCCTCTGGAAGGATTTTACAAGTTAACATCATTTACACTGAAGGAAAATCCTCCCCTTTTGACTCTTTCTCTGTACTTTAATTAAATGCAGAAACAGTCTAAAAGCCATGACAGAGTTGTTAGAGAGAATGGGGATAGCTGTTGAACTCTATAGAAGCTACGTTTCTTCAAGGCTTTTTCTGTATATTACTTCTGGTGATCCACTGCATTGTATTACAAGCCTCAAGTTCTGAAATGGAACATGCAGCAGCAAGATCCAGCTTTCCTATTTAAAGCACTCATATTTGCTCATCTCTTATCCAATATTTATGCCCTCTTTCATGGACCTGCATAATTATGTTTATATTCAGGTGGCCCAAAATCCACATGCACCCTCAAGTCCAGTGTTCTCTCTTGGCTTGAAGGCCTTATCTCCGCCCCCCCCCCCCCCCCCCCCCAGCTAATGGGTAATATTAGACACAGGAACACAAGCAGAATTTAGGCTGTCTTCATGAGAGCTTTTCTGTACCTAGAGTTTTGGAGTATGCTATTCTACAAATTTTGACAAATGCATACAGAGTTTGAATAGATCTGCAGCAGTTCTAATCCATTATGGTTAAAAAAGTGAATGCCTGCTCTGTTTTATATTTGCACCTACCCATTTCAAGTAAAGCAAAACCTCAGCAAGATCACACAATTTGGTTTGGCACATTACAGAGGTTTCAGGTCTTGCAAGTATGCAATAGCAAGAAGCCAGCTCTTAGATCACCCTGGAAATTCTCCCTGTTGTAATTTTCTTACTTGGACTGAACAACTCTGTAGCACTAAGTTAATCTCCCTGACTTTTCACCTCCAAATAGAAAATACCCTTCTGTCTTTTTGCTCACTTTTTTTTTTTCTGGTGATATTACGTATTACTGACGAAGATATTTGAAATAAGGTTTGTGCCTTTTGCAGATCATGAAGTTGTTAAGATAGTGGTTCTCATAGCTGCATTGTAAATTTTCATGCTAGAGGTTTGCATAAGTGTAGGTAGAAGTTCTTTAATGGAACATTAATCATAAATCCAGGACAGATGATTAGTCAGGTTTATTGTATGCATTAATAATATAGAACCATGAGATAACTTTGAAACATTTCTAGAATGTGTTTTGCCTCTGTTTTAGATTCCTGAAAAATTGCATTGAGTGTTTCTTTGCTTGCACACCTGTGGATGAGGAAAGCAAACCTGACTGGGAATCAAATATTTCTGTGCTGCAGTTAGTGCTGTGGGCTATGGCTTATATCTCTAGCTGCCAAGATGCAGCTAGAATGAAAATAACCTTTCATTAGCGCTCCAGTTCTATCCAGAGAATACTTTAGCATATTCGTAGGTATGGCTTCAATTACTGCCAGTATGTAGGGCATAACTAATAGATGTTTGTGATTCAGTGACTCTTGTGGTGCCAAACCAATATGCTTTCGGTGGAAACTGGAACATGAGTGGTTCATTTCAGTAGTTACTGGGTGCTGAAACTGGTGAATGTAAAATATTAATGATTCCCTCCTGCTGGTTTTCTCTTTCGTTCACTCCTGACAAATGTTTGAATAAGCTATCTTATTCACTCTCTGTTTTAGTATATTTTTGCCTTTGCCAGGGGCAGTATGAAATTGAGTAAACTGAGTTTTCCAAAGGACTGACAGATTCTCCTTCAGTGCATGTATGTCTATTCCTTGAAGTCACACCATGTTTGTATGACCTCTTCAGATTGCAAGTATCAGTAGCTTTATCTGACTCTGTATCAAAATTGCAATGGAGTTGCTTGCACTACAGTATAGTATTCTATATGAAATACTGAATCCGTTTGCCAGTCTGTGTGTGTGTGTTTGTGTGCGCGTGTGCAGGAAGGATGGGGGCAGCTCACCTTGCTTTCCTAGAGCTTACCCCAGAAATATTTAGAATTTCTTTTAAAGAGATTTTAGAGATCATAAAATTTTCACAAATCTTTCATTAACCACAGCAAAAGTAAGAAGGAACTGATTCTGTAATATTATACTTGGCAGAGCAGAGAGGAAGTAAATTGCTTCTGTTAAGGGAGTGAGCATGGTATTTGTGAAATTGTTTGTGTCCAAAAGCATCTAGTTCACATCTGCTAAGCACTCTGAAAATGCTCAGTGTGAACTAAAGGAAAAAATTAGCCTGGCATCACTTTACTGATATGCTAAATAGCAATTTGGAACTTAAAAAAAAAAAAAAAGTTTTTTCTCTTGATGGGAGTAAAGGTACCTCTCAGTCTCAAATTCTTACCAGGTGTTTAATGTTCTTAACAGGTAAAATGTTCTCATTAATGAGCGTATTTCCTTTATGAAGGAAATATGGCTTGCTTTCTGCTTTTTCCTTAGGCCAACTCTAAGCCCACATGATGTGTTATAAGAACTGCAGGCACACAAAAGTTAAATAACAAGAAATAAATAGTCAAAGTGGGTTTGTGTTAAAACTGAGAGTGTATATTTGGAGTGGAGGTTTTCCTCTTCCTGAGTTCAGTGGAAAAACTACTGTTTTGTGAGGAAGAGAATCAGGACCCGTATTATTTTGCTGATAAATATTCTAGCTGTGTTGCACTACGTAACTGACTGCTGTAAATATGGATTGGAAAGAGGATGGGGATGTCCATCTCTCCCTGTAGTATGTCAACCAATAGGACTACAAAGGTAGCACCTTTCTCTGGTTTACTTAGATGTTTAAAGCTATTAAATTGAGAAACTAGGCCAGTGGGAAGTTCCTTACTCAGCTTCATGAGGGTGGGTGGAGAGAGGAAAGAAACAACTCATCTCTGCTAATCAACATGGGAAATCTATTGCAGAGGAGCTATCTAACTGCAGAAAAATCTTTTCAACAAAACAAATAAGGCAGCCAGAGCTTAACATTCCTCCTGCTTACTTAAAAGCCTTCTTTATCAGAGCCTGCATTTGGGAAATGTAGGCATCTGCAGCATGATAGTATCTAGAACAGTTTCTTGTCGGCCAGGGTATGTTAGGAAGGCTAAACGTGATATCCAAGGTGATAGGAAGCATCCATTCTTTTGGAGATATAGCAGAGCAGTGAGAGAAGATGTTGCTATGACCTGGAGGAACAGACTACCAGGAAGCATAACTTTTCTTCTTCTTTCTAATGTAGCACAGTGCTGCCGCCAACACATTTTATCGTTTCTTCCCCTCTGCTTTTACTGCATCATCCTCTGGGGAAATACAGAATGATGTTGGAGAGCAGCCAGCTGGCATTTGACTTTGAAGCAATGCTTATCCATAGCAGGAGCAGAGGAGAAGAAAGAAAAGCTGTAGCAGAGGGTCCAACACCCAGTGGAGAGCAACTATACCCTCTTCTCGCTCTGCAACATTATTTGTGCAGTTCTGTCCAGCACTACTCCTTGAACAGTTAGCACCGTACGTGGGTACAGCAGTACCCATAAGCAACTAACAGGTCTGTTTGGAAAGAAGCTCTCCAAAGAAAAGATAATTCTTATTTTATCCATGCCAACAGACACATGACTTGTTTTTGTGCATGGCCATCCCTTTTCTATAACTAGTAACGTTTACAAGAAAGCAACTCTCTGCAGTTATTCTTGCTTTGGCTTAATCCTTTTTAGTTGGGTTTCCTACGTCAAGCAGATAGACTTCAGGTAACTATTTTAAATCTGGGACAGAGGACCTTTGAGAAAGCCTGGACAAAAAATGTCTTTTGACATTATTTCAATCCGGAGGAGAGTTTAATGTGCTAAAATTTCACCTGGTTTCTTTAAATGGCACACAGTAACTCCCAGAAAAGGCTTCTCTCCTGCTGTCTTCACACATGAAAAAAGAGTCTGCCTGCTGTGATGAATTGATAAGTTATACAAGAACTTATCTCATAACTCCAACTTCAGAACAGAAAAAAAAACCCACATTTTTTCTTGTAGTTAGAGGAAAACTCTGTGCTACGGAAAGTCTCTGGAATGTAGCAGTGTTTGCAAAGAAAACAAATAGCTATACATTTTCAGTGAGACTCATCCAGATCTGTAGCATATGTCAGTCCTATAGTGCAGGGTAAAGTTGCCATTGTAAAAAGTGTCTTTTTTCCTGATATGAAAGCTCCTGACCTACCAAAGGTGCAGAACTCAATAGTATGCAAATTACTGCTACCAGGGACTGGGCCAACAGCTACAGTTTTGCAGAAAAATATTTTCAATTGCTGCCTCTGTGGGACTTGGGAGGAGACATTTGGGAAAATATTTTGAGAATTATTCTTTTTCTGTTGACGTGCAGGAATATATTACATGTGGATGAAAAGTACAAAAGTCAGGACCATGCTTCTGTTTTCCTGGCTGTCTGAAATCAAAGTGCATAGGAAGTGAGTAATTAACCATTTTTGCAAACTACTGTATTTTGCAGCTGCAGAAAGAGCTATCCAAATATTTCCTGATTATTTTTTAATGAACGGCCATTGCTTAAGATCATTGTAGATAATTTCTAAACATTATGCAGAGTATTCACCATACAAAAAAAAAAGAAACACAAGCTGCTTAGGCATACCTTTCATATTGTTTTGAATAGTGTAATATAGTGTAATAGCATTAGCAAAATAAGCTCAGCGAACTAAGCATCAGTCATGCAATAGCATAAATCCAAATTCCATTAACCTTAGTGACTCATAGTTCAATAGAGATGCAGACCAGTAGGAGAAAGTCCAGAGGACAGCAATGAGAATGGCCAAAGAATGTGACCCATGAGGAAAGATTGAATGAATTAACTAAAGAAGAAAAGCTAATGAGGGTTATAAATCCAGTAGGTAAACATAATACATATTAGGCAGTTGCACAGGGATAAAAACAGTTGTTTTTCACGTCCGGGGTGGGAAACAGTGGCCATACATTACAGCAACAAAAATTTAGGAAAACCATTGTGAGAATAACATTCATGCATAACAATAGAGAATCAATCAATGCCAACCATCTAAACAGAGGTTAGAGAGTTGTCTGTCAGGGACAATATAGATGCATAGAGAGAGTTGAAGATGCCTGAGGGCCCCCTCCTGCCTCGTGGCTCCTCAGGGGGGTAAACTCTGGGTTTATGTGTCTAACCTAGAATAAACTGGTGAAGGGCATCAACACCTCCTATATTAAGGTATCAGAACATAGACAGAACCTTGAGGAAATGACCGATATGCTCATTGCTAATGCCTGTTAAAAAAAAAAAAGGTAAAGAATACCCAAGGAGTCTGAACATCTTGTTGATACTTCTCTTTCCCCCTCTCTCTGAAGAACCCTGCTGTTAACACTGTCTTGGGTCTTGGAAGGAAGGTAGAGTCTGCTCTTTTGCTGCATTACTTTTTTGTCAACCACAAGAGTTAGGAGTGTTTGTCTTCAGCTTCAGACTTCCTGCACCACTCTCACATTCCTACCGAGTCTTTCCTAGGTGGGACAATATGCAGAGAGATCATCCGTGGGCAGTACAAAAGTGGCAAGAGCTGCAAGGAGCACCACTTCCATTGATCATCACAGAAAACTGCATATTTCTTTCAATGTAGTAGTCACCTATAAATATGTTAAATGGCTAAAGTAATGAAAAGCTATATATTTGTTGTGTTGAGGTGAAGATCAGAATCATCCTGTTTTTCTCGTGCACTGCATACTGCCAGGGTAAGAGATTATTCACACTGGAATAATTCTGGAGTTATTTAGTTGAAGAATATCACAAAGCATGTTCTTTACCCAGATCTATAGCACTGCTTATATTTGGTCATTGGTATCTGTGTCACTTACTTTTGGTCATCTCTGTGAAAAAAAGAAAACAGGTGGGGTTTTTTTGTTTGTTTCAATAAATTATGAATCTAGATATCATTTTGTCAATTCAGTGGTTTGTAGTTTATATCAGCTCCAGTCTATTTCTCTCTGCCATATACAGACTCCATTACCCTGAACAGTAGGATTATCTAGAGCATTTACAAAATCAGCAATCCATCTTCAGCTTACTAAAATCAAGATTTTAATGATTAGCAAACCTTGCAATGTTTAGAGTTTAATTTTAGAAGCTGCTCTGAACTTACTTTAACTTGAAAATTTCCTCATTAAATTCTCCAGTACTTGGCTTGACTTCCAGGAAATGACCTAAAATTGCTATTTGCATATCCACCATTGCTATTAAGACACAGCTTTTATCAAGTGAGTGCAGCAGAAGAAAAAATGTGATGACTGGAGAAACTTGCTGATTAGAAAGTGGCCAAAGGGAGTTGGGCATTTACACTTTTTTACTGAATGTGGGTCGAGAATAGTTGTTTGTTGCTACTTGCTTTTTAATCCTCTTCTGGCAGTTGCAGAGAAGGAGACGTTCACATCATTTATTTTTTTTTCAGGGGGATTTGAATTAAATTATCTTTGTTTCAGTTTGGAAAAGTCTGTTAGCCCCCATTTCATTGTTCTGTGGTACTGATACAAAAGTCTTGTAGCCTGACATTCAAAATCTTGTGCAGCACAGACTTTTCCCCAGACAATAGGGCATGGTTATGCAATGGCTAGTTAGGGTCTAAACATTGGTATGAAGTACGTAGTTTAAATTTATTCACACAGAGGAGGAAGACATGAGAAAAAAAACTTGCTTCCTAAACCCCTAGCAGGAAGTCATGCAGGAAGAAAGGATTATATACTGATGAGGGGGATCAAGAGAGCATCTTGGTGGGGGAGGAGGGCGATTGCAGGAGAAGAACAGTGGAATAGCTAGCTCTAGATCTAGATCTCAGCACAGTCAGTCTTCAAGGCAAGCAGCCCTGGTGCTGGCACGATGTGCACCAGAGCGCACTGGTGCGGTGCGCAGGGGGGTTTCCTCAACCAGGGAAACCCCAGGGGAGCGGAGAGACCCACCAGGAGCCTGTATGAAAGCAGTTGGTGATGACACGGTTGAGAGCCTCTGGGTAAGGATGAAGAGGAAAGCAAAGAAAGTGGATGTTGTTGTGGGAGTCTACCATAGATCACCCGACCAGGATGACAACCCTGATGAATTATTCTACAAGGAATTAAGGGATGTCTCTAGATCAGCTGCCCTTGTTCTTATGGGTGATTTTAACTTCCCAGACATTGACTGGGAATATCATACAGTGGACACAAACAGGTCCAGGAAATTCCTGAAGCACGTCGAAGATAACTACTTGGTGCAGGTACTAAGGGAGCTGACTAGGAAAGGTGCCCTCCTAGATTTGCTGTTTGTAAACAGAGAGGGTCTTGTGGGCAAAGTGGCGATTGGTGGCTGTCTTGGTCACAGTGACTATGAAGTAGTTGAGTTTCAAATCGTTGGTGATAGGAAGAAAACTGCCAGCAAAACTTCAACCCTGGATATAAGGAGAACAGAATTTGGGCTGCTGTAGGAGCTAGTTAGTAAGGTCCCCCGGGAATCTGCTTTTGAAGGTATTGGGCTCCATGAATGCTGATCACTTTTCAAGAGCCATCTCTTAAGAGCACAGGACAATTCCAAAGTGTCAGAAGTCAAGGAAGCGGTGCAGAACGCTGGCTTGGATGAGCAGAGGTCTTCTTCTAGAACTTAGGTGGAAAGGTGAAGTGTATGGACGTTGGAAGCAAGGACAGGTGACAGGGGAGGACTATAGAGATGCTGTTCACCACTGCAGGGAGAAAATTCGTGCAACCAAAGCTCAATTAGAGTTCAAGCTGGCCAGCACTGTGAAGGACAACAAAAAGGGCTTTTTAAAATATGTTAACAGCAAAAGGAGGATCAGAGATAACATTGGTCTGTTACTTGATGAGGTCGGTCACCTCACAAATAGGGACATAGACAAAGCAGAGACATTTAATGCCTTCTTTGCCTCCGTCTTTAACACCAATAATGGGCCCTGGGACCTCCAGAGCCCTGTGTTGGAAGACTGTGACTGAGGGAATGATAAACTCCCAGCTGACTCTGAACTTGTTCAAGACTTGCTGTTCCAGCTGGACGCGCACAAGTCTATGGGGCCCAGTGGGATTCATCCCAGGGTACTGAAAGAGCTGGCCGATATCATCAGGGGACATCTCTCCAATATTTTTCAATGGTCTTGAGAATCTAGAAAGGTCCCAGTTGACTGGAAATTGGCAAATGTGTAGGTCTTCAAGAAGGGTACAAAGGAAGACCCTGGTAATTACAGGCCTGTCAGTCTCACTCAGTGCCTGGTAAACTATGGAGAAGGTTATTCTGGAGTTATTGAAAACCACTTGAGAGTTAATGCAGTCATTGGTCATAGGCAGCACAGGTTCACGAAGGGAAAGTCCTGCTTAACTAACTTAATTTCCTTTTACAACAAGGTGACCCATCTAGTTGACCAAGGGAAGCCAGCAGATGTGGGGTTTGGATTTTAGCAAAGCTTTTGATACTGTCTCTCACAGGATCCTTCTGGACAAAATCTGCAGCATACAGCTAGACAAGTCCACAATATGTTTGGTGAGCAATTGGCCAACAGGTCAGGCTCAAAGGATTATAGTGAATGGGGTTCCATCAGGCTGGTGGCCAGTCACCAGTGGGGTTCTCCAGGGCTCAATTTTAGAGCCAATGTTCTTCAATGTTTTTATAAATGATCTGGATGCAGGAATCAAATGTCATTAAGTAAGTTTGCCAGTGATACTAAACTAGAAGAATCTGTGGACTCCCTCGAGGGTAGAGAGACCTTACAGAGAGATCTGGATAGACTAGAGAGCTGAGCAATCACCAACTGTACAAAATCTAACAAAAGCAAGTGCTGGATTCTTCACCTGGGATGGGGTAATCCTGCTTACATGTACACACTGGGGGACAAGAGGCTGGAGAGCAGCCCCACGGAAAGAGATCTGGGGGTCTGGGATGGTGGCAAGTCGAATATGAGTCAAGAGCGTGCCCTGGCAGCCAAAAGGGCCAACCGTGCCCTGGGGTGCATCAAGCACAGCATAGCTAGCCAGGCAAGGGAGGGGACTGTCCCACTCTACACTGCGCTGCTGCAGCCCCCCCTCCAGTACTGTGTGCGGTTTGGGGTGCCTCAATATAAAAAGGACATTAAACTATGGAGTGTGTCCAGAGGAGAGCGACCAAGAGGGTGAAAGGCCTCGAGGGCAAGACTTACGAGGAGCGGCTGAGGTCACTTGGTTTGTTCAGCTTGGAGAAGAGAAGGCTGAGGGGTGACCTCAGCACAGCCTACAACTTCCTCAAGGGGGGCAGCGGACGGGGAGCTGCGGATCTCCTCTCTCTGGTGGCCAGCGACAGGACACGAGGAAATAGTACGAAACTGTGTAAGGGGAAGTTCAGGTCAGACATTAGGAAGAGGTTCTTCACTGAAAGGGTGGTTGGTCACTGGAACAGGCTCCCCAGGAGAGTGGTCACGGCACCAAGCCTGTCAGAGTTCAAGGATTGTCTGGACGATGCTCTTAATGGTTTAGTTTTAGATAGTTCTGTGAGGAGCAGGGAGTTGGACTTGATGATTCTTATGGGTCCTTTCCAACTTGAGATATTCTATGGTTCTATGATCTAAGGCTGTTTAGTGCAACAGCTCTACATTGATGGTAATCAGTATTTGATATTCAGGGAAAGGTCCAAAGAAATCTTGAATTTTCTAGTCATGGATTAATTTCCCCTCAAGCACTTAAAAATCTAGTGACTGTTTTGGTTTTGATCCTAACCACTTGCCCCAGCCCATGAACAGCTAGGACAATTTGCATGAATGCACCTTCACAGCGATGACTGAATACTGCCAGGCAATGTTTTCTGTGCGACAACTGCATTTGACCTTGATGACTGAGCCTTCATGAGATTATTGTTAATTATCACTAAAGAATCAGCTTCTGCTGGAAGCTTTTGTGACATGCAGCCTAGCTCATGGTGTTATACAAAATACCTTTATCGGAGAGTCTGTGTTAGCAGTTTTAAAGAGAATCTTGCAGTGGGATATAATCACATAGTCTGCTTTTTAAAGTAAGTCAACCTATAGTAAGCAAAAAGAATACCTGAAGTCTACACCTTGTTTGCATGCACTGCCTCTGGCAAAAAGGCATCAGAGATATTTTTTCCACATCCTAAGAGGTCATGGTAGGTGCATGCAGAGAGGGAAACCATAGGATCCAGATGGAGAAGTAAATTGACTGTGAGGGCAAGGTGATAGCCAAATTCTTCTACGGCTCTTTATTGCTATTGCTAGGGCAATGGGTCCTGTGCTCCAGGGGCAACACACTGCAGATCTGGGGCAGAGAGGTGACAGCCGTCTTATTGAGAAAGCTGGCTGTGCTAGATTGCACCCTCACACTGGGAAGGAAGGTCCATATTGGCACCTGCTTTCCAGTACAAGACACAGTCTGACAATAATGGCCATGCTTGACTATTAGAAAATCTTTTTGTTGTGGGGTTAATGCATTTGACTTTTTTCATCCCCCCCACCCCTCCCCCCCACCCCATACTCTACATCCATTCCTGGGATGGGAATATGTATTTGTCCATGGTGGCATTTAGCAGAGAAACACCTTAATCCTGAAAAAAACACTGGTGATTTTGTTCAGGAATGAATTTTGAGACTGAACAGCTCATTATCTACCCCTCTTTCCTGAGCCATAACAAGCTATTCTGTCACTGGAATTCATGTACTTTAAAAACGAAAAAGAGAGCATTCAGTGCATTCAGCATGTGAGCGTACACGCAGCAAAAACCTGGGATCTCTCTGTTGCTGTATGCACAGCTTGTTGCTTTAGTTGGTGTTACAGATGCCCTGCCCTGGTCCATGGGTCTCCTGCCACTGTCTAGTGAAGCACAACCACAGCAGATTAGCTTCCCTCCTTTCAGAGATGCCGCCTGGGCTAGCTGATATGGCCCACTTCATAAATTTCTGCTGAATGCCCCCAGATGTATATTTTGCACACTCGAATGCGCAAGTGAAAGAAATACCAACTTGCAGGTACATTATACTACTCTTCACCCTTTTTCTTGATCAGCTCAAGGTAATACAATGAATAAGTACAGGGTTTTGATGGTTGTTTTGGCTGAGCAGGAACTTCAGGGCAGAAGAAAAGAATTGGGATTTGCCCAAACACTGCGAGTGAAGAAGAAACCTTTTTGGGTTTTAATTTCATTTCCTCTTTTAGAATAAAATTTGCTAAATTTTAATGTGAAAATTTTGAAGTGGGAAATGAAAATATATTTAAATGCATTTTTTTGCTACAAAATATTTTTGACTGGACAATTTTGGCCCATTTGAGATAGAATTTTTCAGTGAATAAAGTATTTTATGAAATAATATTAATCCTTCCTGAATAATTTCATATACTTTTCCATATTATCTGAATTTGCACTAGAAGAGCTTATAAAGAATGATATTAAATCAGTTCAGGAATAAGTTAAGAAAACTCTTACCTTGAGAGACAGAAGCTAAACTTAACACAAAGCTTCTATTTTATGTGCACAATTCCAGCTTTATGCCAAGAGATTAAATATCATAGAGTGTATTGCTCTGAATTTCTAGTTCGAAAGGAATAATTTGCACATTAGTTGAATTTTGTGTGTTTGTCCCAAATCAGCAATCACACAGTATTTATATAAAGTTAGGCTTTCTCAGTCTTGAATAGTTTCTTGGGACACATAATTTCAGCCCATTTATTCTGTGTTGCTTTGAAGAGTGCAATGCTACATCTGGCAAAAGTTTGCCATGTTCACTGTAAATTACTGCTTTTCCAAAAAAGGGAATAATGATAGTCTTTTTCACTAAGGATGAATTGAATAGGTGAGGTTTGTCAATTTGGAAAATTGAATAGGAACATACATTTCAGAGTTTACTTTCTCTTTTTTGTTTTGTATGTCCTAGCTTAAATGAAAGATGGCAGTCAAATGCAGACTTTGGATAACTGATTTGTAACTAAGATAGACTACTAAAGGCAGGATTTTAATGAATTAGTAAAAATTTTGCCATCAATTTCAAGAGAGCTTCCATAGCTGAGGAATGACTAAATGTTCATACAATTACGATGTATTTGCTGTACACCAGGTGAGCTTTAGCAATATATCCAACAGAAGACACTGCATTTTTAAAAATGATATAGTTAAAGAGTTTCAGAGCATTACTGTTGGTAATTAAATACAAATAAACTTTTATACTCTATTTTTTCTTTACATTTCTTAGAATAAGCTTGTCAAGAGCTTGAGAAGAACTCAGGGAACTGAATTGGTATTTCAGAAAATGAGCTGATTCAAATGAAGGTATAAAAGTAAAACTTCTAACAGGTTCCACAAAGCATCTCTGCCTGAGCGGTAAACCTAGGTAGTGTCAGACAAAATTATGATCCCTACTGTGTATGAAATAACTTAAGAGGAGAATGTACACTCTTGCATTAATGTAGCAATGGGAGAGTGAGAAATGCTGATGTCTCTGTGCAGCCATAAGGTAGTAAGTCTGCTCACCACTTTTATTTCCTTTCAAAATAGTCAATGAATAAAATTGAGACATGAAAAAGGTAAAGTGTATTTACTGTCTGAATTCAAAGAAGCAGTCTGCACAATAACCCCCACTGAAGATAAGAAACTTACCATACAAATGCAGAAAAGGGGACACGCCCTTAGGCTAGTAAGCATGAAAAGAAATTGATAAAAGCTCTGAGTTAGACTAGAATATTCATAGGAGTTTGGTAGCTTTCTAAAAGTACATGTCATTTTTTTCAAGAAACTTGTTCCAAAATGTAGCTTATTAATTGTATCTGCCGTTAACATCTGCAGTGTCGGCTTGGAAACCCTGTTTTGGATAGAAAATGCCATGTGATGGAGCTAATAAAAGACAATACAGAGTTAAGCTGCCTATGAAGTTTGACCTTTTCTTTAAATGGCTTGTCTTTTAGAATTTTGATTCAAGTTGGTCTCTAGTCCTGGGAAGTGCTCTGAATTAATGGTAACAGTGAGAACCGCACCATATTGAGTATTTTGTGAGATCGGGTGCTGTATAAATTTGTAGTTTAGGTGGAGATTGTAGAGGCCAGGCAAGGATTACTTTCTTGTGTAAAAACCAATCCACTCTGAGATGTCAATTATTCTCTGAGGAAGAGATAGATTGCATTTTGCACAGTGTCTAGGACAATGGGTTCCCGTGCTCGTTTGGTTCCTTCACATAAATATATAAAACACTTGATATCAAATTCAGTGATTAAAAGTAATGGACCACTAATTCTGCAGATACTTGCTCTGCAGACAGCAATAGACTGTTTGGAAATCACGTGCCTTTAAACAAAATTGCCCTTCATGCCACTGAGTTTCTAAAGGCATTAGAAAGGTTTCAACTTGCTACTTTCATTAATTTTGTGCCCCAATGTATGGAAAATTATCTCTGAGGAGGTAGGGCAAATGTAAAGAAAATAGTATCTTTATTTCAAATGAGAAGAATTTCTGCTATTCAACAGAACTGGCTTTTAAATTGCTTGTTTGCTTAATATAAAATACTTAGATATTCTCATATAGCAAGCAGTGGGAGCACATCCTCATATCTGATAGTATAAATAGACCTATAATACTTCATGCTTGTTTCTCTTTTCTGTCCTTTAAATTAACTGGAATGTAATTACATGTCTTCCATGACCCTAGCACAGAAAACTACTCTCTTCTGGATCAGAGTGATTTGAATTACTTTAATGCAAAAATCACTTGCTTGAATTTTAATGACCTTGCTAACTGTCGTTTGTGTGGACTTTGTACTAGGTGAGGTGGAAAAGAAGCTGATGGCCCTCACAAAGAGCATGCTATACTTCATTGCAGAAAATCCTATTCATACTACTAGTTACCCACATAGACAGATACTGTAAGAGCTATTTTTAAATAAAAGTCTCCTAGGACTTAGCAGTGCTTACTCTTTCCAATAGATGGGAGCCACACACATAACTACACCTGTAAAACTGGAGGGGAAGGTTGTGCCCTTCCCATCAGTAGCTTCTCAGCTGAAGCTAGGGCTGCTTTCCTTCCCTGTCTGATTTTCCTTGATTCTCAAATCCTCTGTGGGTTTGACAGGGGATTTTAGCTGCTCTACCAGCTACAAGAATGTCTCCTTATAATCTAAAGTAAGAAGAGTTACTCCATTTTGTTGAAGAGTTGTCTTAAGGAAACCATGACCTGATTTAGGTGAGTGTTGCAACTTTCTCTTTCTCAGTACTTTCGGCCATGATGTGGAGTTCTGCTCGTAACTGAATTAGTCTGTCACTAAGTATGTGATAATTCATATAGGTTTAGTGACACAAATAATCTAGTTCACTCCTGTAACTGTATTGTACTATTCTCCTCCTGGTTTGATAAGCATTTTCTAAAATGACAAAGAAAACCTCCTCATAGGCAGAGAAAAAAGTTGCTTGTTTGATTTCTTTCAAAGGAGTTCTGAATTTCATTTATTAAAGAAAGTAGGATGAAACAGCATCTTTTAGGAAAACACATAACATGTGATCTGCATTTACTTAGTGTATCTGACTGAGCTTGAAGACAACCAGAAAAAACACTCAGAGTTCTTAAAATAAGATACCAAGGAAGTTCTGTTTAATATTAGCAGCGATAATTGTTGGAAATGTTTGCCTTTCTCAAAAAGAAATCTAGATCAGACAGTTCTCCCCAGGATGTAGTTACCTACCATGTTAATTCTGAGTAAGCTTTTAAAAGCTTCCCAGGGTGATGAAAAATCACTTTGGTTGTTTGGGGGGGGTTTAACAAGTTTTTTCATTTTTCTCTGATGTTCTTTACCTAACTAATTTCTCTAGTCTTTCATTTTCTTTATTTTGATACTTTTTTAGTTATCTGCAGCAATGCACAGTATCTTAAGGTATAGCACTCTGGCTTATCAGTATATGTTTGTTCAGGCTAATAGTCCCTGGAAGGATTTTTAGCTTGTTTTCTGTTTTCCTTTGCTGGAAAGGAAATGTAACATGCATTTAAATTGTCTTCATTTCCTTTGCATCCCATGTTTACAGTTCTCTCTACCTCGTTCTTGCACATCATTATGTGAGGAAAAAATTTCATCTCTGTTTCTCACACAGCATCACAGTAAAATTCACTCTGGAGCAGGGGGCTAACTGAATGAGCCTGCCCACAAGCTGTTTGACATCCTAGTTTACATGGCTGTGGAGACTCCCTTTCTCATCAAAGATTCTGCCATAAGGCATGTCAGGATCCTTTGGTACTTTCTTTTATCCTGTTCTCCCAGAAAGTATTGGCTCCAGCAAGGAGTGTAGAAATCTTCCTACTGTTTTAACCTCTTCTTCCCTGCTTACAACAGCTGTCTATGAAAAGTCTAAGCAAACTGGATCTCATAGACAAGCAAAGATATCCCTGGGTTTTCATTTTCATTTTACAGATTTTTTTTTTTCCCTATTTAACTAGAAGTTCTTCACCTGTTTCCAGTATAAGCTCTTGGATGGCCTAAATTCATTTGTCTCCCTTCCACCTATAAACTCCAAGACCAAAATCAAAGAAAAAAAACAACAATGCAGTGTTTGTTTGGACACAGCATCCAGTACTGTGGTCATTGCTGTTTAATTCTCAAAGGTTTCAATTGACGCTCTAATCTCTCAATTAAACATTTAGCTTCAAAAAAAATCTTTCTTTTCAGTACAAAGACAGATTAAATATTACTAATATGTTAAAGGATTTCAGGTGTAACTTCTTGGCTATCTATTCTGTTGAAGAGAAAGCATCTTCTAGCCCAGGTTGATTTCTCAGCAATCCTGCTCTGCACCATGTTACGACAATGTGATTCACATGTTACTCTTCCACCATGGCTACCTTCTCTCCCTCCTGTTCTTTTTCTAACACCTTTAGAATACAGAGTTTTGAACACCATAAATGCAAGAGATACTCCATTTAATTTATTGCACTGCTCTCATATACCCATTCACCCTTTCCTTTCCATGAAAGTCTGCTGGACAGAAAATTATCAGCCTCTGTCACAGGCAGCCATAAAATCTGCACTCCAGCAGTAGAGAGGAAAAGGATTTATAGTGCATACTTCCTCATCCTGAAAAGAAAAGAAGGGAGACTCTTCCTGAGTTTAATGAAAATGACCCTTCAGTGAGGACTAGAAGTTCTGAGTAATGACCTAACACAGACCATCCCTGCTATTCAAAAAAGGAATTGATTCATGCCCCTGAATTTTCTAAGATGACTTTTTCTGTGAGAACTTTGCAAATAAACTATTTCTGCTTTCCAGTGGGTCAGCTTCACTATCAATACAGTCTTCTAATTCAGACTTTTTAAAGTACCAGAGATCTTCAAAAGAGTACCAGCAGTTGCAGCAGTTGTCACAAGATGAAATGGGGTATTCTTGTCACCATATGTTGATGACTGATGTAAAGAGATTTCCAAGACACCAAATAACTGCAGACGCATTATAGCTCTTCAAAAGTCTAGACATTTTGTATTTTCCCTTTCTGTGCCCAGTTCTTAGAGAAAACAGTGACAATTTTGGATTGCGTGTCAGTGAAGATGTGCTTACCTCAAGACAGCACTCTCAGGTTTGTCCTTTAATCTACAGTCTTATCCTGAGACCGCTGCTGGCCAACTCACTCATTTGTCATATGACTCAGTGCCTCTACTTTATGTCTTATACCAGATTATGACTCCAGTATTTCTAGTTGTTTTCAAATAATTTCATTCCTATGGAGGAAAACAATTCACGAGGAGGTTAAGCACTCCCTGCTGAACTGGCAGAGTCTATCTAGGATTTGTCTCTGCTAAAAACCAGAGTGCTTTCAGGAGCTATCAAAATCAATGGAAGTCATGAAAGTCCACTATGCAGCCACACAACTGGAGGCTACCTCTGTTAACAGAGCTCAAGCTGCTTTGGGCTTTCTTGAGGAGTAGCTCCTACCTCCTGTACATGGAACTATATGGGAGAGCACAGGGCAATACAGAATATGACTGCACCATAAGGAACTGACACAGAAGTAAGTGTTTATAAAGATGTGTGTGTGTCTGTGTGTGTGTATGTGCAGAACATTCAGGAAGGGTTAAAATAACCTGGTTTTCAGTAACTGTATATATGTAAGCCCCTCCAGACATAAATTATGCATCTTGTACTGTGGCTACTAAGCACAAAACTCTCTCTGTAAAGGTACTGAAGAAATGATGTCATGGTAACAGCAATAGTCTAGTAATTTGTGAACCTGTCATATGCACAAAATGCATAATCAGAGAAGTAAGGTATAAGTGAAACAATACACGGAATTTGGTATGCAAGTAAAGGCTGGCATTCTTAAAACCATAGAAATTAAACACAAACCAGGTGGATGCAAACATAGGTCCCGTAACTGTAAACCATTGGGAGTGTAAATTTACAAAACTGAGTGGTAGGTTGTTTGGAGTTTTTTGGAATGAATTGACTGTACTTACTTAATATATTTTTTCTGCATCAAGTTTCCATCAAACTATGGTTTCTGTAGGATTAATGTTCCCTCCTATTTTATCAGACATGTTCAGATCTAACTCCATGTAATTGCCCCCTCCCCCCCCCATCACCAAAGGGTTTTAGCCCCCCAAACTCTGCAAGCATAAGCCTTTAAGGGCACGTGCCATCCAGCACTACAGGATGGCGCACACGCTGGAGACAGGGCCCTGACCACAGCTGCTGGTAGCTTCCTTAATTCAGACAAGAAAAAAATCCTGATTTATGGAGGCTTCTAATCAATGTATTGCAAACCTGATAATCTTTTTGCACGTATAGCACCAGTCACTTTACAGTATGAGTTGAAGAAGCGGCCATATGACTTTTCTATTGGAATAACAACAATCACCCTCAGAAGCGAGCGGACTGGAAGAGAAAGTTCAAGCTAGTTAGTAACTTTCCATCTCACATTAACTGTAGGTTATACCCCCACTCTGAGGACTTTTCTGAAAAACTGAATTGAAATGACTTGACGTCATCCAAAACAGCTGCTTTTTTGTCACAATGCAACCTTGGGCTGTCACTAAATGATGATCTGTCAATTTTTCTGCCTTGGTTCTCTACTTCTCATTCCATTATAATGAGACACACCATTTTTCAAGCTTTCATGGTTAGACAGCTGGACTGACTAGATCGTTTTTCTGCTAGAATAAAATGCTACTGCAACTCTCACACAGAAAAACACTGAATATCATTATGGCAGAAAACTGAATATGATAAACTGGAAAAGTTAAGATTGTTCTAAACTTCCTAATATAAAATGATCTCATGATCTAGAGAGAAGCAAGGGTAGTGCTGAAAACCGTTCTGTTCAGAAGCGTATAGGCAGTGAAGAAGAGCATGTAGTTGTTAGAATTATTTCCTCTGCTGTATCTATATACAAAGGTCATGAACAATGGAAAAGGCCAAGTTAACAGCTTATTTATGGCATAGAACAAACTGAGGAAGTCACAAATTCAGGATTATTGTTTTTTGGTTAGCTGATCTAGATGAATGGTGATGCTTAATTTGTACTTAATCCTGCATGCTGCTGTATGTCTTTTGGAGAGATATTTGGAGAGGGATATCAACACTAAGGTGATTGTGGAGTCATTTGAACAAAGTGCTTCAGATGAGTCTGAACAAGCACCTAAATCTACAAGCAAGTAAAAGGAAATTTATTACATGGGATGGATGGAATGGTGGTGAAAAGACTAGGACAGGGACAGTGATTGCTGCATTGATTGCGAATTAACAATCTCCACAATCACAACAGCAATTGCCTAAAATAGAAATGAGATCAGATTTAAACAGTTAAGTGCTTAAAGCCTCTGTGCTCCTCATAGCATTTTAATAGAAAACATTCCACTTCTGCACATTTACAGCATCTTCAAGTAAGTGCAAATGTATCATTTGCCAGCAGAATATACATTTCTGTGCTTTTCAGTGGCCAGATTGGCTAAAGAGTTCTCCTGCTCTTCTAACAGACATGAGGAAAAGAGGCAAGCAACAGAGACTCCTGCTCTCAACGCTGAAGCTTCTTGACTTAAAAACTGCTTTCACCTCAAGTGAGAAAGGTTAAAAATAAATTACGAAGATTACAAGGCATTCAGCACTCCAAAATAAAGGGCTAGATGAAAATGTATTAGACCAGTTTTCCACTGACCAGTGTTTCATTTGCATGTCACAGGTGGGTTGAAAACTGCTTGGACTGATGGTCTCAAAAGGAAGTGATCAATGTACTGAACACTGGGCAACAGTCCAGCTGATAGCTGGGAACAAATGGAGTACATTGGTGTCTTTACTGGGAATGCTTGTTTCATATCTCCATCACTAACAGGGATATTAATACAGAACGCACGATCCCCAAATTTGCAGATTGTAGTAAGTTGAGGGGGTGAATGGTGGACATACTAAACAGCAGAGATTTGATCCAGAGAGACATTGGGAGACATGAGTATTGGGCCAACAGAAAATTTATGAAGGTGAACAAGAAGTACAAAGCTCCTTGTATGGGGTGGAATAGCCCTATGCATCAGTATGCAACAGGCACTGACTGCCTGAGTAGCAGCTTTGCTGAAAAGGACAGCAAAGGGGTTATGTTGAATGTCAACCTGAATATAAGCCAAAAGTGCACTATCATTGCAAATGGGGCAAAGCAGGCACTCAGCTGCATTAGGAGAAGCACAGCTGACAGATTGAAGTAGGTTGTTATCCCCCTCTTCTTGGCATGGGTGAAGCTGTACCTGGAACAGTGTTCAACTCTGGACCCCGCCGTGCAAGAGGGACATGGAGAAACTGAAGATGGTTCATCAAAGGGCTGTCACAATGGGCAGGAACTTGGGTTACATACCCAAACCACAATCTGTGACTGCTGCTTCTTGTTATATTCCCTGGCACTACCAAGAGGTGCTTGGCCCTATAACCTTTGTACCTTCTCTTTCATTAGCTGTTAGATTTGATTCATCTGTTATTAGATCACCCCTTAGCCTCCTCTTCAACAACCTTTACCAGTCCATCTCCCTCTGCCTCTCCTGTAGTGCATGTAACCTAGCCTTGGGGGATTCAGATTAGGAAAAACTTTTTAACTAGAAAAGCAATGCAGAACAGGAACAGATTATCCAGGGAGGCTGTGGCATCTCCATTCTTGGAAGTTTTCAAGACTTGGCTAGACAAAGCCACAGCTGATCTGATCCAGTATTGGTGGCAATCACATTCAAAGCAGAAGCTGGATGAGATGACTTCCAGAAGTCCAATCCAACCAACATTTCTGTGACTTTGAATGGAAGCTTGACTACACAGTTTATTCTTGATTGACTAAGACCCTTCACTGATTCATTAATTCTACTTTGAACTTGTTTGTACGAGCACAAAGAATAATTATTTATTTGGTCTACAATCACATTATTTTCTGTGAAGTAATATAACACATAGACATCTCAAGTTCTATACTGCAGAACTAGCCATCTTCTACCATGACGATTTTCTTTGCTATCTGGAACAGACATCACCTCTACTTCATCCAAAACCAGTGCCACTTCTCTGTATTCCTACATATCCTAGGGTAGCATGTGAAGTTTATGATAGTCAGGTCTGTACTGATATGTCTCTTCATGACTATATCAGACTTGCTGGAAAATAAAACAATACATTCAAGGACCAATTTAAAAAAACCTACCAGTCCAAATACAAGAACAAACAAGTGTCTCCATATTGGTCATATGATAATTTACTGGAGCGAGAAAGAATCAAAGAAATGCTTCTTCCAATGACATCTGTGAGTAGGATGGAAAAGTACATTGCATTACTTGAACCATTTTTGGTGAGTCTTTTGAGTGTTAGGTGGAATTTGCCTTTGCTGTAATACAGAGATATGATGCAGGCTAAAATCTCAGAGCAGCTTCCAAAGTTTAATTGCTTGGCTCCTTTTAATTTCAAAATCAGCATGCTAAAATATACTACAGTCTTTTTACTGTGATATGGACTTGAGGTTTTGAATGCACTGAAAAATGGGATCTGAGCATATGTATCAAAAACTTCTTTCAATTATGCTTGTGCATGTAAATACAACAGCACCCTGTGCACAGTACTGGCATATTTGCACAACTCTGAGGGACTGATTAAGTGTTAATAATCTGCTGCTTTGGTTTCTTCTTCTACCCAGCTTCTCAAAACCCCTCCTCTGTTTCCACTGGCAGCTGTTGAAGTGGTAAATATCACCTCTGTGCTTGAGCAACAGGGACATGGGATTCAAAGAGATCTCAGATGTGTGTTTGAGCAGGGAAGTACCTCTGCTAACTCCCTCTACCTTTCTTTTTCTTCCATAGTGGACCTATAGACCCTGCTTGTGTCTCTGCCTGTCTTCCTGTACCACTATCAGGATTTTATCTGCTTATTACTGATTCCAGGGAATGCTTTCTTCTTACTTTTCAAAGCAACTGTCAGAGGATAATTCAGCTCTTCAAAATGTTGTGACGTGGAGATGGCTATAACCCTGTCTGGAGGGTGGGTGTCAGGGAGTAGCTGGAAACAGAGCATAGGACACGGGGCAATTGTGTAGGATGAAGTCTTAAAATGGACATTTTTAAAAACAGGTCAAAATAATATTTTTTATCATATGATTCCTCATTATGTTAAAAGGGGAGGCTGGTATCAAATCTCCGTTGATGTTTTATTTCTCTTAAGAGCTGGAGCTCATATTAGTATGTCACTGTTACCAGTTTATAGTTTTCTGCAGCCATGGCTGTTTTTCCATGGTGCTGTAAAGCTTGTCAGCCACCACTTTTGAAAGAAATATTAGGTCAGCTTTGGTTTTTAAAGTTTAAGAAACAGTTTAGGCAATGTATATTAGGCAATACTCCTGTTATCTATGACTAAAAAAATTGAAATATTGACGTATTTTCAGGCATGAGAGAGCTAGGAACCTTTGAACAATTTTAACATTATATGGTTTGTTTTTTGTTAAGTGGGAGCCAGAGGCATGTATCCATCTTCTACCGTAGAAGTACTTAGACGTACATACATCTTCTCTTTTTTAAATAAGTGCTCATATAATTTGTTTTGCTTTCTAGTCAGAGTAGGCTAATGGTACATCACCTCTTCAGTCCTTCAACTGAGTTGCTAAGCTACCATAAGTCTACTGTTTCCAGGCATGTACCCTCATCCCACAAATATGAGTGGCTAACACACCAAAATGACCTTGCCCCATGAATGCAGAGCATAAGTGGAAGTTCTAAGGTAAGCGATGGCCGTGGGTGAGAGAGAATTGTCCTTTTCTTTCCTTTGTTACAACCAATGTTGCATTTTTATGACCAGGTCCAGAGAAAAATCAAGCGTGGAGCATTGTCTGGTTAGCTTCTGAGTGAAGAGAGATAGCAAATGGAAAGATAAATGGGAGATAAAAAAAGAGATAATGTGCAGAGAAAGGAAGGAGCCAGAGGAGGGATAGACAGACAGACAGCTGGAGCAAACAGGGGAGTATCCTCCAGAGACAGATAGCTTCTCTCTATTCTTGACAAAATCTCATGCCCTAGCTCCACTTAAGTAGGTGAAGGGGAGATTCCTGTGCCATGGGCACTTCCAGCATGAAGGGGGGTGATGAAGGAAGGGCTGCTGAGTGGCTGCTTCCCTGGGATAACTTTAAAATTACACATTTCAGGCTGCAGGTGTAGAAAAATACCTTGTCTGGGGAGATGCTGCTCACCCACGTCAGTCTTTATATACATTTTCTCACTGCTCTCGCATAGTAGCTATGTCCTTAAGGGTTAGGTATGCTAGTCCTGTCTGTGGCAGGAGTTAGTGTATACTGGCCCAGGGATCAGGAACTAGATAATAAATCTTTTTGAATCCTGGCTTTCATTATGTCTTGATAGGAAAGTAAATCTCACCCTCTCAGCAGCAAGCTATTCTTTCATTGCAAAGATACTGCTGGTGAATGATGTTTTCCAAACTGATGAATGTGGGATTTCGTGTGCCGCAAGTTATTTTGTTTGTCTTGGACGTTCATGTTTCAGTTTTATGAAGCAATCTGTCTGGGGAAAGGCTCAGAAATAATTGGCTGAGGCTTTTCTTCTGATATAGGTCTTTATAACCATAGATCTATAGCAAATCCAAATGTGAAAGCAAAATCATGCTTCACCTTGGTGCTGGGGTGTTGAATACAGATAGTTGTGCTTCCACTCGCATGCTGTATTTCTGTATCTCTAGAGCTGTTCATTTTAAAACCAACTAATGCATAGAAGATGAAAAAAGTTTGAGGGGTTGAAGAAGATAGACTCTTGCATCAGATACAGGCCCCTCCATAGCCTTCCTGGTAGCTGACTGGAAATGTTCATACAAACAACTTCCTTGCAAACATTACTCTCAGGTGTAGTGACTGACTTTCCTATAGCTTCCATAGCTTTAAGACCCACCTGTACTTTAGGCTTTGTTCAGTATCTTTGTTTTTCTATCCTCAGTTGCAATGCTTGAAGAGGAAACAGCAAAAAAACCCTTTTGTCCCTGTCTCTTCATATTAATTTGGCATTATTTTCCTCCTTCTCAAGGGCTTTCCCTAGCAGACTGCACACAAGCTGACTTTCAGCTTATGCTCGCTCAGTACAGGGACATCCCTCTGGACGGACTTTTAGGAGATTTATTGATGCCTTTGTGTCATTACCATTGTATGAGCCCCATTTCTTAGAGGTTGCAACTTTGTCTCAATTTGCTTTCCTTCATTTATTCTAAATACTGACTTTTCTCTTTCTGCCCAACAACCTAATTCCTGATGGCAACAGGGCTTCTGCAATCAACTCTATCAGCTTTTCCTTCCTGGAAATAAGATGATAAAGAAGGCTATTACCTTGGAAAAATTACTCTCTTGAGGACAATTTATTAAGCCATTTGTAACTTTGGCTCCTTGTTCTGGTTTTTGTCCTTAGATGGTCTCCATTTCTTAAAAAATATAAAAAGCTTAGAAAGTATAATGCAACCTTGCAACAACACATCTTGCAAATGGACAACTATGGCATAGAAAAGTTAGCAATGCAAGGGAGATCTGGGAGAGAGAGCCAAGAGAAAATGAGTATTCTCTTTCTTCCTTGTCCTTTTCCTATTTTGCTGCATATACAAGGCAGAGCAACTTTGTACCACAGAAGGGGCAAGAGTAAATCAGTTTGAAAAATAAAAAGCCAGCGGTTCAGCTGCAGGAATTCTGTCAGATTGCTAGTACAGTTCTGTAAGACTGCTAATTAAAAATCAGTATTAAAATACTGTTCAGAGAAGTTAAAGAAGGGAAGCAAATCTCTGGTAGCCCATCTGCTTTCCTGTAGCTACCGGTAGCTCGTGCTGCATCTGAATCTACTGTGCCGTGTGATGTTTCAGAGAGGCTCAGAATCAGCAGCCCCTCGAGTTTGTGCGGCTCCTGAGCCCCATTGGCTGGAAGGCAAAGCAGAGGCGGAGAGTGCCCTGAATATTTTTCTCCTCCACACACCATAAAACAGGCAGCCGGCATGCACTGGCTGACAGCGAGACTGGTGCTTGCAGTTTGAAATTAGTTTCTGCTCCGCAGCAGTCACTTGGGCATTTTATATTTGCCTCTCTTAATGGAAGGGAACAAAAAAGCCTTGCAGCATACCAGTGAACTAAACAGGAACTGACCATAGGGGAGAATCTGATGCAAACTTACAGACTGTTGGGACTCTGTGACATAGATCACCAAGGTAAATGTGATGATGATCAGAAACTGCGTCTGTGAGAGGGTAAACCAGTATTTCTGAGTTTGAAACCTTATTTTGTAACAGCAGTCAAAGTGTTCTGAACTGCTGCCTGCCTCGGTGCTGGCTTATTTTTCTTTCCTTCCCAAGCTGAAAAGCCAATGAAGATTTTCAAAGGAATGCAAAAGGAGCAGGAGTTTTAAAAGCAGGAAGCTGAAAGGGGATCTCCATAAGATGAATTTCACCCAGCACCACGGGACACTCCAGCCTCTCCATTTCTGGAATCACAGCTACAAACTGCACGGAGGTGCCAGCGAGCTCAATGCAAAGGGCCACTCCTCGGGAGGCTGCTACGAGCAACTCTTTGTATCCCCCGAAGTGTTTGTGACTCTGGGCATCATCAGCTTGCTGGAGAACGTCTTGGTCATTGTGGCGATAGCCAAGAACAAGAACCTCCATTCGCCCATGTACTTCTTCATCTGTAGCTTGGCAGTGGCTGACATGCTAGTGAGTGTATCTAATGGATCAGAAACTATTGTCATCACGCTGCTAAACAATACAGACACAGACGCACAGAGCTTTACCATAAACATTGACAATGTCATTGACTCAGTGATTTGCAGTTCCTTGCTTGCATCAATTTGCAGTCTCCTCTCAATAGCAGTGGACAGGTACTTTACTATCTTTTATGCCCTCCAGTACCATAATATCATGACGGTGAAGCGCGTAGGGGTCATCATCACATGCATCTGGGCTGCTTGCACAGTCTCAGGCATTTTGTTCATCATTTACTCTGACAGCAGTGTTGTCATCATCTGCCTTATTAGCATGTTCTTCACTATGCTCATTCTCATGGCATCCCTCTATGTCCACATGTTTATGATGGCTCGGATGCATATCAAAAAGATTGCTGTTCTTCCAGGAACTGGCCCTATTCGCCAAGGGGCCAACATGAAAGGGGCCATCACTCTCACCATCCTGATCGGAGTTTTTGTTGTGTGCTGGGCTCCTTTTTTCCTGCACCTGATTTTCTACATTTCCTGCCCCTACAACCCTTACTGTGTGTGCTTCATGTCCCACTTTAACTTCTACCTCATCCTCATCATGTGCAATTCCATCATCGATCCACTTATCTATGCATTCCGGAGTCAGGAGCTCAGGAAAACATTCAAGGAGATTATATGCTGCTGTAGCCTGAGAGGGCTTTGTGATTTCCCTGGCAAATATTAAACTGACTGGATACGTTACTGTATACACAACATGCAGCACAGAGTTCCAAGCCTTCAGATTCTCTTTCTCAGCAGAAATTGGTTTAAATCTTTAAGAGTGAGGACCTCTTTCTGTCTCCCCTCCCTCTCATCCTTCTAGCCCATTCACGTGTAATTCATATTTCTGTATAATGTTTGTGATATCTGCAGTTTGTAATTTATTTGGCTGGAAAGAGAAGTAGCACTTCATACCAGTTTGTAAGTAAGCAAATAAATGTAATGATGAATGTGAAATACAAGCAAACATAAGCAGCTGTATGTTCCAACTGGTAACAAATAAATAACTTGCCTGTCTTACAGTACGTATTGGCTGATACTGTACCTTATTATGTTGAAGTAATTATAGCTATACATTATATTATATACAGCTCAAAATAGAGCATATGCTTCTCTACTAGTGGATTAGAGGTTCTCTAGAATGAGAAAGCAGATTTTTCATAAGGATTACTGCAACCAACGAGTTGTATTCATTCATTTTGAACTCTTTTCCTCCTACTCCACAAGCAGCAATTCTGTTTGTTGTTACAGTTATTGCCTACAACAATAAGATTTTTCAAATGCCTGCTACACAGACAATAGAATGCTCGGGTTTTGCAGGGGGCGAGGGGGCTCAAGATGATGATTGCTTTACGTCTGAGAGTACCTTTTTGCAAAGTTGAAATTGCTCCCTCGAGCATCAGTTAGCCCTGGATGTATTTGCTAAACTGGCTTCCAGGTAGTCTAGCACCCTCCATTCAGCCATGAAGCAGGTATAGTATTAACATTGACAGTGCCAGCACCAATGTAAAGATTCACTGAGAGATTTATCTGATGAAGATGAAGAGGGAAGTTCAGTCTGAACGTTCAGTCCTTCCTTGTTCTGAGGTTTTGTGGGGAACAAAGGCTCTGTGCTTCAGAAGAAAATACATCCTTGTTAGAAACAAGCTGCCCTCTATTCTGAAGTGTGCTGTTAGCAGATGGGATCCACTGCCAGGATCCTTATGGTGGAGTCTAGGCATGTGTTAATTTGGCCTGAGAACCTCAGACCACACTGTGGAGCATATGAGCTTTGTGGGGACAATGCTATCACATGGAAGGGATGCTAGCCGACGAATCTGTAAACATGTACTCTGCATCTGGCAGCCCTGTGTGTTACTGCTGCTTGAAGTCAGTTCACCTTTTCAAGCATCTCACTGATGTGTTCTCAGTTTCATGTTAAAATGCCATTCTTTCCCTCCACAGCTTATGATAGGGACCTCAGGTCCCTGATTTTAGCATGTTTGGAGGTGTTTAAAGTATAAATGTGAGTACACAGGTTTCCATGAAGATGTTCCTTAACACCTCAACAATATCACCATTTATGTAAGGGCATAGAAAAATTAATGCATGTATTACCAGAGAGTATAAAAACATAGTGGAAACAGGTAGAAGACCGGGAAAGTTCTGATTTAAAAATTCAAAATTAAATGTAAAGAATAATTTAGGTTTTAATCCTGGATGCCTGAGTTTTACCAAGATGAGTAGTGTATTAGTTGGATGAGCAGTTCTATTAATTTTCTTGGAAACAGCTTGTTCACTCAAGCTGCTTATTCCCTTGTTAAAGAAAGACATACATTGAAAAGTTATTCATGAGAGCCCAATGTTTGCTACCTGGGATTCTTCTCCAGACAGAAGCTGATCTTCCAGTTGTGGGTAACTCTTCAGGATATCGTAAAAGTGTGACAACATTTGGTCCTCTGTCAAAGAGCATGAAGGACTTAAGCTGAGTCTCAGGATCTTTAACTTCAATTTGCTTACATGGAGGGTAAGAAAGTCATTTGACTTTGTGCATCAAAGTCCTTCCGTAGACCAGAAGTAGACAAATCAGGTCTCCTACACCCTACTCTTGCACTTGGGCCACTCCATCCACCACAGTGCTTGCAACACACCCCTGTTACCTTCTTTCAGCTTTAGTAAATTATATCACCACATGATAATGGTTGCAGTGTGGAAGATTTTGAAATATGTCTACTACATTAACTCTACTTTTCTTCTGAGGGAAACTATAAACATTTCAATAGTACATCCCTACCTGGTTCCACTGGGTAGGGAAAAAAAATGCCAAAGAAGGAGGATTAAAGCTCAAGGGGAGAAAAAAAAAGAAAGTATTTAAATTACTAGTCATCCAAAAATCCAATGGACTTTATTAAAGGCCTTTCCCTCTCCCACAAGACATGATGCCAGCTATGCAAAAATGCTCTGGCAATAATGCAAGAAATTGCTGATGCCAGTTTGAACAAGACACTTGATCTTTGTTTCGCCTTACTTTCTTTAGCTATTTTAGGACTGTAAATTATGATATTGGGTTCCAGATATTCCCTTTGTAGTCCATGGATGCAGAGAGGGTCCACTGGAAAGTGGCACATGAGCAAGATACTACCTTAGGTGCTCTGAACATTACCTTGCAAGTCTCTCTTTCTCCCCTTTGGCTATACAAGGACCAGAGATTTAATTTAAACACATCTGAATTCTGAAAAGGCCGTGTTTCTGTAAATTACTTCCTGAACTCCCAGTTGATTCTTAAAACAAACAGTCTCACTTCATTTTGCAACCCAAAGGGAAGACAAATAATTAATTTATATCAATGGTTTTCTTGTAGTTTCCAAAAATGGTGTATCTCTTTTGTGCATATTTGGACTAAGACTAGTCAAGACAGTTGTGACCCCATTAAGCTCTAAATTTCATTTAGAAATCTAATTTTTAAAACTAGCTTATTCCAGAGTTTTAGCAACTCTGAGCCTTCTTAGCAGCTCTTCTGTGTTTATTTTATAAAGCTAAATGTATATACATACTTTTTTAAATGGAGTTTTTAATTAAAGAGGACTCGTTCATTTCATGGTATTATCTTTTAGAGTTTAATTTATTGAAATTGCTGGCAAACCTCCTACATAGAAAATTTTCCTATTCCCAGATACTCTGTTCCTTCTGAGTAGTGGAATCATTTTCTGTTTGCCTATAGCTCTAGCAGCTTTCCAGCAGAGAGCCATAGAAATTAGTGTTGTGAAAGATAAGTAAGTTCATCTAGCTTGCTGGAGAGTGGAGACAGTGGAGGATTATTTTCCACATTCGATTTGCTGGAGCTTTGTTCTTCTATCTGAAAATCTTCTAAGAAAATGAGATTTTTTTCTTTAAATATCTAGGACCCTAACCACTTTAGCACTTAGCATTTTAGTCATGTTATGTAACCATGGCATGTTCCTCTGTGATGAGGAAATGTTTTGTCTCTACTTTACAGGTATAAAGATTTACATTTTCACTTCTGCTGGAGAAAAGGGACTAATGGATTTGCTCAGCCTCCTAGAAGACAGTCTGCTTGAGCTGGGAATTGATGGTAGTGTTCTCCACCCTGTCTCAATAACTGGCTATAATATGACACACAAAATTTTTGAAGCAAATGTCTTTCTTCAAAAGGGACATTTCTTTAGCTTTCAAGTAGTTTTTGAACAAAGCAAAGGACTCCAAAAAGCACTTAGGAGGCTGTAGTTGGTCTCAGTAGAGTGGATTCTGAATGATGTTCCAAGATCCCCTCTACAACCATGTATTGGGTCTGGCTGAGATGGAGTTAATACTCCCCATAGCAGCCCTCGTAGCGCTGTGCTCTGCATCAGTAGCTAGAAAGGTGTTGATAACACACCAGTGTTTTGGCTACTGCTGAGCAGTGCTGGCACAGCATCAAGGCTGTCTCTCCAACATTTTTGCCCCCCCTCAATGGCAGGCTGGGGCAGAGCAAGATCTTGGGAGAGGACATAACCAGGACAGCTGACCTAAACTAACCAACCAGATATTCCATACCATATGACGTCAGCTCAGATATAAAAGCTAAGTAAAGGGAGATGGAAGGGGGGCATTTTTATCTTCTGGAAAAACCACTACGCGTACTGAAGCCCTGGCTTCCCAGGAAGTGGCTAGACATCGCCTGCTGATGGGAAGTAGAGAATAACATCATTTGTTTTTCTTTGCTGTTGCGCGTGACCTTTGCTTTCACTTTATTAAACTGTCCTTATCTTGACCCATGAGACTTTTGTTATATTTTCTCCCCGCTGTCCAGCTGAGAAAGGGCAGTGATAGAGCGGCTTCGGTGGGCACCTGGCACCCAGCCAGGGTCAACCCACCACAAACTGAAACATGCTGTCATCTGGAAGCAAGGAGAAATGCACTGATGGACTTACATGTTATTGAATGTGCAGCCACAACAATGTCTTCAGTTATGCCTTTAATAGATGTGCAGAGTACACATTATTGGTGTAACTCTACAATTAGTTTGTTGTTGTTAAACTGGTCCTATTATACACCATGTTCATTGGGGGCTCCTTCATTCTCAAGATGAATTCTGGTAAAGAACTTTGGTCCTGATGTTATTTATAATGTACTGTATTGCTTATAGGCTTGAATAAAAATTGCAGTCTCAATCCCACTGGAAGGAGCTCTCAGAAAACATTCCTTTAGGGATTAAATCTTCACTGTTTGTCCAGAAATTACTTCAGATATCATATTAATATTCTGATCACTTCAATCATATCTCAAGTATCCTAGGATTTTCTCTTTGGATTAAATACTTCTCTCACTTATTAAAAAAAAGGAGACTTCACATGTCACAGGAACTGTCAACTGCTACTACAGATACTCACTGTCATACAAGCCAGGTTATGAATTGACCTTGCTTGGCTTTTTTTGTTTCAAATTGTTCTGTTGTCCTAGCTGGTTTTCATATTTTTGCCCACTCTGTTCATAGAAGAAGAGATTTTCAGATTTGTGGATTAAAAATCACCCCCTTCGAATTTGTAATGTAAATGTATTTATCAGTTCTACTTTTACCCATTTGTTCCTTTGCAAACATTGTTCATTTGTTTCAATGGTCCTCCTTCATGTTTGGTATATTTCTGTATTTGTGTATTTCTGGACTGCCATCAATCCGAGTTCTCCAAGTCATCCCCTGCCTGTGTGGTGGGTTCACCCTTTGCCAACAGCAAAACCCCCACCCAGCTGCTTGCTCGCTCCCCAACTCAGTGGGATGAGGGCAGAAAATAGGAAGAACAGGAACGAGAAAGCTCATGGGTCTGGATGAAGACAAGGGTATCACCAACTACCATCACAGGTGAAACAAGCTCGATTTGGGGATAGTGAACTTTTACTTTAGGGCAAATTAAAATAATATTTACTTACTGATTCAGCTAGTGGGAAACAGACAAACACTAAAATAACACCTTTCCCCTGCCACTTCTTCCTAGCTTCCACTTCACTCCCTCGCTCCGGACTCCCCCTCAATCTCCTCTCCCCCGCGGGGCGCAGGGGGACGGGGAAGGGGCGTCCGCGGCCCAGGGCGGCTCCCCGCGGCCGCTCCTGCCTCCTCAGGCTGTTCCCTGCTCCAGCCTGGGGCCTTCCTTCCCCGGGGCCCCACCGGGGGCGGGGGGGGGGTCTCTGCCGGGGCCGCAGGGCCATCTCTGCCGGGGAGGGGGGCCCGGAGCACCTCCTGCCCTCCTCCCGCTCTCCCCTCGGGGCTGGCAGGGCTGTTTCTCACCCCGTTTCCCTCAGCCCTTTTGCCCTTTCTTCCCCAGGCTTTCCCCGAGGCTGAGGGGCTCCGCTGTGCCCGGCGGTGGGGCCGCTGGAGCCGGCGGGAACCGGCGGGAACCGGCTGGGGCCGGTCTGGCCCGGGGCAGCCCCCAGCCTCTCCTCACAGCGGCCCCCGCCCCCGCAGACCCCCCCTGCTCCTGCCGGCACCCGCACCCCGTACAACATGGTAGGCAACAATACTGTAAGCAGCATTTCAGGTGAGGTCCCATTGCTCTACACATTTTAGTTCAGTTCCACAGAAAACTCCTCACCTAAATTATTTGCCTCTTTCATGTCCACAGCTTTGGAGTGTCTCTTGTTTTTTTTCCCCTGCGATGAAATAATCAACCCAAAATGTTCCCCCTCTTGGGCTCTTTCCTGCTGAAGAACTCTCACTGTAGAGCTTCAAACCCTGTTACTAGCTTCTGAATTAATGACTTCTTTGAAGATTGTACTGTTAAATCCCTCCCTTCCTATTTCTATTATTTCAATCATCAGAATGATCCACTTTCCCTAACTGATTTTCAGATAGTCCTTTCTGTGGAAATTGCAGCCAGCCTTTTACCACCGAGATCTGACCCTGACACGTATCTCTTGACACAGCCCTGCGGGACCCACAGATCAGGCTGCAGCTTCTGCTGGCTGTGTAATCATAGAATGGTTTGGGTTGGAAGGGGCCTTAAAGATCATGTAGTCCCAACCCTCCTGCCATGGGCAGGGACACCTTCCGCTAGAGCGGGTAGCTCAAAGCCCCATCCAGCCTGGCCCTGAACACTGCCAGGGATGGGGCATCCACAACCTTTCTGGCTAAGCAGGGATCTGTTGTAAATCTCAGGTATTTTGTGCCATGCATCAATAAAAAGTACTTTTTATAGGTTTCCAGGTGGCAAAGAGAAAACTGAAAATCATATAGGTTTGCAATTTGCTGTACTTATTTTAGAAACAAACACATTGTAGCTCATTAGAGCTTTATTCTTTGTAAAAGGCAGTGGTTGAGTAAACAAACAGAAATCCAAATACATTTGGAGCCATTATCAGCAGAGCATAAACAAAACACTATTCATGCAATAATCTGCATCAGCCATTTTGAAGTACAGAGGAATTAAAACATATTATGAAGATAATGTTTGCTATTTTCTAGAGTTGTATTCAGTACAGCCTGGAGGCTGATATATTAAAAAAAACCAGTCAAACTTGGTCTATTAAAAAAAAAACAGTCAAACTTGGTTTTCCCCTTGAAAGGGGAGACAAAAGAAGGGGTCTGAATTAAAAAAAAGAAAGCAAAATTAAATTGCTACTCTTAGGTAACCGCTTTCCACACTTTCCCAATTTTAGCTGGGTCAAAGGAGTCTGAAAGCTTTCTGGAAAGCAGGAATTGTGCAGATATCTGTCCATAGATTTAACTGCCTAAACCTGCCAAGTTCTGACTGACTAGTGTGGGTTTTGCATTAAAGCATCTTACACTGTATACAATACATTATCACTGATGTTTCTAATTATCTGGATACACATACAGCCACAGTAAAACTGGAAAAAAGCCTGGCTGTGCATGAAGACAAACACAAATAATGCATGTTTGGTAGAAATAAATCTTTACTTGTTATCCTGAAGCTTTTACTGGGGAGGTGAGGTGGGTGTCATTGCTTTCTAATGATTATTGTCTTCAGCTTCACCCATGGAAATGCAATGCTCACAAGTAATTCAGACAGCCTCATTTTCCCCTCTAAGACAAAAAGATGCTGTTTTTCAGTAAGAATTGCCTCCAGGCCAAATAGGATGGTATTCCATGCAATATTAAAGGTATCACTGGTATAAACTCATCGTACTTGTGAACTGTGTACAAGCGCACACCAGCATCACTCAGTTTGGGACTATTCATCACCTACCAACTGCCCAAGGCAAAGGATTGGGATAGCAAATCCGTGAGGGGTCAGCTGAAGCAAGAGATGACCCATCATCATTGCTTCCTCTCAGACTTGAAGATCTGCTGGCGTATCAAGAATGCAATACCCAACAGCAGGGCGATTCAAGGGAGGTTTAACTATGGATTTTGACTGTAAATTAGTTCTGGCCTCATGGAAGATCCATATCTGTGAAGCTTCCATCATTCCTGCAGGAAATCCCATATTTCTCACTACCTTAGTGGAACCAGGTCACCCAGGCTGTTCCCTTCCCTGAAAGCAGAAAATAGCATTTGGCTGGCTCAGAAGAGTGGGACACTGGTAAAAACTCAAAGGTAAAATTTGAGTAACCTGGTTTGACATCAGTTCAAGTTATTTGCCAGAGATGTTTTCATGCTTTTACAGGCCTTGTTATGGGCCATGTTTCAAATATATCTTTATACCAATAACATCAGAGCTACTGTCCCAGTAAGAGTTTGGTCAGTAGTAAGATATCTGCACTAAAATGAAAGGAGTATGGAATTTTATACATCATATGCACATCATGCGATGTGTATTTTTAGTCAAATTTTACCTAAGTTTTCACAAGGCTTTACCTACTTTTGATTATCAGCCAAAAAGAACTTAGTATCTCTGAGTTTGGATGCCACAAAGTTAGGATCCTTTGTGTATCCAAATATTCTAAATACTCAAATATCCTTTGGGTATCCAGATTTTGTAGTCACTTTATGAAATCTCATTCACCTCTGCCACATGTGGTGCCTTAGTTGTCAAATACAGAATTATAAATGGTGCACCATCTGATACATTTCCTGCTTGAAGAGTCCCTTGATCTCAGCTATTTTAGCTCTGAAAGAAATGTTGTGATAGGCTGCATAGAACTGAAATGGTCATGATGCTTTAGACCACATAAATTGACTGCATGTAGATATTGACAAATAAGACCATGGACACTAATAGGACTAAGAGCTCCTTTTTTCCTTCAAATAATTGTAATTTTTTGATTTGTCTGTGGGAGTAAAATCAATGAGGTGAATAAGATGCTGTCTTATTAAATGAAATTTAGTTGGAAAGAGGCTTTTTGAGGCAGGGTGTAGGATTGTTGTTTTAGTTTCAATGAGCCAAACATTGTTTTCTGAAGAAAAAACAATTTCTCAGGCAGAAAAAGTTGCAAATGGGCCATAGAGAAGTGATACTTTGTACTTTCTTACTATAAAATTAACAGATATAAGTACCTGCTGAATATTGTACTTCAGACCTGGACTTCTGCTTTTTCATTCTTTTCAAATACTGTGACTAGTGAATTAACCCTTCCCCTAATAAATTAAGGGGGTTGTCCATAAAAAGATGCACGGCAGGGAAAAGATAGATAAGGAGCAAACTCTTTCTCCCAATGGAAGCAATAAAGGACACTTTATGGAGCTGATTCAAGCAGGATTCAGAAGATATGATGGAAGCTGGCTGTAGACTCTGGGAAACTTACTGCCAAAGAGAGCTGTGGATGCTAAAAGTGTATATGGTTTCAAGGAAAGACTACCCCAACTGTTGGGAGAGAAATCCAATGAGTGTCACTAACGGCACACATCCACATACAGCTCAGAAAGTCTATGAGATGTAAATAACTAGAGATGAGAGAAGTATTATGAAGCAGTGTCATATATACTTACTGCCTTCCCTAGCCGGTTTAAGGGCATACTCTTCCTGTTGGTTTCCCAGTTAGAGAGGCATTCTTAACTAAATGGAATGTCACTTCCCATCACCTAAAAAAAAAAAAAAAAGAAAAAAGAAAAGGGGAGGGAGAGGTGTAAAGACACAGACTGGGGAAAGCCAAATGATTGTTGGAGATAACAAATAAAGAATGATGAAAAGGTGAGGATGAATGGATCAAAAATGTAAATTATGAGGGACTGGAGAGAGACACGAGCAGAGTATCCTGACTGTGCCTACCACTCCCCCTTAGGTTTCCTAATGCAGTTAAGGAAGGTGTCAAATGATGTTTTGGCCAGAGATGTGACTGGGGGAGGGAACAGAAACAGGCTACACCATCACCAGGTCACCTCCATCAGGCTTTTTCCTCTTGTGCTGAGGACAGCTAGCATGGTGAGAAGATTGGCAAGAATGTGGCTTGTGGGGACTTGGATGAACACTGCTTGAGGTAGGATAGCTTCACATTAACCCCACATGGACAATGCTATGCCCTGATATAGAAGGACAATGCTATGCCCTGATGTAGAACAACAATGGCTGTTCTCAGAAGCTGCTTTCCTATAGGAATTCATCTGATGTCCTGATATGGAGCTGCCTGGGAGATGAGGTCACTGGCCAGTTTGCTTACTTATGTTTTCAGATATGCAGGCAGCATAAAATGCATAAACCAATGTGTGTGTAGGTATGTGTGTGTCTCTGGTTGATAACCCCCTCCCCAGCTTCTCTTGGAGGAAGTGCTGCTGCCTGGAAGTAACCAGATGCCCAAAACATTTCTGTGGGTTTCCCCTGTGGCTGCCTTCACCCCAGTGAGATCCAGACTCATTGCCACTTCTGCTCTTCTCCCTGTACATTGCTGCTCCTGGGGAGAGCTCACTTTTGTCCTGGGCTGCCTGACTACCTTCTGTCCTCTTGCTAGGCCTCCCAAACTAAGTTTATCTCCCTCCTAACTGGGATATACACACATCTCCTCTCTCAAGTTGACTTCTGATCCAAATGAGCTGTCATTTCCCAATAAATAGCTCACAACTGTGGCAGTACTTTTTTACATGCTAGAAATATTAAAGCAGTTAGTGACACTTTCTTTTATGTGTATTATCACTGGGCATTTGAGTTTGCAGTCACAGAGATACATTAGGAAGAGCTACCGCTCCAAATTTATGTATTCAAACATTGCCAGCGTAGCCACCTGTCACTGAATTAATTATATTTGGTGAATGGTTTCAATGGTTCGTCAATCATGGAGCTTGATCTTAAACATTGAAGGCTCAGCTCACCTGCTATCTTCATCCATCTTATGCTTCAACCTCGAGATTGCTATTCAAATGGTGGGATGCTCAAGGGATACAGCTTTAGATGCTCAATGGAAAAGTTTAGTTTATTCCAAACTGAGTTTCATTTTTAACTGTCATTTAGAAGGATAGTCTGAGCTCAGGAAATCCCAAGAAGGGATGCTCAGGGAGATGAGCACTTCTCTGTGCATCTGGGTATACAAAGAAAAGCAGAGTTTTGAATTTGTCTGCTGAGGTACAGCCTTCCCCTCCCACATGGTATTATGGATACAGCAGTGTAGCCAGTGAATGCCTTGCAAGACACTGTGAAAATGTGTCTTCATAAGGCCTCAGCTTTCCTGCAGGCCATAGAAAGAAGACGTAAAACACATTTACAGCCTTTGTTACCTTTCTATGTTACCCTAAAAATAAGGAACTAACTTTCTTGTGGAAAAATATAATTTATTACAAAATCATTAAGACCATATTTAAGGCAGAAGAGCTCCTCTTGGGCTGTATTTCTTGCCTTCTGACTTTTAGTTTCTTAACCTGAATGTTGTACTCATCATATTTTCTTATCCTCATTCCCCTAAAGAATATCAGTTAAACTTCCCAATTTGCTGTATCTGCTGTCTAAAGCAGGAATTAAAAATGCAGACAGAAACTATGATGTGTCTTTGGCATCCCTCTGTTCTGTTGCAATATCTTTACTGATGACAGGAAAATCTCAGCTGCAAACATTAATTTCCTAATGATGACAACAGGGACAAGAAAAGACTCATTTGTATTTGAATTTTCACTCATTTTCTGGTTTATAGGCATAGTACATCTTGTGATTTATAACGTCTTTCTTAACGAAGGACCAGCCTCAAAAAGATTGGATGCAATTTAGGGAAAAAATCAACTAAACCCCAATTCAGCACGATAATATTGCTTATTTAAATCTGACAGCTACTTAGACTCAAAGTGAACTGCTAGCTGTACAGTAAATACATTTGTTCTGGTAATACTAAAGAGCTGCACTTCTAAAAGATCTCATTACAAAGACAGTGTATCTTTTGGCTCACATGCTTAGTTTCTTGGGTGACATCTCCAGACTCTTCCATCATTCCACTTGTGTTGCCCTCTCCAAGCTCTGCATCTGTCAGAAAAGGAAAGGTGGCCACCTCCTCAGTAGGTAACACTGGCAACACTGTGTGTTCTTGCTGTGTTTCCTGACTCACAACAGAAAACTTCTCAAGCACAACCCTTGATTCTTGACACAGCTGTCGATGCTGTTTTATATGCCAAAGACACAGTAATACTTTATTGAGTTTGCCATTTAGGTCAGGGGTTAATTCTTCTTTCAATTATACCTCTGCAATTCAAATGAAATAATGAGAACTAGCAACATTTTTTAGCAAAGCAACTGATTTTTAAAATCAGTTTGAGAAAGAAAATGTGTGATGATTTTTTTATTTATTCCCGCCCCCCCCCCCCCCCCCCGGCCAATAGCCAAAAGATTAGGCTGGTTTTAAAACAATCCTTCCAGAAGAGACTGTGCAGTTCCTTCTGAAAATGTGCTCCTTTTGATAATCTTAGCTGGCATCTCTAAGTGACTGAAAGGAACTGCAGTTTGGTGATCTAGGCAATGAATGATTTTCACAGCTTCCTATCCCATGAGGTATAATACACAAAGCATTTGTCTCTGAAATTGGGTAGGTTTATCAGCTCCTGAGGGACCTTTCAGTTGTTCTTACAGGCTATTACTATGCTTTAGAGGTCACATAATGACACTACCAGTCCAAATAGCTTAAGATGAGCTTTTGTGCTTCCATTTATTGTTGCTTTATAATAGGAATCACAGAAAAAATTTAGTTCCAAAGTGAATTCTAAGATTAAATGGCCTGAAGTTAGTAAGAATTTCAGCTTCTGAAAGGGTTGATGCATAAATATGTTGAACAATTAAGGCAGTATGAGCAGAGATACTTTAATGTCTTGTGCTAGCAACAGAGATTCAATTTAAAGGAATTTACTTAGAGTTTCTTGTTAAAAAGTACTGAAGTTTAGCAGATGCTAACTTTGATAGGTACAGAAAAATAGAACATTATAAATAAGCAGAAAAGCAGCAACATTTCTAGCTATAGATAGTTTAATGATTGTTTCTAATGAGAACCTGGCTTCTAATTACATGAAAAATGCCCTTCACTGAAATCCATCCTCAGAATTAATATTAAGAGAAAGATTATAATGTCACTTGTTTCAGGAAGGAGTACCCTTTTTTTTCAGCATGTTATTTGCACTACTTTTACTGATTGATTGACTTGGCTGTCATTAGCATCCATGTTTTCTTTGTTACTATATCTGCAGCATTTCAGGGTAGAGACCTTACATGCATTTTAATATAAAACTTTCCCAACATACTCCCAGGTGCTAACCACAAGAATATCAATACAGCCAGAAGTGGAAAAGTAGGAAATACATTTCAGTTCTCAAGCATATCCTTTATTTCTTAGATTTTTGGCCAGAAATTCAATGCAGTTTAGAACTTTTGCTACAACATCCCTATAGAATTGCATTGTTAACTAGAACAAGTCTGCAATAGATTATTTTAAGTATATTGCATGGATCTTGGATTGTCCCAAAAGCATCATCAATTTAAATTTGTTCTCATCCATTTTTGGATATTGAAGTCTTTGACAATTTTCAAGCATATATGAGGTTTTTTTGGTTTAATACAAACTTTTCCTCCCTGCCCAGCCCCAGAGGAGTGAGAGCTTTGCAAAACTTTCCTAGCAATACAGCAAATTCCTCAAATGATCCCACAGAATTATAATGACCTCTTTCAAGTGATTTAGCGTTCCTTGTGTCCCATTTTGTTGTCTGTAAAACAAAATTTAAAAAAGATTAACTGCTCTGCAAGTCTATTGAGAATTTTATGTTATTTGATTTCATTTAAAGAGGAAATATTTATGTTACATTAGCTCCTAAAACCTGCAACCATATTGGATTCCACTGTACTGAGTGCTTTACAAAGGTATGATAGACACCATCTCAAAGACTTTCTAGATTAATAATACCTAGATCATTTGGTGAAAGATTCTACATAAAAGCAAAGTAGTTATTACCATTGCTGAAACAGTGGAAGCTGAATTTCTTTTGTATGTTATGTTATTGCAATCATTTCCCAGGAAATGAAAGTAATTTCTCTGAAAGGCGGGTATCTCCCTCTCACCCCTCCCTCTCCCTGTTTCAGGAATCTCTGGGGCTTTGGGGATAGGAGCAGTTCATTAAAGCATTGGGAGGGAAACCCTAAGAAGACTTCTTTTTTTAATGATGAAAGTCAGAATGTTTCATCTTTTCATACTAATGCATTGTGGAAACTGATAAAAAGGAATATTGCTCTCTGCTTATCTTTAGTTTTTGAGGGGCATTTATGCAATACTTGTAGAGGAGCAGTAGTAGGAATACCAATATATATTTAGAGATTACAGACCTCCTTGTGAAACTCTCTAGTCTGGTTCTGGTCCCTTTGAAGTGGATAGGAAACCTGAGCTGACTTCAGTGAACTCTGGATTTCACCTCTGACATTTAAATGTCACTGTTGTTCACATATAGTTACTGGGAATACAGAAAGTGCATTATGGAATGGAAATAACCTTTGCACTAAGATTTTTTTCTCAATTGCAATATTCTCTGATGACATCCCATATCTTTTCCTTTTCTTATTAATGTCAGAGTGACCACTCGAAAGACCCCAAAGGTCCAGGTGCTATTTACACAAATTTCTACATGATCACAAAAATCAGTTTCTAAACACTCATCAGAAAGCTCTGCCTTAACCTTCCTTTATCTCTTTTTCTTCACATGATTTATTTTTCCCCAGTAAGTTAGGCTGTATGTTGTTCTTTCCTCAGTAATTGTTCCTCTAAAATTTTCTCCTATTTTCCTGTGCATCCAACTCAGAGGTTTCCTTACCTGGGAGGAGCTAGGCATGCTTAGCTGGAAAGCGTGGTGCGGTGGGCAGGAGGGAAACATTGCAGCTATGCGAATGTAAGGCTTAGAAGTGTCATAGGAAGAGATGGCATTTGATACAGTTCAGGTGTGATGGAAAGAGGGGTGGGTTGGTTTTTGTTTGTTTGAATCTTTTTCCTTAAAGGTGCAGAGGGAATAGTGCAAACTGTGTTGCAGCTCAGGAAGGTACTGAAAGTTGCTGGAGATGAGAGTAAGTATGGGGAAAAGTAGGAGGTACTTCACTGCAAGTTCTTTTACTTTAATGCGTCTTGTGTAGCAGACCTCTGCGTTCTCTATGCCAAAAGTTCATTGTTTGAAAGTGTGATAAAGGGAACACTATCTTCAGAGACTGAAAGCTTCCCATAAAAAAAGGGGCAGATAGCACCACTTCAAAGCTCTGGCTAGCTGTTCACACAAGGCTGCCTGCCACAGTCTACTTGCAGTTACATAAGCCCAAGTGAGGGGAGAAATTTTCACAGTTATAGCTAGCTAATTTTTTTATGAATTCTTGTGTTTTAGTTAAAAAATAAATATTTTTCTCTGTTGAATTCTGTAAGTACATTAATGTTGTTCTACTTTCATTGCCTCTTATGATCTAAGGTTTACCTGAAGTTTCTGGAAAAAAGATTTCCAGTGCTTGCCAGAAAAAGAAGGTGTATTTTTCAAAGCAGAGTTTCCTATGAGATTAGAAAACAAAACATTAAGCAATGTTTCAGAATTCAAAGCTGAATCTTCAGACAGCACCAATGAATATGAAGTATCACAAATGCACATCCTTTTTGGCCAGTTGGGAGGTTCTTTCAAATAGTTTCAATACATTCTTATTTCAAACAGGTGAAATGTTAAATTTTGAACACATTTTCTATTAAGGGAATCCTGTGTTACATGACGTTGCAATATCATTTAGAACCACTTTCCTGCTTGATTTGAATATGCTGACTTTACTAGGGTTAATTTATCTCAGTATGTCTTTATTTAAAAAAAAGTTGCTTTCTTTTGTTACTTATAATACTTTTGAGGTAATAGAAAATTGATACCAAAGGAAAATAAATGCAATCCATTAGGTTCCCTGTATTAGCTTTGTTTATTACTATAACAATATATAAATAAAGGAAATATTTAAAAGTTTTCTAGACTGGGAAAAAAGTTTGTAGCGAAAATCTAACAGTCATTTGAGGCATTGTTCATTGTGCTTTTAATGTGTAAGTACAAAAGAAATGTTTGGTGGAAACAGGTAATCTGTGAGTATGTACAAGAATGAATATTATGTGTAGTAAGGTGTCACTGAAGTGTACTGCAAGAGAAAGGCTTCTCTTCTTTTTCTTATCTTCCTATCGACTGTTTGAACTCTCTTGACTTTGCTGGCTAATTAATGATGATTGCAAGTGTAGCTTCTTAGACTTGGCCGTGAGGGCAGTGGAAACAACTGCCTATGCAGAGAAGGCATGGTCTGGCTTAAGTGTAGTAAAATGGGCTCTAAGATCTACTGCTTTTAAAAGAGAGGTCTACAGTACCACTAAACTTAAGATAAATGCGAACCAGTATGACCTTTTGGCGCAACACTAGGGGACAATAAGCAACTTCTGTTCTAGACAAGATGTGAATTTTGTAAATGTAAGATGTATGTAAATTTTTACTTATTACAAACTGCATAATCTGAGATCTTTAAATTAAAATGAAAATAAGGATTCAAAAGCTTCAAATTATACCCTGAAAATGGATCTAGCTCTAGGTAAGTGAAATACAGTCACAAATATTATCTTGTTCTTATGACAGCAATAAATCTTCTGTGTCAGTCCAATTAGGAAAACTCAGGTGTGTTACTAGAGCTTAGGACCACATACCAAAGTCTGTCTCCGTTTAACTGGGATGTTTGAGACCTGTTTTGTTTGGGTGCTAATTAATTTCCTAGCTACAGGTTTACTAACTTACTATAGAGATTTGGCAATTGCTTTTTATTTAGAGCAAAATTCACAAATGTAGAAACTGGTTATTGATATTGCTTGCACAAAGGAGAAGTCAAGATGGAGTAATGACATCTGAAGTGCTTTTGCATAATCTTAAGCATGTTGCAGAAGTTTGTTTTAGTCTTCCTAATCCAAACCCAGAATTTCATTGAAGTCTTTCTAGCTTTTTTTTTTTCTTTTTGCCTTGCAATCTCATCAGATCCTTCTACCCAGAGCTGATCCTACCTATTATTTTCCTGATCCTCCTCTTTGATCAAAGTTTTCCTGTCTATGACTTCCAAATCTCTTTGTATGTTATCTTTCAAGTGATTCTTGCTACTGGTTCTCAAATCTACAGACTGTCTGACAGGACAGCTGCTCTAAGTTTCATGCATGCTCTCTGAAGCTTCCCTGCATATGAAAATGTGCTGCTTAGTACTCTAAGGAGACATATTATTTCATTTATTTCTGAAAAGAGAACAGCGTGCAGCAAAGTGACTGGCAATTTGAAGTCTGGGGTGTTAAGCAGAGATCTGGCTGGAGGGGCTGGGAGAAGAAGAGATGTTTGCAGAAGAAACTCTGAATCATCTGCTGAATATATTGGAAAGCATTTTAAAGATCAAAAGACTATGGGCAATTAATTAATATTGTGATGGGTTGACCCTGGCTGGATGCCAGCTGCCCACCAAAGCTGCTCTATCACTCCCTTCCTCAGCTGGACAGGGGAGAGAAAATATAACAAAAGGCTTGAGGGTCAAGATAAGGACAGGGAGAGATCACTCAACCAATTACCATCACGGACAAAACAGACTCAAGTCAGGGAAATTAATTTAATTTATTACCAAACAAATAAGAGTAGGATAATGAGAAAATAAAAACTAAATCCTAAAACACCTTCCCCCCACCTCTCCCTTCTTCCTGGGCTTAACCTTACTCCCAATTTTCTCCACCTCCTCCCACCAAGCGGCACAGGGGGACAGGGAATGGGGGTTGCAGTCAGTTCATCACACCTTGTCTCTGCTGCTCCTTCCTCCTCAGGGGCAGGACTCCTCACTTTTCCCCTGCTCCAGCGTGGGGTCCCTCCCACGGGAGAAAGTTCTGCATGAACTTCTCCAACGTAGGTCCTTCCCACAGGCTGCAGTTCTTCAGGCACAGGCTGCTCCAGCGTGGGTCCCCCATGGGGTCACAAGTCCTGCCAGCAATCCTGCTCCAGCGTGGGCTCCTCTCTCCACAGATCCACAAGTCCTGCCAGGAGCCTGCTCCAGCGCAGGCTTCCCACGGGGTCACAGCCTCCTTCAGGCATCCCCCTGCTCCAGCATGGGGTCCTCCCTGGGCTGCAGGTGGAGATCTGCTCCACCGTGGACCTCCCTAGGCTGCAGGCGGACAGCCTGCCTCACCATGGTCTTCCCCACGGGCTGCAGGGAAGTCTCTGCTCCGGCGCCTGGAGCACCTCCTCCCCTCCTTCTGCACTGACCTGGGGGTCTGCAGGGTTGTTGCTCTCACATATTCTCCCTCCTCTCTCCAGCTGCAGTTGCACAGGTTTTTTTCCCCCTTCTTAAATATGTTATCACAGAGACGATACCACCATTGCTGATGGGCTCAGACTTGGCCGGCAGTGAGTCCATCTTGGAGCTGGCTGGCATTGGCTCTGTTGGACACAGGGGAAACTTCTAGCAGCTTCTAATAGAAGCCACTCCTGTAGAACCCCTCCACTATCAAAACATTGCCACTCAAACCCAATACATTCCACCCGTCACCTCCATGAATCGCATGTTTAAGAAATACCATTAAAATCCACTTTCATCACACAGTCTTCACAAATTTCACTCACACCAACAAAAAGAATTCCCCACACCAAAATCAAAATAACATCATCACAAAAGTGGACAATTTACACATAATCCACCACTTGTCCCTTCACCAAAATTGCAACAACATATGTTCCCCACAATTATTCTGCTCTTTGCTCTCTAGCAATGTTCAGTCCTTGTTTTGCCCATTACCTCTCCCAATTACTATCTTTATCTCAAACTCCTCATGCCCCACGTTGGGTACCAAAAAGGACTGTGGTGGGTTGACCTTGGCTGGATGCCAGGTGCCCGCCAAGCCGCTCTATCACTCCCGTCCTCAGCAGGACAGGTGTTGGAGAAAATAAGATGGAAGAAACTCATGGGTCAAGATAAAGAAAGTTTAATAAAGCAAAAGCCGTCTGCAGAAGCAAAGGAAAACAAAGGATTTATTCTCTACTTCCCGTCATCAGGCCATGTCCAGCCACTTCCCAGGAAGTAGGGCTTCAGTACACGTAGAGGTTGCTCCAGAAGACAAACTTCATAGCTTTTATTGCTGAGCAGGCATCACATGGTATGGAATATCCCTTTGGCCAGTTTGGGTCAGCTGTCCTGACTACATCCCCTCCCGAGATCTTGCCCAGCCCCAGTCTGCTGGTGAGGGGGGAATGTTGGAGAGACAGCCTTGATGCTGTGTGCTCACTAAAAACTGGTGTGTTATCAACACCTTTCTAGCTACCACTACAAAGCACAGTGCTATGAGGGCAGCTATGGGGAAAATTAACTCCATCTCAGCCAAACCCAACACAAATACCTAGGGAAAGGACTGAGATCAGGGCAAATCTTTCATTAAATGTTTGTCTTTCACTGTCTTAATAATTATCTATCTTAAAGGTTTCAAGTAATACTTTGCATTAAAAGCATATCAGTCTGCAGACTTTTTGAGTGTCTGCTTGACTATTTATAATGTTCTTTTAACGCAAAAAAGTAAACCAGAGGGCAGTTGCACAGGGTGCAAAGCTAATGACTAACAGTGGAGATTCAGCTAACTTTAGACTTTTAAAAGTTAGGTCTGTAGACTAAATTACTCATCTGTGGTTCCCTCTTTGGCAGAAAATGAGAGAAAGGTGCCTCTGAAGGGTAACCGATCCCATTTTCAGGTAGACCTCTGCAGATGTTATCTAGAAATCCCCGTCTGACTTCATTATCTAGTCTCAGGCTCCCTCTATAGTCAATTTGCCTGAAAGCTGAGAAGTTCAAGACTCGCTTAGATCCAGTAAACAGAACAGGTATCACCTGCAAGTGGGCATGAGCCATGTGTCGCAATGCCCACTGTTTATCTGAATTCAGAACTGGTCATCTGAAATGCAGTCATGCTCTAAAAAAAAAGTCACCCATAGCTGGGGCCTCTGGCTGTATGATGAAACAAAAATTACAAACTCTGTCAGAAGGTTGACTGAAGGAGCAAGAATTCAGATATACTTATTGCTTTGTCTAGATGGAAGTCTGCATGCTGCTCTGCTCAACCTGCAGGATATTTGGGATGCTTTTTTACATGGCCTGTGTCTCCCAGTGAGCTGTGTATGGAGCTAAAGAATGTGACTTTTGGGGTTGAGATTTTGCATTAGAGGCCAGGTACCTTAAGTAGGGTGGTACAGTCCTCTACTGTGTTGATCCCCTAAGGGCCTGCTGGAGTCTAAGAGCCAAGGAATTTAATTATCTGCTGAGCAGAGCCTGAGCTTCATCAGCTTTCAAATGAGCAAAATCTAATTGAGAATATTCCATATGCAGTGAAAGAGCAGAAGAATCAGACTAGAAACTCTGTACACAGCAAAGCTTCCCAGACACCATGAGTGGGAGTGAAATGACTTTGGAATTATTGTATTTTTTTAAATTTGTTTTTCATCGGCTTTTGAATTCAGACACGTATTGTGTCATATGAACCAGAAAGGGAGTCTTTTCTGCTTGTATCAGAAATAGTGTTGCCAGCAGGAGCAGGGAAGTGATGGTCCCCCTGTACTCAGCACTGGTGAGGCCATACCTCAAATACTGTGTTCAGTTTTGGGTCCCTCACTACAAGAAAGACATTGACGTGTTGGAGCGTGTCCAAAGAAGAGCAACAAAGCTGGTGAAGCACAATGCCTATGAGGAGTGGCAGAGGGTTTGTTTAGCCTGGAGAAAAGGAGGCTGAGGGGAGACCTTATCGCTCCCTACAACTACCTGAAAGGAGGTTGTAAAGAGGTGGGTGTCAGCCTCTTCTCCTGAGTAACTAGCTATAGGACAAAGCAAAATGGCCTCAAGTTGCACCAGGGGAGGTTTAGGTTGGATATTAGGAAAAACTTCTTCACCCAAAGGGTTGTCAGGCACTGACTGGAACAGGCTGCCCAGGGAAGTGGTGGAGTCACCATCCTTGGAGGTATTTAAAAGAGGTGTAGACATGGTGCTTAGGGACATGGTTGAGTGGTGGGCTTGGCAGCGTTAGGTTAACAGTTGGACTTGATGATCTTAAAGGTCTTTTCCAAACTAAATGGCTCTATGATTCTATGATTCTGTGATGTCTTTCTGAACATCATTGCCACTTGATAAACAAAAGTCTGTGTCACTGAAAACTGTAGTCTTTGTTCCACTAGATGTGCTAAAGTCCCCAAAAGAACGTGGGTAAAAAGGCACCCCAGAATATTTTTACCATTTCTCACCATTAACTTAGCTTCCTACAGAATTTGGATAAACACCAGAGGCAGTTGGGATTAGTTATTCATTGGTAGAAAAGTAAAAACTCTTTTTTCTGGACAGGTATTATGTAGTTCATACTTACGCTTTAGACCAGAGGGGAAAACATAATAAAGAGAGCAGCAGCAAAGCTTGATAGTTGAATAGTAGAGTATCTCTGTATTTGGGGAATGGGACAGAGCTGTTTGAAAACTTCAGTCATAATGCACAGGTGCAGAGATGCATTTAAGGCTACTTCATATGGGGTTGAAACAGCATGCCTTGACAAAGCTCCATTTGGCACAAAATACAGCAGCTGGTTGGTAGCTACAATCAGATTCCATGGGAAAGTTTTGCACTGGCACCTCTCTGAACCCAGAGGTGTCACAAGGTATTTGCTGTGAGACCTCCTGAGACTGATATGAACTACCTCAGAAGGTTGTCCTCCAGCTGTGACCAGGACTTTGGGGGGCATCAAGTCTTACTCCAATAACCTGAGGTAAGAATATGTTCAGTGTAGGAGACAGCAATTTCAGAGGAAGTTTAACTAGACTCCAGAACATATTCCAGTGAAAGATTAAGAGTAATCATTGAACTAAGTACTTACAGACCTAAACATAAAATGAAGATAATTTAATTTTCTTGTTTGCTTCTACATTCATGAAAAGAGATCTATAAATTTATCAAGCTACATTTCCTGCTGACTAGAAAGCAAGAAAAACACCCAGAAGCTATTGCAAGTACAGGGGGGTTTTAAGAACATGAGGAGATCTGAAATGATAATGGTACAGACCATAGGAGAGAAACAACAGGATTGGCAAATGGCTGTGGAGAACTCTGAAGACAGAGGTTGAAAGTACTTTATGGAGACAAATGAGAATCATGAGCACCCTTAACAAGTAAATTTTTTTTATTGGGATTTTTAGTGGAGGTTTTTTAGCTCTCTTTTACTTAAAATCTTTATATTGAACTATGCATATAGTCCCTGGACTTACAAACCAGCAAATTTCTTTGAGAGTGGGGACAGAAAAGAGGTTAATTGGAACTTTGCCTTCAGTTTCCATATTGACACTAAGTGTACGCTTGTGCTTCCTGCTTTTCTGGAGTGCTGCAGCTCTTTATTCTAAGCTCATTGATGGTAGTTCGGGCACCATGGTGCATGTCTCTCTTCAACTCAGGTGAGAAGTGACTATTACGTTAAAACCTTTGATGGCTCCACGCTTATATCTGCTTGCTAATGCAATCATTGTCTCTTCTGCATCATCTCTCTCAGACACACACTTACTTTCTGGGAAGTGGGATATTCTGGTAGGTGGGGTGAGAGGGTTTTTCTTATCCCAGGTCTTCCAGGGTCATTCCTGTGCCCCTTGCTAGGGATTTTCCTGTCAGTAGTGCTCCAGGTTTTTGCTCATCCACTGGCCCTTCCTGTATCAGAGCAAGAAGTTTGGCGTTCCTCTCTTTCTATCAGTGGGTGGGTCTCCTTTCTGGTAAAGCTCCCGCTGTGTAAATGGAATTTAAGCTAGTATAACACTTATTGTTTCATTGTTTCTTTCAGTATTTTTTTCCCATAAAACTTGCCCACTTACATGAATGTGGGTAAGAGTGTGTAGGAGTTCAAGAATAAAAAAAAAACAAAAAGAGGTATAGCATGGTGGTTCCCATGAGTATTTTGTATACTCTGTTACTGCATGTGCCAGCTCTCACTTGTGAGCTGAGATGTGAAATTGCTGTGGGAGAATGAAACATCTTGGCAGAGATCTAGATCTTCTCCCTCATCTAGAAGGGGAGCAGGCATGAGATTGAGTCTGGTATGTAAAGTCATTATGATTAATAGCTATTATATTGCTATAATTAATAGCAATAGCTAATACCCTGTGCATTACAGGAAAACAATTTTGTAGCTGTAGATTCAGAAATCAGTTTGGGGATGTCATGGTTTAACCCCAGCTGGCAACTAAGCACCACGCAGCTGCTCACTCACTTCCCGCCCACCCAGTGGGATGGGAGAGGGAATCGGGGAAAAAAAAGTAAAACTTGTGGGTTTAGGTAAACACAGTTTAATAGGACAGAAAGGAAGAGAATAATAATGATAATAATAATAAAATGTCAATAATAATAATTAAAAAATTGGAATATACAAAACAAGTGATGCACAATGCAATTGCTCACCACTCACTGACCGATGCCCAGTTAGTTCCTGAGCAGCGGTCCCCCCCAGGCCAATTCCCCCCAGTTTATATACTGGACATGACGTCACATGGTATGGAATATTCCTTTGGCCAGTTTGGGTCAGCTGTCCTGACTGTGTCCCCTCCCAACTTCTTGTGCCCCTCCAGCCTTCTCGCTGGCTGGGCATCAGAAGCTGAAAAAATCCTTGACTTCGTCTAAACACTACTTAGCAACTGAAAACATCAGTGTGTTATCAACATTCTTCTCATACTGAATTCAAGACATAACACTATACCAGCTAGTAGGAAGAAAATTAACTCTATCCCAGCTGAAACCAGGACAGGGGATAATTTTGGTCTCTAATTTATCAATAGATCAAGGCTGTAATTCTGTCCCATGCTCTTTTTTCTTTCTGTTGGTAAAAGGGTGGATAATAATTGACCCAGACTGCTTACCTGAGTATTTCCAAAACACAGTAGAGTCCTTGAGGGGCTGATAAAGGGGCTTTATAGCCAGATTTCTCACACACCTACCAGCACTGCACAGGAGCAGAGAGGAAATGTGATTGGGATGCTCAAGATCTGTTTGGACCATTGAGATTTATTGCTAGGTAGAGCTTCTGCAAATTAGAGCCACCAGGAAGCCTGAGTAGACAAAAATATCAGTGAGCCACAGATTTTCCTTGCAGCATCTCCCTGCTGGATCTCTAAAGTACCTTTCCTATCCAGGCATTCTAGGCCAAAATGATCATATTTGTCTCTCCCTTTTTCAGCCCAGTCCAACACCAGGAATGCATCTAGAATAGAAACTGTGAAAACTAAACCCAGAAATACTCAAAGTGAAGTGATGACACATCACAGACAAGGCAAATTAATTCTTCCTGTCACTGTCTCTCCTCAACCTTCTAATGCTTCTGAGGTGATAGCAGGAATTATTAAAATACAAGGTGTCAAAGAAATGTCCTGCTATAATCCACTTGTTGTGGAAGAACCATTGGTCCTGGTCAAAAGTAGTTTTGACACGGTATGGCAATCAGCCTGGATTGCTTTGGTATAATGAGAGGCTAATGTATTTCAAAGTGAATGACACCCTGAGATAGTTTGTAAAGCAAAAGCAGAGAGATTATGATTAAGCTGTTTTCTGTTGCCTTTCTCTGAATGAAGCTTCTTGTTTGGCTGGTCCTGGACACAACAAAAAAAGAAGAAAAAATTCTAGAGCTTCCACTTCCTCTGTATTATGCTTCTGAGCACTTTGTGTCCTTCCAACAATTTTTTTCTTGTAGAGGAAATTGCAGAGCCGCTTCTTTCAAAATCTTTCTTTCCAGCTGATCTCGCGCTCTCTGTGTCTCGTCACTATGTGCTCTCCCAGGGCACAGCTGCTCTGACCCTCCATCCTGACCTGAAGGGCAGCTGTGTGCCCACTGACTGCAAATCACAGCTCCAGACTCTGCCTACAAATCCAGGGCCCCAGCTCTCTCAGCCTTGCCTACCTACAGAGCTCTCCTCACTGTGAGATGTACTGTTTAGTTTCCTTTCTTCAATGTTGTGGTTTAACCCCAGCTGGCAGCTAAGCCCCACACAGCCGCTCACTCACTCCTCCACTGGTGGGATGAGGGAGAGAATCGGAAGAGTAAAAGCAAGTAAACTTGTGGGTTGAGACAAAGACAGTTTAATAAGTAAAGCAAAAGCTGCACACACAAGCAAAGCAAAAGAAGGAATTCATTCACCACTTCCCATGGGCAGGCAGGTGTTCAGCCATCTCCAGGAAAGCAGGGCTCCAGCATGTGTAACAGTTACTTGGGAAGACAAATGTCATAACTCCAAACTTCCCACTCCTCCTCCACCAGCTTTATATGCTGAGCATGATGTCCTATGGTCTAGAATACCCCTTTGGCCTGTTTGGGTCAGCTGTCCCGGCTGTGTCCCCCCTAACTCCTTGTGCCCTCCCAGCCTCCTCACTGGTGGGGTGGGTGAGAAGCAGAAAAGGCACTGACTTTGTGCAAGCACTGCTTAGCAGTAAGGAAAACATCCCTGTGTTATCAACACTGTTTCCAGCACCAATCCAAAACATAGCCCCATACTAACTACCATGAAGAAAATTATCCCAGCCAAAACCAGCAAAAGGCCCAATGGCAGGTGTGAAGTGTGGTATCGGGTCTGGGTGTCCATAAAGGACAAAGTGGGAACCAGCAATGCAGCAGTGCGTTCCAGTGACTGTGGCCTCTGGCTGTCCTTGAATGTGTTAAATTGATTCGTGTGAGTTGTATGCTGTTGCCTTACGGCTCTTTGATCTCTATAGCATGCATCTGTGTATATATCCTAGCTGCTTGAGCTTTTTAATCACATACAGCCTGTCTCCCTTTCCAGCAGCTAATCTTCTTGGTGCGATAGGGGCGTATGAAGTGGCACATTTGTTGATATGCATGGCTTATCTTCAGCAGGCAGGTAAACTCCAACCTTTCTTTTGTCTTCATCTTTAGCTAGTAGCTAAAACCACAGTCAGACTTCTCCAGATATCTTAAGGATAGCTTTACCCTATTATTAATGTCTTTTTAGACATCTATTTTATTTATTCTTTTAAATAGGAAGGAAAGAATCCCTGTGAGGAACAGGATGCACAATTAAAAGAATGAAAATGATGGATATAGAGACATTACATAGCTTCTTAAATATAAATAAGAAACTGGTGTCTTCATACAAGTACACTTGAGATATCAATCAGAATTTCTTCCCTATTAAAGTCAGTGCAATCTGAGAGCTTGCAAAATCCATCAGAAGATTAGATAAGTTTTTGTGATTGTTAAGTTTTCTGTAACCCTACAGGCATAATTTCACACTAATTTATCTTGCTGTTACCTCATTTCAATTAATGTAGCCAAATTCTGTTATATTATTAGGTTTCACAAGACTGCATGCAGAAAAAGAAAGATGAATTAAACCCAAAAATATTCCTGGCATCACTTTTTCTGCTTGTCAGTTAAAAACATAGCAATTCGTCACCTACACATTTAAATACCTGTTTTTCCCATAAAAATATGTGCTTATATTTGTGAAGTCCGCTGTTGGGAAGTTCATGTAGGAAGAACCATTGAGGTTGATCAGATGTATGGACTCCAGCCAGAGACAACAAAACACTCTGACCTACAATAAATTCTATAAGTATTCTAGTGTAAAAGAATGCTAGGTTTTGATAAATCAATCATTCAAAATAACAATAATTGTTAACATGTTATTTCAAAAAAAATGTGTTAAAATGTGAAAATGAGACATATGTGTTTCATGAGAAATTAACCAGTTAAATGCATGCTTAAACTAAAGTATGCATTATTCGTAAAAGCACAGGACTACCTGTGAGTTTAGCATAGGCTTTGGTGGTTTGAATTTATGCCTCTTTGCTCTATTTTGTTCAATCTGCTACTGCATTCTCTCAGAGTAAGCTCTATATTAATAAGTTCAGCTTGGCCTGCCAAACTGAAAATCAGTAGAGAAATCTTTTTCTTTAGGTTTTACACAAAAAAGGACTTCTCTTTTTCATTGTAATGACAACTCAAAACAAAGGATATTTACAAAGTATTTCTTTTTAGAGGTTTTCTTTTTTAATTTAAAGAGAAAAGAAAGTAAATTTTGTAACATCTTAGAAATCAATATAGTCCCCCAAATCACCTGCTTCTTGCAGACCAGTGCAGGGAAGGAACTAAGGTTTTGGGTTTCCTCTCATACGGTGTGCTGCTGGCAGCCTTGCAGGAGCCAACACGTCAGGCTGGCTGCCTGTGTGCACCACCAGGTACTTTCTGCAGGCAGCCTAGCCAAGCTTTTGAATGTGGGTGGATTGCTGGGTACTAACATCTCTTTTTTTGAAAAGCCTGAACTTTCTTTGTTGCTTCATCTGATTGTGATATGGTCCCTTGAGCACAGAATCACATGCTGGCATGTCCTAGTGGAAGGTCAGGATATAACAGCAATTTCTGGGAAATGTTTTTGTCTGCGACTCTAGGAGTGCTGTTTGTGTTTCTCTCTGTTTACTCCAGTGGAAAAGAGCTTAATGCCATCTCATCTGTGTTCCTTCTATGCACTTACGTTGCTTCCATAGGCTTTTATTTCCTATGATACAAATCTGATTTCTTATTGATTGGATTTGATGTTGAGGAAAAATTACTCACAGTGTGTCTTTGTTGCTATTTTGTCATAGTCTCCAATAATTTACTTTGAAATAAACAGAGGTATAGTCATTTTCTCCCTCTGCATTAGCAAGCCTATCTAGATATTAAATATATACATATATAAAACCTTTTAACAGCATCTTTTATTCTCCATCATGCCCATTTTATAGGCCTATGACTTTTCATCCTGTCATCAGTAAATAGGATGCACCCAGCTGCTTAATATCCAAAGTAATGGAACAGTACTTTCCCTGTGCAGCACACACAAAAGGCAAACAAATGCTTTATATTGAGGGTAGTCTTTTTAAAATTTCCTCCTAGGACACTTTGTGAAGTGGGATTTCACACACAGACAAGGGGAGAAGAAACCAGGGCAGGACCTAGATAGTAAGATTTCCATTCTGCTTTCTGCTGTGCAAACTTTTACCAATCTTTTTGTTGCTTCAGCTATCCTTAGCCCATATGGGGCATCTTACTAAGAGCAGGGAGAGGTGCTGTTGGGAAGGGCGTATGTGACAAATGGAGCAAACTGGGAGAAATAATAGGGAGACTATGAAGAAGAAAATGCAAGTCTTTTCTTCTTTTTGGTTAAGCCACTGTGATTTATTTAATTTGGGACAGGAAAGAAGGAATTAATTTGTATGTCAGACAAGCTTGTGGAAGCTTTGAAAGTTTTTTGGAGAAATTTATCATTGCAAGTCAAGCTGTCATTGGCTTAAGTGGGAGAGACAATTGCGGGATCATGGAATTGAAGGAGGAAAAAAGAATAATTTAGAAGCTTGCTAGCTACTACCTAAATTTGTGTTTTAAAGTAAGAAATTGAAAGATCAAGCTAGCAGTAAATTAGTGTTACAAACCAAATAGCACCTATGAAAATGTTCTTCATGTCTGCTATTATTGCTGAGGCAGAGAGCAGCTCTAGTGGGAGTTGTGCTGAACTAACGAGCTGCTCTGCAGTCCCTCAGTCTGGGCTGCTCCCTGCCTCAGCTGTACGTGACCGCAATGGTGAACTGTGAGCCTCTGCACATTGCAGCAATGGGGTTTGAAGGTGTAGTGACCTCCAAATTTCTTCCAGGAACAACTAATAGTACAAAATAGAGTTTCTTAAGGTATATAAAACCAGAATAATAATCAGGTTGTCATCTCATGCCCTGGGGCTTTCCTTTCCCGGTACGTTCTGGTTGCATTGTTGGTCTCAAGCCTTGACGGGCAAAATGGCTGACTCACTTCTTACTGCCTTCACCTCTTCTTGAACTTTGAGAAGATGATGTCTTATTCTTCTGTAATAAGTGTCTGCTTGGCTTAAAAAATACTTCCTGTGGTACACACAAATTGATTTAATACCTATTTTGGCCCATTAGAGTTTGGGGTTTTTTCTATTTATTTACTTAGATTGGTCAGTTCAGGATCCAACTTCCCACCCCACACAGACATGATAGCATTTTTGGTTAGAAAATACTCAAATCACATTCTGTTTTGATTGTTTCTGGTTTTCGTATTTCAGCTCTTTAAATTTTACATTTCTTACTTTATTTGAATGTTCCCAAAATGTTTCTGTTGCCATGCACAATTTTATGATGAACAACTTGTTTGACTGAACTAAATCACAGTTCCTAACACTCTTCTTGTCATACTAGACCTCTGTAATGAAACAGTGAATCGGAGCTCTGATATTCTTTCAGCCCTCCATCTGTGCTGCTGGAACTGCCAGGAGAGTTCCTGGCGCTTGATAAAGCTCAGCATAACAATTTTATACCACTCTCAGTACTTCAGCATGTGTTTCTTTCACAGATGAGGTTCGAGTAAAATCAAGAGCGGTCCCATCACTTTCAGTCCCCTCATTTCCTTCAGGCAGGCACATATCTTGCTTTGCAGGCTTAACATCTAACAAGAATTTGTGATTCACCTTGTGAACTTGTGATGCTGTGCATGTCTTACAATCATTATACCTTGATTAGTTTTTACTTCTGACTGAACCAGTTATACTTTGGTTCATGCTAACTGAAACTCCACATAGAGTTTGCACTCTTCTAACAGCATATCCACCTTCATCCCAGATCCCTATTCAAGCATCAAGCTTCAATTCCTAGCAGGTTTTTTTTCCCTCGTCTTTTAGCTGACCCTGGTAAGAAATAAGCAAAAGAAGGGATTGTACATTCTACACAAATGTCATAAAAGTCAACTATATTCAGCTATTTGTATGGAGAAAACTTTGGTGTAATTTAGCTAATATCTGTACAATTGATTTCCTGTCAGAGGCACCTCACTCTGCATCTCTCAGATAAGATTTTGGTGTGAGAAAGCCAGGTCTTAGCAGACATGTCTATATTCTGGGAACTGCTACAGCATGTCATAAATGCAAGGGTATTTTTTCAGGAGAGTCTAACTCCAGGCTTTAAAAGAAAAAAAAAGAAAAAGCCTAATAGCTACCAATAATGTCTTGCTTCTCAGCTTGAACAGACATTGAAGTTTCAGATATTATATGTTTCTGTAGTAAGCCTTTAAGTGCCAGCTACAGCATATGAAAATAAAGCACATTTCCTTTTGCCATCAGCCCCTGTGAAAGGACATACAAATCCAGCTTCACCTACTCTAGAAACTGTTCTGCTTTTGGAACCACTATCATCCTGTATTTCCTCTCCAAAATGTACATTCTTGTTTCTAATTGTTCTGAATTTGTTTTCCTGGTCTCAGATATTAATTTTCTTGCAGAATGTATTTCCAACAAAATTAGTCTACCTCGTTCTCTGCTACAAGGATCCTTTGTGAAACACTGGCTGATGCAGCAGCACTTTCCCATGAGTTTTCAACACTATGCTTCAGTTTTAACCTTTGCAGGAGCCTTACAGTCAGCTTACAGAGCGACAGACTCTATCTCCACACGAGCACTGTTGCTTTGCCATGTGACATATCACAACTAGAGCACTGATGGACTCCAGCTTATATTAGTTTACTTGGAGAAGAGTTCCCCAAGATTATGAGCATGTTTTGACTGATGCTGTGGTTTCCACTACTATCTCTGTACAAAGCTTCAGCTCATTCTGCAGGAGGGTCTCCCTGGAAAGGCCTGTTCATCATGATACCCTGATCTGATTGAATCATCTCTACAGAATGAAAAGGAGGGGTTTATCCCTGTCAGATTTGAGGAACTTCTTTGCAGACTTTAATTGGTTTCTACCCAAGAGTTTATCTCAGTACTGTAATAAACTGCAATAGAAATATCATTTTATAAATAAACACAAAGGTTATTGCACAATGCAATTGAACATACCCAGAATCAAATCAACTGTGATTACATTGTAGTGAGGTGACACTTGGAAATCTGTGATGAAATTCAGAAAGGGTAATCTTAAGTCATTACCCACCTATTTAAATTTAATTTCCATCCTGTGCCAGAGTGACTGAGAAAGTGAATTGAATGTGTGCTGTTCAGTAATCTAGACAATGTCTTACCTCCAAATATCTTCTGTACTAGGGATGGCCAAGCCAGGGAGTTATTTATAAATCAGCACACCTTCTCTCGTTCCCTTCCACCCCGTAAAGTAGCTTTTAAAATAGAGCATTAAGAAAAAAAAAAACAATCCTCCCCCCGCTTTTTAACTACAGAAGTCCCAGTTAAGGCTAAGCAGATAAGAAAAAAAAAATTGTATTTCAGGTGTTTTCAGGATCAGGGAAGGGAAACATGGCTTGCCTTGCCAAGAGTCATCATTTTGTTTGTCTTCAGGATGACAAACCTCAAGTGTTTACTTTTTCTTCTCTCATTCTTTTCCCCCTACAATAGAAAAGTCGGGCAGATTCCTTATGGATCCTGAGATCCCAAAGCAGATTTCATTTTGTTTGTTTATTTTTTAACTGTGTTGTCTTTTAATAGATCCACCAGTTACCAGTAACTCCCTTTTCATTCTTTAGCCCTAGGAGCATTTTAGTTTGAGGGTTTTGGTTGAATAAATGCCAGAAAGTGACAACCATGTTTCATTGGTTCTGTTTTACAACTTAGTGCTACTAACCACAGGGTCTGGTTTTCTTGTATGTATGACATGGGGTGGTTTATTACAGTCTGGACTTTGGCATTTCCACCAGGTCTTTTTTATCAGGGTACCAGAAATGAAATATCTATGATTCATGCCCACAAACCTGTGGCTGACAGGTGCATGTTGCTGTGTTGGGTCTGTTTCATGCATTTAGAATACATTTGATGTGGCTGATCCCCAAATTAACAGAAACCATGAATAAGACTATATCGCAGGGTGGTTACCACCTTTACGTTCCGTTGCTATTGCTATGAGCTCTGAGCAGTAAGCCTACCTGTCTACTTCTTTGTTTAGGTTCTGCCTTAGAAATAAGTTAATTTTCTTAGACATGAATTTGGGAGAATTCCTTCAACTCTCTTCCAAATCTCATGAGAAAGTCCTTGTCTTTTGGATGTCCTTTCCAAAATCCTCCATTATTGGGATTTGCTTCGGGTTTTTTTGTCTTTGACAGTTCCTCTTCCTTCCAGGTATACTTTTGGAGGGCTACTTTCTTGTCTCGGTCATTCTAGAAAGACTGTCACGACATGAAAACTGTGTCTGGTTAGCTCCATTTCTGAAGCTACAACTCTTAAGCACAGTCATGTGTGCTGGGTTTTTCTTAAGCAAAGAAAATTTGCTGTTATTTCTGATCAATGGCTGAAAGTAAAATAGACTATGTTGCCAAGCATGGACTGATGTGTGAAGTCCAGAGAGATCATGTGCTCTTGGCATCTCTACCTTGTACTTCCTGAAATTCACTCCTGGCCTCCTGCCACCAGGGTTGTTGGTACATTTGCCCCATTTCGTGCTTTCTCTGCAGAGTTGAGTCCCTCCTTCCCTGTCCTTGCTAGACCTCTTCTCACAAGATTTCAAACTTTCTCTGGCAAAGCTTCTGTCAGTAGAATTGTTATATCAAGGACTGACCACCCTGGACTCTGGAAGGTGTCTGCATGTCTAGATCTGCCCTTTATTGTTAAGGGTAAATTATCATTCACCTTTCAGTAGATGAAGAGGAACTCTCTCTAATCATCCTGAATTTATTTTGACAGCTAGACCACAAGAGGCCCAGAGGTCCATTTTAAAGTAGGAGAGGGCTAGAGTGAAGTAGGAGAGGGTTAGAATAGAGCAACACAACTTCTGCATTTGGTGTTAGTATATGAAAGGCTTAAAATTGCACAAATGAAGATGTGAGGGTAGTTTTACCAGACTTTTTTATTTTTTGTAGAACTCATGGCACTAGTGATAGTTATCTGGTTAGGATATAGATGTAGTCAGGAAGAATGAAGTCTAAAACATTTTTATACAGAAGCCAAGGGAATAGACAAAAAAATGGAGGAGTCTGCACTACTGGGATGAAGTGTTCAATTCTGTTTTATAGAGACAATATAAATCAGTCGTCTTTCAAGCACAGGACATAAATGATATGTGTTGTTCAGGTCAAAAATGGTGAACATGGCATGTGCTGACACCAAAGAAATATGGTCAATACATGAGAGTACTGAGGTAGTGAATGGGAAGCAGTAGACTGGGCTGAGAATTGGCTTATGAAGGCAGAACTCAAATCAGCAGTATAAAACCAGAAGGTTGTATGTTTGTGAACTAAACCTCTTTATAAGCTGTGTGGAGCTCAGCCAGAAGCACCTGAGGTGGAAAAGACCTGGGTGTATAGCCTTCGTGACACATTGACCAGCTAGCACAGATGTGAAAAAGCCAGTATAGTCCCAAAATGTGTGAAGTATTTTTAATAGAAGAGGGTTACTGACATCATCATAAACAGCTCTGCTGACACCTCATTTATATATAACTCTTTCATTCAACTATGAGAAGGGCTGGTAGAAATGTCAGAGAAGCGATGAGCCCATTTTTTTAGGGGAAGCTAGGATGCTTTGGCTTAACTGGTATAATGAGGGCTGAGAGAGGATATGATTGTGGTCCATAAATGAGATTAAATGTCACGTTTTAACTGAACTGAAGGACAATGTCACCACAGGAACAAATGACTATAAACAGGCCATCTATGGATTAAGACTGGAAAAGAGAAGTATCATGGCTTAAACAGTCTGTCTGAGGCAGAAAAAAAAAAACCCCACAAAAAACTACAGTTAACTTCACAGTGTGACTCGCTTAGCTGATGAAAAGATGCACATAAAGCAGTGCAAAGATGTTAGAGGATAAATTCAGTGACTCAGGACTCCTTCAGTTCCTGTGCTCGTAAACTTAATGAAAGACATTTTTACCTGATGATAATAGACACTAGACCTAACTCATATTGCTGACAGCTATAAAATTATGACGATATGAGATGCTGCTCCCAGCAGCCTGAACAAAACATAGTGGCTAAAAGCTGACTGCGCAGGTGTAGGTTGTGATTTACCCCGCAGTTCTAGGAAGCAATTACAGCTGATGGGATCTCTGTGACCGATAGCAAGTCCTAGCAGATGAGACCCTGCCACATCCTCAGAGGTCGAGGCAGAGGCACAGCGGCTGCACTGCGTGTCCCTGTGCTCCCAGCGCTGTGTGCAGCCCTTGTCCTCACCTCCCATCCTGCTCTCCTCCAGCCACCTCACCCAGCTGAGAGAGCTGTGCCACGCTGGGGAGGTCCTCTTCAGCCAGCACTTGGGGCTCCCACGATTCTCTCTTCTTCTAGCTATGTTGTCTGACTCTTTTTCTTTTATTTGCTTGGTCTTCTGTCAGTTAGCTATTGTCTCCTAAGTTCCAGGTATTGGCTGTCTTTGCTACAGATGTGTGCTCATCCTTCATTGCATTATGCTGCTTTTCAGGAATGACTTTCTGTGCAGAACCGATGTTCTGAGGACTAGAGTAATGGTCTGCTGCTGTGAGTAGAAGTACATATTAATGGTTCCTGTGGGAGGAAACATTTACCTTAATTGTAGAGACCAACCTATGCAATCCTAGCTCTCTTTCCCATGAGATAACTGACATTTTCTAAGAAATCCTGCCCATGGTCATAAGCAAAAGTAGTTAAAACACCTGAGACTGACTGGGTAGTTAAGAACAGCCAAGAAATACCACAGAGCATTTCTCATAAGTTATTTCAAAGCCATCATGCTGTTTACAAAATAACCACTAAAATTTGTCTAGAGACTGTGAATGTCACCTCTGTCTCTTATGCTGTCTTTAATTACAGAGTGTTAATGTCTACTTAATTTTACTTTTTCCTTCTGATCAGATCTGTTAACGGAAATATACTGTTGATGGATGCAGTCAACCATATGCATTAAAGTGAACAACAAGATTTGTAAAGACATAAAAGCCTCGTCAAAGGTTCTAGAAGAAAAATGCCAAAATCTCAGGTTCCTATCAATGTAAGAATGCACTTGAGATAAATTATCAAATATTTTGGGCAAATAGTCTTTAGACTTATGAAGACTTGTTGGGTCTTACTAATCGACATTTTTAACCATCTGGTATAGCAACTAAAAGGGGCACTCAGAGCAATGTACCCTGAGAATATAAGGTTAAATTTAGAATGATTACATTAGTTTCCACTTAATTCTAAGATAAACTATGAAGATCAAGTTCCTGCTGCAAAGTTAGTGGGATGGTAATGGCAATAGATTATGAAACAGTGAGAATGTACATGAAACCATTCATTGCTCACATCCTTTTTTCTTTTTAACTGGGATTCTATTTCAACATGTAGCATTTTTTAAATCTCAAGCTTTCTTTATGCTAGCTGAAATCTCCACAGGAGAAATTCCATCTCCATTTTTGGGCCATGATCTAGAACACTGAAGAACCCTACAGCTGTGGCTTGAATCTTTTACAGCAAATGTCTCCCAGAAAAATTTAATTCCAGAAAGGTCACCGTGTCAGACTGATCCAGTGTGGTTTAGTTGAATACATATTTATTTCCTGATTTTTTTTTATATGCTATTTATGTCTTTAGCTTCATTAACACAATCACTCTTACAAATCTTTAACTCTTGCTTCTATTAAAAGTTTTAACACTGATAGCACTTCAGTATGTGGCTAGGCCATCTTTAGTGCACCTTTTCTGTCTTTATGAAGGCCTGTAAGTCACTTTTATGAAGACATGTAAAGTTCTTGGATGCTGTCATTTCTTACAGCAGTATTTTTAATTTAGCATACTCCTCAGTCTCTAGACCCTCTCGTTCCAAGCAGTGTCTCAAATATTGCATTAGAGTAGCCTCTCTTTTCTGCCTCTGTCCACTTTACACACCTCCAGTTGTTAATACTAACAGTACTGAGTTGTTCTTTAACTGTTTTTCTTCTCATCATATGGATTTTTCCGAAAGTGCTGAGTTTAATTCTTTCACAACTTCGAAACACTTTCTTTTTTCCTCTGTGACTGCTCCCCCCTCAAAAAAAAAAAAAAGTTCTCCTTTTGATCTTGCAAATTTATTTCTGTGGACTCTGGTACTGTTAGAATGAAGCTAAAATTTTCAGTGGAAGGTTTCAGTCACAAAATGCTAATTTGAATAAATTATAATATTCCATAAGAACTACTGATTTGTTAAATTCTGCAAGAAACTATCAGAATATTTTGAAAGCTATAAATACTGTTTTGGAAAAAAAAAAAAAGTGTCTTGGGGTTTTCTTTCTTAAAATGGGACTTCAATATTTACCTGATTGTGCCTATCACATTTTGCAATACTAAAATGCAGATATATCTGTCCTCTTTGAAAGTGTCATAAATCACTTATTTTGTGATGCTTTAGCTTACAGCAAACCATAACTGTGAAAACTTCCTTCACAAGCCTGAAGCCAGGTTGATATTTCATCAGGGAATTATCTGACTATCTTTCACTACCAATGTGTTCAGTAAACAACGCAAGTCATGCCTCATTTGTGTTTTCTCTCTCATCCTTGTTGCTCTAGGAAAGCAATTTACTTACATAAGTGGTTTTGGGTGGATTTGTTTTGGTGGTTTTTTTCATTTGGGGGAAGATTTTTTTTTGTGTGACTCACCTTGAGTCTGCCATCCTGAAGTTGCAGACAGATGATACATTATTTCCTTCTATTTTGTGTGGGGGATGTTGATTTCATTATTCCTCATCCACCTTTGGATGTCTGGCCCAGCCTAAAATATCTTCAATTATCATGAGTCTGCAATTCGACTTGGCAGCACCATTTCTTTACAGTGAGTAGAGTTCCCTCCCTAACTTTTAACTTCAGTATTCCCTGCAGGAACATTGTTTCATGGCTTTATTCTGTCTGCAGTGACTAATTGCAATGGCCATAGTCGGTGGCTAACCGCCTTTTTATGTACTTGTGCACTAATATCATGTCTGCCTTTTCTGCAGACTGAATGTTCCCAGTTTTATCAACCTTTGGTCACATTTGATTCTATCTTCTGCTTTCTCTTTTACTTAGGTGCAAGTGGCACTCAGAATAAATACCCTTTCAAACATGAAGCTGGACCACGCAGCACAGGTGTTGTGTTTTAACCCCAGCCAGCAACTAAGCACCATGCAGCCACTTGCTCACTCCCCCCCCACCCAGTGGGATGGGGAGGAGAATCGAAAAAAGGTAGTAGAACTCATGGGTTGAGATAAGAAGTTTCATAACTAAAGTAAAATAACATGTAATAAAATGTAATAATAACAACAATAATATATAATAATAATAGTAATGAAAAGCAATATAACAAAAAGAAGAGAGAGAAATAAAACCCAAGAAAAGACAAGTGATGCACAATGCAATTGCTCACCACCCACTGTCTGACACCTGAGCAGGGATCAGCCCCTCCTAGCCAAGTCTCCCCAGTTTATATACTGAGCATGACATCCTATGGTACAGAATATCCCTTTGGCTAGTTCAGGTCAGCTGTCCTGGCCATGCTCCCTCCCAGCTGCTTGTACACCTGCTTGCTGGCAGAGCATGGGAGACTGAAAAATCCCTAACTTACTTAGGATAAGCACTACTTAGGAACAACTAAAACATTAGTGTGTTATCAACATTATTCTCATGCTAAATCCAGAACACTCTGTGCCAGCTACTAAGAAGAAAATTAACTCTATACCAGCCAAAACCAGGACAACAGGGTAAAATAATTCCAGTTGCAAGAATTATTTGAATATCTAGAATTTCCACCCCAAAACTATCTTCTGTGTTTTCAAAGGCTGTTCTTTTTCCTCAAATTGAGATGGAAGAAGTTAAAATACTGAATGCATGGGTGGAATGGAAACTTCTAGAAAACATATAGTTCAGAGTGTGAAAAGCTGGCCCTGAAATATCTCATCTGGATTTACTGAAGTAAAAGGAGACTCTTCTTTGTGCCTGGGTTTGTCAGAATGCTCCCTAACTGTCCAAAATCTGTCCTTCATGTCCACGTTAGTAAAAGCCATAATACAAGTGCTTTAGGCTACTTTCCCATTTCTGAATTGTGACTACCAGCCAGACTACATCACTTGCACTGACTACAAATTCTTGGTCACCCTTAATAACACAGTAGTATCTGAAAGGTACGGATACTGCCAGGAAAGACTGTCAAGTTGTAAATAGCTCTGCCTTTGCTTCACCGCAGGCAGGACCAGCAATAATAAGCACGTCCTGCTGGGCAGTGAGCCTTCCTGTCTTGGCTTCTTGACTCAGAGAAAATAGCAAATATATCTGAGCTGGCCCACATCATTAAGGAAAGTGATTGACACAGCAGATTTGGTGGAGAACCAACACTGAGGGGCCTGAGACTGCGATGGGGTGGTGGGGATGTTCCCCCTGGCTGAGCTTTAGCTCCAGTGGGACGTGTGGCCATCCCCTCACTGCTTTCCCCTCCTTGTTGGAAAATGTAACTGAGCACCTGTAAAAGTCTTTGTGTGATATATCAAATTTCTTCAGGAGAAAAACTTGGAAGTCTGCCTAGATAAGGTAGTTTCTAACAGCTAGGATGTTCTCATTTTCATCATGGAGAAGGATTCAGGTATCTACATGAATCAGTGGTTAATAAACAATAAAAAAGCTATGTAGCTATTAATCTAAAGACAATTTATTTCTTGAGTTTTCATCATCTTGCTGAAATCAATATAGCCATGAATGTAAAAAATGACAGATGTTATCATATGAACCATAGCTTCATACAACCATATACTTTCATCTAACCTTAGCTAATGAAGACCCTGGTCTTTTTTTGAGGTAAATTATTTCAAAATATTTTTATTTTGTTTTTCTTCACAGAGGAAGAAACCCACTAATACTGTGTCATAGGAATTTGTAATCTACAGTATTTTTATGATAAATTTAAAAGGCTACTTCTGTCCCCACCCAACCTTAGTTACATCCCCAGTGGGAAAAGTTCAGAGTCAGACAGGCAATAAACCTTCCTTCATAATTTCCACCTGCTGGAGGGCACATTTGGTTTCTTCCAAACAAGAGGATAGGTACTGTTACCAGGTCCATATCACTCTGAGTATTTGTTTTCCATGTTTAAACTTGCAAGAATTTACCAGCTCAAAGTTAACCTGAGTGTGAAACCTAGGAGTTTGGAGTCTGGGGAGACTAATTGCCATCTGACTCATTTGCTTTGCATGGATGGATGGCATGTTTGTATTTTAATACTTACTTGATTACCTGATCTGTCCTTTTGATTCTATAGCTAGACAGTTACCATTAAAGAGCAGGCTGGAGCTAGCTGTAGTTACAGAAAATCTTGGCATGTTTCTGACAGATGCAAACAGTGTCTGTGTTAGAGGAAGTGTTGTTGCCTCTGAGCTAATTGTTAGAGCTGGGGCCCAGGAACCTGCTCGTAGTTCAGTATGTAACACCATAATTGGGCAATACAGGCAGAAATAAAACTAGTGAAGTCTCAGTTGTGTGGGGTTTGGTGCATTTTTTTTCACACAAAAAGAAACAATAGGACTGACCTCCTGAGCATCTTAGGTTCTAAACTGTAATTTGATTACTCTTGGGCTCAGCACAACTTGCTTAACTAAATGGCTTCCTAAAAAGGCATCTCATCTGATGTGAAAACACCAAGAAATGCCAGATTTGCTGCTATCCTTATTACACTGATTAGTCATTTAAGCAAATTAGTCAGTCAGCTTCACTTTAATGGGTGCTATTGAAATCCATTTATTCCTTGTATTTCTTCTACACTAGACTGGAGAACTCTTTAAAATTTTTAGTATTCTAAATTCTTTTGCATTTTGTTACTGTAGAATTAGATAATGAATACTTAAAATTACTCTTTGATTTCTCTTTGCTAAACTTTAGGAGTACAATCTATTAAGCTTTCTCTGTAAGAGCTCTTTATCACCAGTCAGATCTCTTTATCCATAATTTCTGCGTCTTTCTCAGTTGCTTAGATAGTTAAAAATGGCAGTAAGAAAACACATAACAAGGAAATTGCATTTACACCAAATTTGAAAAGGCTTTTGAAGAGAAATACAGTTAAAACACTAAAAGCATGCTTGTTTTACAATATGTTGTGATGTGAATGGTCTAATACAAGGCAAGTAAATCTCAGGCTTCATGAAGATTTTTATCGATGTGTTTCTACATTTTTAGGAAATATAATTAGTCTTGCTTCTTATTATGTGTGCTCAGATGTAAGTGGCAAGAATGCACCATTGTGTCCCATTTCCTTATCTCAATCAAAACTAGCTGTTACAAACACTTTGGGAAAATGGTTTGCCAATGTCTTGGTTTTAACAATGCAGAATCCAATGAAAATGGTTTAAAAGTCTGTACTAATCTAGCTATGATATGAAAGTAATAGAGGCTTTTGTAACATTTCTAAAGAAAAGAAATTGGCAACCTGTTCCATTCATATGAAGACAGTAGTGTCTGCTTTGTGTCAGGTACAAAATTAAAATGTATCATTTGTCACACAAATGCTCTAATGAAATATTCCTGATAGCACAGCTTTATAGAGTTGGAGACTGACAGCTAGAAAGAGAGGCTGACAGCACTGTACGCTCTCTTTCTCCACTGAGTTCCAGTGGAAAGAAGCCAAGCTTGTGGGAAGGGAGACCTGGGGTGGGGGTAAAGCCCCTCTGCTGATGAACAAACACCCTTTCAGAGAGAAGCTGGCAGTACAGCTGGCTTCCCACTGCTCTGCATCTCCTGCGACAAGCTGAAAAATGAGCAAGCTGCATCCTGAGCTGCAGTGCACCTAAGCAAAGCAGCCTGCATCCTGGCAATGACCTGGAGGGGCAACCCAGTGGTGAAATAAGGTCTGCAGGAAGGAATGAAGCTATCTTTATCATCTGTGACTAATGGAAGCGCATGCCCCCAGCCTCTCTGACCCTTCCAGTCTTTGAAGTTGCAGAGAATACTTGCCAATGCTTAGTGGCAGATTTCACTTCATAAACCATGGGAGTTAATTCTGTTGTAAATAATTCTCCATCATGTCAGAAAGATGTTATGAGCATTCGATACCTTATGTGAAAGGCATATCCATCCTCTGCTCTACTTGAGCCTTAAAATGGAATGCTGCACTTCACAACCTGCTGAGTGCTGACATAGTTACAATCAGATGCCCTTTCTGCTTGAGAGGGAGTGTGGTAGTTTGAGAGCTAACTAGTCCGTGCCACTGAAAATCTAATTATGCTTATGCTTTATCTCGCCAGGGTTGACAGCAGGTTGAAGCCTTTGGCAGAGTGTTTCATTTCCATAACTATCTGTGTGCTGCTGTGTGTTTCCTACTGAGCATACACAGTACCTGCTTGTCTGATGACTATAACGAGAGTGGCCAGCCAAGGTGCCTTCACTGTCTTCTGTGATTACTACTAGTGAACTAAACAGCCTCATATATGGCAAGCTCACTTTCTGCTTGTTTGTGCATATAGGTATGCTAGGGGTTTTCTTGCAGCCAGGAAGTAAAATACATAGGGTGAGAAGATGATTTCTCTAGTATACCAACTGATAAAGCAGAAAAAAGTGGAAGTGCTTTTGGGTGCAGAAACACACTTAAAATTGTAACTGGATTGAATTAGATGGGTTTTATCAGCATTATTTACAAGAAAGGGGCAGACCTAGAGACAGGATGATGTGAAGGGCACTTTTCTGAGAATTCTAGTTGCTCATTCTAGCACACGCTACAGTAATGTAAATAGAAAAGTAAACTCTGTTTACAGCTGAAATACTGCAGGCTGCCATTTGGTATCTCTGGGTTTCCTTAGGCACTACTCTTGGGTGGGGGGGCAGTGGGCTGAATTGTCTCAAAATGAGCTGTTTACAATAAAGAGCCAGATAGCCCCAAAGAATGTGTGATTTAGTAAATGTTGTCTGTTCTCTCATCAACAATCTTTGCAGGGTTTAGCTGTTTATTTGCTCTGAATCTTACTGCGGGAAACAATGCAACCTGAGAACAGGGTGGAAGCAGGCAGCCTGCAGCACTCCCAGCAACTCAAGTGATTACAGCTTGCTCTACAAGTGTGTGGCAGTGGCAGCCTATTTACACATTTAACAGATTTAGCCTGTTTATAAATTGTCAGGCAATGGCAATTATTGCTGGTTGGTAGCTGAGACCATTCTATGCATCCTTATTTCAGTACTACATCAAAAAACAGCAGTAGATGCTGCCCTGATATAAATGTGGGGAGAGAGATTGATTGAATGTGCCATGAGGCTCGTTATACTTCTGGGCCTTTCTCTTCCTTTTCGGTAGATTTTTATCTTGCAAACTGCAGAAGGCTGCATCTGATGGATCATCAAGAATAGGTGATCTAGTGCTGCTAAGACTGGCTGACAACATTATAGAGAGCTTCAACATGTCAACACAACCTTGATTCTCTGTGGAAGAAAGAAGGAGATGATGTCCCACAGCTTTGAGGAGAATCAGCTGGAGGTAAGTAAACTGACATGGAATTCTAGGAAATATCAAACCTCAGCTTTTTCTCAGAAAACTATTTTCTGGTTGTCTTGAGGAACTCCATATGTCGCATAGACCCCATCTCCAGATTTTCACAGCCAGTTGCTGTTGCTGCCAGCCGGAAAAGATATGAAAGTTAAGGTGGCTGCTCTAAGCAGCCAAAGGACCTTGTATAAAGCAAACAAGTAGGGATGTACATGCTGGGAGTGGAAGCTGGCATCTGCTTTGCCTGTACTGCTCTCTTCCTATGCACATCAAACTACCTACTACTGCTGCCAGTGCTTGTATCGGCTCTCCCTGAGCTGCCCTCGTGACTAATGGGATTGTAAACCACAAGCCCCAGAGAAACCTGTGCAGAGAGGCTTTGAGGGAAGCATTCAGGGAGAGGGTGGCTGCAGCTAGCCAGGGATCCTCCTGTTCCTGCTGCCAGATGAGCCTGGGCTGAGACAAGCTGGTGGTCCCAGGCAGGGTGACATTGTGACCATGGCTGCAGCAGCTCCCACCAGCTTGCTTCTTCCCCCGGCAGGGACCTGCCCGGGTTACTGCCATCAGTGGTATGGTAACCCAGGCTCATGAGGAGTGTATGGTTCAAGAAGGCTGTATCAGGACACCAGACACGCTACCTGCCCACCCCCCCCCCCCGCCATCCCCTCTCCCCCACCATCCCCTCTCCCCAGCAAACCACCTCTCCCCTCCCTGGAATTGCTAGGAAGACAGATGAGGAGGTTTGAGTGACAGAGCCATCCTCACATGAACTGGTGTCTGTAGCTGGTGATTTCAAGCTGCTGATACCAGTTTTGAAGTCTGTGCTGCCTCTTTTCTATGCATGGGTTGTCTGCTCTTCACTCCTCTTATCCTTGACTTCCTGTTCTGTTTTTTTCCTTTGATATCTCTCCTCTCTTTCTTTTATCCAAACCAGCTTCTGCACCCAGAATAAAAATCACTGGAGAGTTTAATCAGGGGAATTATGTTTACTTTGCTTGCCTCTTCAGATAAGGCATACAGTTAAAGAATGCTTAGAGCTACTGGAAGGTGCTTAACACAGAGGATTATTTCCAGGTACCTTTGCTGAGCTGCCTTCAAGTGAGGGGAAACAAAAGTGTCTCATTTTACAGCTGTAAAAATTCATACGCCATCCTTAGGCTAGGAACAATCCTGGGGTTACTGGCATATGAAATCTGTATGCTCTGGCAAGTGAACTGCAGGTGTTGGAAGAAGCAGCAGCAGACATAGCCATCTGTATTGGGAAGCAATCTATTCAGGTGGGGTCTGATGTGCTCTTCCAGCACAAGCTCACAGTGATGTGCTCTCAGAGAAAAATAGCCCCTCTCTGTGCTTTTTCCCTTCTACAAGCAAGCAGGTAGTTTCTTTTTTATTTTTTTTTTTTTCCAAGAATAAAATGTGCTCCCTTCCATTTAGGTAAGGCACTGATCTCTTTGTTCTATTGCTGACATGGGTAAGGGCTGAGGAAACAGTCTACTATTTCTAAGCAGGCATAGTGAGTCCTTTTCTGTTATAGTTGGTAAAATATGAAATGTTTCAGAAAATCAGACAGCTAATAATAAACCTTAAAACCCTCCTACCTCAATAGAGCCAGTATAAAATTTCACTCAGTTTTGGACTGACTACCTTGTCACTGTGCTACAGCCTTCTCTTACTAAGGCATTCTGTTTGAATAAAAAGATTTCAAGTAATGGTAAAGCTCTTGCCATAATCCGTTCTCATGTTTATCTGCCCTCATTGTTGGAAATACTTGTCTTTTACAGTAGCAAGTGTTCTAGCTTCAGCATTGTGACAATTGTTTTGTGTGCTATATGGGTGCCCTCTGAAGTGCGGTGTGTCGTCTTCTTCTGTACTTAAGTTGTTAATTCATTTTTTACCTCATTCTTGAAGTCTAGTGATTAAATATGACCTCCCATTTGATTTCATACACTACTATTGAAAGTTTTCTTTGAGCTATTGGAATTGTCTTTGATCAGAAGCACTATATAATAAATTTCAGGGAGCTGGGAAGACAAGTAACAGATGGAAAAGTTTCCTCAGAACAAAGAAATGTGCTTCAAATTACATCTATAACTGTTTTCATTACCATAGCAATGTAATACCGCAGCAAAACTCTCTACAGACATGGAGAGACATCATCTGCCTTCATGGTTTCTCATGGACATTGAAAGACCCATCCACAGTATTTTTCCTTGTCGAATCCCAGAGTATGAGTCCAGGAGAAGGGAAATTCCACTTGTGTGGTATCTTCTGGTGTTTCTTCTTTGTAGGTGTCTCTATTAGCAGCTTAAAACATTTTGTCAAAGGTCATAGCTATATGCATGCTTTGATTTTATTGTACAAGTATAGCTGGCATAAATATGTTAAAATGTACTGAAAAAAAGTAGAAGGGGATAAAACCATGAGAGGAACAGCTTATATCATAGATATAAGTTCCAGGGAACTGGGATATGATTGTGAAATGCAGTTAGATCAATCAGAAGGTGCTAAAGAAATTAAATGGAAAGTTAAAGTGCTGGCAAGGTCCACCACTTCAAACAAAATAGGATGTCAGACACATCAGTGCAAACCTATTTATTCACCAAAGCTAAGGTCAAAAGACAATGATCAGCTAAAAGGTTAGAGACAGATTGACAGTCTTGGAGGACTTCTTGAAAAGGGGAGAGAAGGTTGAGCAAGGCTGGCTGTTGTCCCAGCTCAGATGGATAAAGCAGACCTCTATCACTATAGAGGCAAAGACAAGCTGGTGACGTGGTTCAGCTCGCTGGCTCTCTGGCATAGGTCAGGATGAGCTCCAGAAGAGTATACTGGTTGGATTGACTTGCTCTCAGAGAGTTGTCTGTGGTAAAGTTATGCATCAGTGAAAAGAGGTGGTTATAAATGGAGCCATTCAGGGGCCTGCAGTTCTGTCAACGGAAGAACTGCAGGATAACATAGCTCTGCCATGATTCAAAACCTTTGGCTGAACTTCAGAGCACCTTATAATAGCCTGACCTTTGTTTTCTAATTTGGTTTAGATGTGAATGCATAGGTGCTAGTGAGTCAGCTTATTGCAATAAAAGTATTTGTAACCTTGTAAATGCTAGTGTCAGTGTGTTGAACTGCTGTTCCTCAGAAACAAACTATTACTGAGCTGTCATTTGTGTTCTTCCGTTGTGCTGAAAATTGGTCCTTTGCCTTGATGGACAAACCTCAATTTTCTGATCTTATAGCTCATCACTTCAGCTGTCCCCATATAAACTAATAATCAACTAGTTCTCTAGACCTGAGTCATCTTTCACCTTCCCTTATTCCTAGCAACCAGACATCATCATGACTTTCTGAAGTATACATTTTGGAAATTGCTGTCTTTCTGCCTTCAGTGGTGAACTTTGAGTTGCCAGACATTTCCTTTGCTTTTCCTTTCACCAAGCTGAGCATGCTGTTAGAGCCAATCAAATAATCAATTTTTTTAACACTTCAAAATATTTGTTTTTAGGTTTAAACATTGCATTTGTACTAATTTAGGCACTATATTTGTATTATGACTGTGCTGGTCCTGAATCCACTGAACTGAATGTCTTGTATTGACTCTCTTTTTTTTTTTTTTTTTTAAAGTGTGGTTTGCAAAAGATTTCTGTTGTCATCAAGGTATGTGTGATACAAGGGGCCGGACACTCAAACAGGTGAAGTTTGTGTCCCACGGAGCTTGTGATCTAAATTACCACATTCAGCCGGGGGTACAAATAAATGAGTGTAAAATGCTCTGTGCTTGAAGTATGGGCCTCTTGAAAAGTGCAAGAGAGAGTAACCTCTGTTCTTCTCAGATCAAGTTAGGCAGCTGGTAGGCAAGCTCTCTTCCTGTTTCCTTTCAGAAAAGTGTGCAGACAATGGTTGTTGAAGTCCCTCAGTGACTACTGTAGCCAAGTCACATACTTCATCTTTCTTACCGTCAGTCAGTAAGTGCTCTTTGTTGTTCCTTTATATCTACACCAGTACAGAAGAGAATATGAAACTGCCACTTAAAAAATGTTTTTGTTCTGTTTTCATCTAGTATTCATCTACCATTTCTTAAAAAAACCAAAACAAACAAAAACCAACCCACAAATTCTAGCATGTCTTCATGGCAAAAATCTCTACCAAGGGAGCAAACCAACATAGCACACTTGTGTGATATTTTGTGATAATTTATCCAGCCAGAATGTTCTCAGCTCTCTTATCACCGCACTATGGGCTCTGAAAAGAAGATCTGTGAGCACTATAGTGCAGAGTCTTTACTTTTCTCTTTTGCACTCATTTATGTGCTGCAAATCTTCAATATCAAAATAGGGTAAGACAAAATTTGTGAAATGTCATGTAAAGGCAGCATAAACTTTCATTACTCCTGGGATGTGAACATCTTTTTTAAAAAAAAAAAGCTTATGTATGAGACAGAATCTTTTGTTCTTAAACAAAAGAAGTAAATCCATTAATAGTGTGAGGGTTGGATTTTCAGTCTTGTCAGTCTAATGTTCAGATAGCATCTGTTCCCACCTGACTGTCATAAAGCTAACCAAAAAATAATTGGGAGGGGAAGGAGGGAAGGATATATTTTCAAATGAGTTTTTGACTTGCTAAACTAGTTTTTAGCCTTTAAGATGTAGTAGCTATATATTTCAAATGCTTTTTCACAACAGTGTTGTTTGGGCAGGGAGGCGGAGAAGAAAGGGGAACCTATTTCTCCTCCTTCTCTTCCCCCACCAGAAAAAAAAACTTCCAAGAGCTGGAGCTTCTGAAAATTGCACAGGTGCTTGGACTTCCAGGGTATTTATTTCTTCTGCTTTTTAAACCATCTTGCACCCACAACAGATAGAAACAGAGGAAAGCCTTTTGTTAGCAGAAGCTGATTTCCCTTTGCATTTCACTGGGATAACAATGCAGAAGTGTATCAGAAACCTGAGCAAGACAGCATGAAAGTAGTAACTTGCTTATTGAAAGGTTCAAGCTAAAATTAGACTCCCTTGAAAAATTAGGGCAAAATATGTATTGGAGAATATTTTTAACATGTCCCTTTCAGTCATCTTTCTATGAACGTGACTACTTTCCCCTGCCACCCTTCTCTTCTTTGAGGGTGGTATTAATAATATTGACTCGTGCAAGAGAAATGGAAAATGCCAAACTTTGTTCTTTATGTTTCATGGTTAAAAAAAAGACTAACAAAAAGTGTCCATGCTAGAGTGTTACAACAAGAGTTGATCTTATAATTCCTATGATGCTTAAAACTTTCAGCTAGTATCGGGCAGTGAAATGAGCGTTTTGCTTGCAGGCTTATAAAACAGGAATTGGATTGTTATTAAGACCATGAAGCTGACATTGACTCATCTTTTACAGGACTGAAAGTGAGTTATGATTTTTTTAATAGTATTTGTGGGTATTTTAGCAAATGACAGTAAATATCCTGAGTTTCAGCTATAAGACCCAGTAAAAATACATGGACACTGCCTGATTTCAGAGCTGTACAAAGACCGCTGTTAGATGCTCAGTGCAACAGCACCCTCTACACCCTATGACTTTAAGCGCATCTAAATGTGTCCCTTGCTCTAAGTTGAGCTGCGTCAAGTGACAATATTGTTGATACACTTTCTGGATATCTACTTTAGTCTGACCTCAATTGCACACAGAGATTAAAAGCAAATTATAAACATAAGAGTAATTAAAGGCACGGAGAAGAGAATAAAAAGGAGCACGAGTTCACCACCGGGAGCCTGTTACCTTTCTTTGTTTTGGAAAAACTAATATCCGGGTAATTCATGCTGACTTCAGTAAAGGATTTGGTATGATGATTTGTGAAAAGTTACTAATTTACAGAAGATGGGAGGTAGTACGGGCACTTGGACAAAGGCTCAAAGGAGATACAACAGTGGGATTTGCTGAAATGAAAATAGGATGCTGGAGGACAGTTACTTGAATTAGCTGCATATAGTAGTTGTTCGCAAGATAGGGACACAGGAGGCAGACGGGGGGAAAGGCAAATGTAGTTCTAGGCTATATGAGACATTTTTTCTGCAGAAATAAGGAGTATTAAAGTACTTTGCCCTTGTACAAAACATTGCTAAAGTCTTCTCTGGCACACAGTGTGCTGTTATGGTCACTTTTTTTTTTTTCAATAACAGTGCAAAATCAGACTGGAACAATGAAAGAAAAAGTATAGTGGGAAAAGAGGAAAAATAGCAAACTTCTTTTCTAAGAGGGGAACAAAGGCATCGTCTCAGTTTTTGATGAGAATATAAAATTTAAATCTTCATATTTAAATTATCCTACTTACTACAAGCTCTTTGGGATTTTTTTTTTTTCAGCCAGAGAACAATTTCTTTTGACTTTACTCTGAACTGCTCTGAATAAGAATCTTCAAAATTTACCATTATGCAAATGTGGGGAAATCAACTTCATTGTTATTCCCTCTTAGCTGAGTTAGTGTTTCACTTACTCTGTGGGGTTTTTGGTGGGGAGAGTGAAGAGCAAAACCGCATGGCCATAAAAAGGGCAGAGAAGCCATGGAAGTTTTTGGCTCATTTTTTTTGACCCACTGATTTTGCTTATAGGTAGTAGAACCTTCAAACAGAGCAGCTGTAGCTGTTGCCAGTGTTTTCTTCTCTAGTGATACCTTTACCATAAGTGGAGTTTTTATTGAAGGGTAATTATCAAGGCTTCCTCTTCTGTAAAACAATATTTTGTGACCAGTGGTATTCTGAAGTGATCTAGCTCTACAAAAATTAGTTGCCTGTATTTTCATCTTTGTGGACACAACTAAATGAGGTACTAGACTTAAAGTTCTGTTCTAGACTTGATATTATTTCACTGGTATATGGGCTTGTGTTGGCATAATTTTACTGAAAGGGAAGGGTGTAAGCTGCAGCATTCTAAGGAACTTTTGCACTTGAGTATTTACAGTCACGTCAGAGCTTTTCCCAACTTAATTATTTAAATGTACAAAATTTCTCTATTTAAACTGCATGTTGGTAAACTGCATTTTGGTGGTGGTGCTGTGTGTGTGTATGAGGGATGCAGTGGCTGTATGTTTTATTTGTTTGCCAGTCTCCAAAAGGGATGTATTTGTTCCTGGATTGAAGTAGCAGAAGCAGTCAGAAAAGTTTTGTAATTTCATTCAGAGCTGGATGTTGATGCTGTCAGTGTCTCCACTGCTGCAAGGTTGCTCCATTCCCAGTGAGGTCACAAATACAGCGGTTTTGACGATACGGCTATTATTTAGAAGAACTGTTGGCAGACCCTATGGTGATGATTATGATTCAGTAATGCAGTATTTGTTTGCCTATTCAATATACATAGAGGTGATTTTTCTGGTCTTCATTAATTCCTGCATTATTTCTGAATGCCATCTGATTTTTTTTTTAAGCTCATTTTGTACACACTATGCGTTTTGAATCCAAGCTTCAAAGTCTTTGCTGATTTTGCTAGTCACGCTCGAAGTCTGATCAGCGTGCTTCCAACTGTATCTTTAGTCTCTTCAAGAGCATTTTTAGGGGACGCTCACAAGGTGGTGCTGTATGGTTTTCCATGTCAGAGTTAGGATAACTACTCCATGACACTTTACATTTCAGTAGACCAGCTTCTGCCTCCAAGGATGTTTTCTGCCTACCTGAGTTTTCCTGATGTTGTTATTAGGGTTTGTTTTGATTTTTCTTTTTCTTGGAGCAGACACCTCTGGGAATTGTTTGTTGGTACGGATTTATGAGGAAAGGGGTCAATTCTTTGGTAACCTCTGAAGTGGTGTATGAGAGACTAAATCAGGTTGTGTTTGGGATAGACCCACAAAACTACACTGATTTCTCTTCTCTAGGTGTGCTCCCAAATACATACTTAGTAATTGCTTACTAGTGTTACTTTGAAGGAGGGAAACATTATGTTGAATAACTGCACAGTAGAAAGTTACAATCCAGACAAACAAAAATGCCCATAACATTTGGATGGCTTCAGGGTTGAAATTTTTGGGGGGGGGGGGGGGGGGGGGGGGTTGGAATTGGACAGATTTTAGCTTGAAGACCTATAAGCCCAACACATTTAAGTGAGGAAGCTCTGATTGCCTAGGTCACAGGGAAAACGAGCAAAAGTTTTAATTCCCTGCAACACATTCATATTTCGATAAATCTTTCCCTTTCTTCTCCCCGTACTTTTTAACTGTTTCATTCCATGGGTTTCTTTCCAGTTAATTTCAGTCCACTAAAACTTTTTATCATTTTCTCACCACTGCCCCTATGTCCTCCAGCTCATCTGATTTGTTGTGTGCTAACTGCTTTGAAAGAAGGTAATTCTAGTATTATGAGAGTCAGGCACAAACCTTACTCATTAAAAAAGGGAAGAGGCCATACATGTTTTCAGATACAGAGGACATTAAAATAAATTTGTAGTTAGTATTGTACTAATATAAATATATCTTATGTCATATTTTACACTTTCATTTTATGAGGTTATAGTTACAGTAGTCACACAGCATGATAGGGAAACTGCACTTTTTCAAACTCTTCAGAAAAGGAAGAAGTTTCTAAATATACAAATAAGGGGAAGAAGACAAAGGTGTTGAGTGCTCTGTGTTTACTAAAGCAGCAGTGACTGGCAAATGTCCTTCCAGCCTGGAGATGCTGTGTAGCATGCTCCTTGAGAGGTGTGGATGGAACTTGTGCATTGATAGCTCTGCTTTCCAACAGAATAAACAAAACAATTCGGTTTAAATTGCACCTTCTTTTGGAATGCCTTCTGTGTACAAAATTTGTTTGTTTGTTTTTCCCCAAGAATACCTAAGGGAGGAAGAACTTCTGATTTTATCTGTATTTTTCATAAGAACAACAAAACCTCTTCCAGCAGTGTATGCATTTCTGTGCAGATACCAACACAGTATCAGACCAGATTGAACTCTTATTTGGGATGGATTGCTTAGAAAAAGTTGTGGATGTGTTTGAGGTTGATTATATAAGTAAATGCTCCCATGGATATGGATTTTTTTTTTTTTTTTTTTTTTTTTGGACAATCAGGGCTATGTTGCTTTCTGAAGGATGGCCTTCACAACTGCATAGTACCTGGGCTTGGGTGGCATCTTTTACATTCCTAAACACTCTGTCTTGTGGAGATTGAGGTATATGTGTGGGAGACAGGATTATCCCACTTCATGCCCAATCATTCAGAAACTTGCACTCAGCATTTTATGCTGCTTGCAGCATCCATGTCCTCCAACAGGCATGCCTGCTCTTAAGAAGAACAACCTATCCAGCAGCACTGGGCACAAAAGTGCCTGCAGCACACCTGTATTTCTAACAGGTTCCCCAGCATGGTTACAGGCATGAGGAATGCCTTCACCTGTTGACTGCTGTGCTTCTGTCGCTTATCTTTAGGAAAAATGCAAACATAGCTCTGAGAAACCTTCCCAGCAAGTTTCAGTTCCGAGAACCCTCTTTTCAAGAATTGGCATGCTCCAGAAATGGAGGGGGGAAAAAACCTTTAGGCTTTAAAAGAGAAAATTTTTTTTTTAAAGTCCTAATTGATTCTAATCATGCTTTTAAATGCATCTCAAAGGCTTTGATGGAGATCAAAGAGGACCTACAAAATAGCAACTCATTATGGTCTTGATTTCCAATTTTCTTTCTCCATTGTGTTTTGGTTTTGGTTTTTTTCTTTGTTTGTTTGTTTCCTTTTTTGTTTTTTACCTGCTATATTCTTTCTTACATTTTACATAAGGTGCTCTGAGGGATTGCCTGAGACACTTGTTCCTTCAGTCTGCCCTAGAGGTACAGCTCAGCAAGTAAAACAGGGAAAGGAATAAAGCAGAGGCAAGACCACAGTAAATCAGCTTGCAGTCTCGTGTGGAGATTTGCAGCTCTATGGCCGATCCTGTTTGGGCCACTAGCCAAATAGTTCAGTTTGTCTTGAATTATTAAACAGTGTAATTAAGAAAAGTAAAGAAGTCATCTTTGCTTTGGGCCACAATAAATAACTGTTGATTTAATTTTGTCGCTCAATAAAGATAAAAGGCCCTGGGCTCAATAAAAGTTCAGAGGCAATATCCTTTTAAAAATGAATACTCTGAGCAAAGTACAGGTTATACTTGCAAAATGAAATCCGGAGTGCTTTTTTGGAGTCAATATTACTTAGAGGAGTAGTGCCAGCCTAAAACATTATGTAAACCACTTTTTAAACAGTGCATGAACATGTTGTACTATTGATTGGATATGTTTTCTTTAAACAACCTTGCAGAGGTACCTTCATGTACTTTCTCTTTGAACACACTTCAGTAAGAAGAATCAATGAAAACACTAGAGCTGTTGACCAAAGATAAAACACATGAGAAACTATTGCAATCAGTTTAATGTGGGGGAACAAAAATTAACTTAAGCTTCTAAAAAAGAAATACTAACAGATGAATCTCTTTTAAAATTACTTTGTCTTTAGAAATTGAGCATGATTGTAACAAAATATATTTTAACCATAAAATGACTGAAAGTGGTCAAAATATGTAAACAATTTAGTTAATTGTTCTAACTATGGGTTTATGAAAAAAGTGGTATTACTTTTTCATGCTGACTTCTGTTACGCTTTTTCTGCTATATTTGTTCTAATATCATTCCCAGAATAGAAGACAATACTTTCACCCACAGCACAATCTTTTAAATTTCAATCATGGTCTTTTAAATAAGAAATTATTTCAGTTTTATTAAAAAAAAAAAAAAGGCTGAGGAAAATTCATTCACTGTATTTTCCCAATTTTTTAAGAAAATTTAAAAGCAAACAAAATAATAAAACACTTTATTAAAAAAAAGGTTTAAAACACTTATATTTTTACTAATTTTTTAAATTAAAACCATGTTTATCTAAATATTGGAATATTATTGGGTTTATTTTACAACTTCATCTTTTCATTATTCAACTAATTGCTGCCTTGCACAACTTGAAACTCATTATTCTGTGAAGCATGTAGATTGCCTGATTCTTGTGTAGTTTCAAGTGTATTTCAAAGCAAATTTTAAGCAAAAGTTTTATGGCTGTTGCTGTATTACGGAAAGTTGTTTAACTGCATGACGTAGTGGGATTGAGTGGGGAATATTTCTGGGTGCAACACACATTGTTGCATTTTTACTCTAAGCAGGAAAAGTGTTTCACAATGTTACTTGGGTTTTACTTTTTTTAAATGACTATAATTGCAAGTATAGTTACATCATCCCAATGACTAGAAAAAAAGATTAAATTAATGTAGTTATAAGAACTTGGGGGCATAGTAACTTATTTAAAATGTTGTATAAATTTTCCTAAATGTCTGAGTACTATGAGCACCACAGGAAAATGTGCAGTTTTTCCTTGCAGAAATGCTTTATTTATTAGTTTTGTCATGTCTCTGGTTGCATTATTATAAAGCACACTTTTTTATTTAGCTTCTGTTAATGTGTGATTAGTGGCTTTGCTTTGTCATTTCCAGCTGCTTGTACGTATGTGCTGATTGAATTGGCTTAATTCATACACCAAGGAGAAAAATGCTGTACACTGACATCCAATGTGCATACCATTTGTAAGCAGTACTAGTTTTCCAAATTACTGTGCTAGCAGTGTCACTCTCCAATGGGCTTTCTGAAGATGTGCCGCCTCTGTCACACTTAACTCAATTATAGGCCAATCATTGATTGGCATCATTTAAAACTCCAGAAATGTGTGAATCGATAGTTCAGTGCATCAATGAGCGAGCAGCTCTAGTATTTCCACTTCTCTTACATGATCCATAGCATCAGCTAGGGAGCTGATTTTGGGGGGGAGTCAGGCTGTGCCCCAAGAACACCATGGGAATAAAGAAGATGTATCCCTGGGGGAGGAGTGTCCCCAGTGCCCCATCCTCTGCTGCCACCAGCAAGGAGTCAGGACAGCTGCTTTCCCTTTGGAGAAGTGGACGCAGAATTAATAGGGGGCAGAAAAATCCCTGGGGTGTAAGACTTATCTGTTGAAGCCAGGACTGCTTTTAGTTCCTAGTCTACAAACCATAATTATTTGACTTAATACTTTTGTCATCCAGTCTTGTTATTACTAACCCACAGGTGCTTTGAAATGTCTGACATGTATTTAGCCCTAGATGTGATCCTCCTGCATTTATAAAGGTTGGGATTTTCTTTATTTCTTCTGTACACACTGCTGTTCTATTGTTTGAATCTGCACCCTGTTTTGTGTCTTGCCTTTTATTGTTCACTTAGCCAACCACATTTCTATCTTTACTCTTTGATTATTTGGGTGTGGAGCTTTGAATTTCTCCCAGATTTTTCTCTTCCTCCCTTCCACCTCCCCTCCTCCTACCCCCCCATTTGAAAACCTTTATTTTGTTTCTGGAACATTTCCCAGTGATTATAACAAAAGCTATTTAATTTCTGGGTGAGGCAAATAGTTATCAGCCTACACAGGACTGATCTGTCACACAGATGGGACAAATGCTTGACCTCAGTAGAAAGAGATTAAGAACTGTTCAGCATTCTCTGGAGGCTATTTTGGGTGGCATTGGGGTGTTGATTGTGAGTTGTATGCTATGGGCACCAATAATTATAGCTTGCTTCCTTTTGTTTTCCATATTTCAGCCTTTTACTTGATGCTTACTGTTTGGTTTGGGCTGGTTTTGAAGTAGCTTGTTGTAATGCAGAAATGAGAGCTCCCCTTCTGTGATTTATTGAAATAGCATTTCCAGTATTAGTTAAAAAATGACTCATGTTTTTATCAAGGACATAATTGTGTGAAGAGGTTTGATTATCTCATCAAAGCTTGAGGGCCATATTTAAGTAATGAAAGGAACCTTTCTATCATCTGGGGTTTTGCGATATGCTGTTAATGGCGCAGTTTTCTGGGTACTAGCATAAAAGGCAATACAGCAAGATATCTCATATAGGCTTGATCTGTAGACATGAATCATAACTGAACCTGTATATGTGTGTCACTCAGATGACTTTCTAAAGATTTCAAGTTTTTCTGCATTGCAGATTTCAAGTCAGAGGCTGTTTTCTGCCAGTCAGCTTTGAATATTTAATTATTCTTATCTAGTTGCAGTCCTAGGCCCAGATTAAATACAAAAAACCCAGTAAGGGTTCTAAGAGGCTGTCATTTAAGACAAAGAAAGTAGTATAGTATATTATGTCTGATTGCATCTATTTATTTCTGTGGGCATTGCTCACACAAAATGCCAAATGCAACAAGTGATGGTTTTCTAAGTGTCATGACACCTTCCAAATGAGGCAGTTTAATAGATGAAGCCAACTAGCCAGCTGGAAAAGGGATCCCTGTCCTGCAGTTAATTCCAGGTTTGAGGATAAGAACTGAATAGTGCAACATGGAGAGAAAGTGGAAGAGTTTGCCAAGGCTGGCTGTTAAACTGCCTCCACGGAGCCCTGGTGATGGAGAAACTATATGCATGTGAGCCTTGCCCCACACTGAAGACAGGATGGTCTCCAGGGGGTTTTAAGCCTTTATCCAGAGCTGAGTTTCCCTTGTCCCTAATAATCTGTGCATGGGGCTATCCTAAATTGTGGGGGCATCACCACACAGGGAAACCTTCTGTAGGTCATGTCGCTTGTAACCCTGTGCTCTCTAGACATTTCTGTGTACGTGCATGTATGGACATTCATCTTATACACAAATCTTAAATAATCTTTGGCCATAGTTGCATGGTCACTTTAAAGCAACACAAATTCCTGCTGGAGCTGAGGAAGCAGCCTTGCCCATGTCCTGTCTCTGTCCCAAAAAGCAACCTGTTTGTGGTGTTATAACCTCCCTATCACCAATAGGAACAGAGGGAGGAGTGGGCAGAATTTGCGCAGTAACTTAGATCAAGCATCTGGCGAGGCCTTTGGCAGAGAGTGCTGGGGCAGTAGTGTGAGGAGAGAAACAGATAGCTGCTGTGGGTGTTGCAGGGTAGGTGAGACCACACTTCCCAGCTGGAGAAGCTTGTGGATGGGCATTGGGTTAGGAGGCAAAGCAGCCAGTTTACAGTATGGGTACTGTTTGACCTTCTCTGAGGGAGAATTGAACACCTGGTGAGGCAGAAGCCTGAACTACTGCAGGCATGGAGTCAACTCCTTGGTGCCCAGTGAAAAGACAATGTAGATGCAATTACAATAACTTTTGCAAAACCAGAGAAGATATCTAAGCAAGGATGATCCTCCTGTAGTCGAGTAGGTCAATTTTAGGTCCTTATAGGGCATTGCAGGTAGCTAATCTAAGGAAGATCAAGGGGGAAAATTAACTTTTGTAAAATAACCGTGTTTGACAAAGGTGAAGAGCCAATGTCTTCAAAAGCTCTCTTCAGTTCATTTGTTCTAGCAAATTAAGGAAGGGAGTAAGGACAGAAAAAGGGCATATCTACTAATTTTCAAGCTTTTGGTGGGCTGTATATTTCCAGGGAGTCAGTAATTACCCTCTTACTGTCCTTGATCTATGTAAAGAGGGAACAGGGACAAGCATTTCAGAAGCTGTAAAAGCTGTCTTTCAATTACCCTTGTTGGGAACATGGAGTGCTCAAAGGAGTTTTTTAAAAAGCAAACGTATTTTTTATAGCTTCCAAAATTGTTGTGACAGGCTTTATTGTGGTCCTTGTCTTCTCTTTTTCTGAGGAAATTGAAAGTGAGTAGCCACTTTAAAAACTTTTTTTCTGTCCTTCTCCCAGCCTCCCTTCAACGTGTTAAATGGGATGCTAGTTTGTGCCTCAAGAATGATGTCTAATCTGATGAGTGTTTTGAGCTAAGTGCTTTCCTCTTAACTCTCCAAGCTCCTTCTGTACAAATGAATTTGGAGGAAACAAAGCTTCTTGATGTTGTTATGCATTTATCTTTCACACATGCAGGTATGCTACTGATGCATTATTCCAGTAGTAAAGAAAGCAGCATCTCTTAAGTCACGAAGAAAGGGCCTTATGTTGGAAGTGAATGAAAGAGAGGCTTCATCCCACTTTATAGCAGTGTCGTAAGAACAGCATATGCTTCCTTTTATGCCCATTTTCCTTGTTCTTTATCTGTGTGAGAGAGACCAGCCATGCTAACTTTGCAGTATTCTTGTGCTCAGGGGAATTCAAGACATCTGTTTGCTTGGCATTTTGCTTGCATGTGTAAAGAAAGGGCCATGTAGCAGCCAACGCGCCAGCGTTACCAGGTGGACTCCTGACTGTGGTCACATTTCCAGGTTGGTAAATATACTGGCTGAGAGAAGGGATGTAAATGCAGTGAAAATTAACTTTACAGAGGAAAATGGAGTAAATCTTGTAGGAGGTTCCAGTCTGGTATCTTGAAGTTTTGTCAAATTCCAAAAGCATTAGTAAGATCCAAAATTATATTGCAAATTCAGAGAGAATTAGTTGCGCTCCTGATGACATGACATGTAACTTCAGCTGCTGATAATCTACACAATCATTTAGCCTATAAATTTATGATTGCTAAACTAGCAAGTCAAACATTTTATAATCTAGGCATCAAAAATCTGATACTTAACACTTTTAGATCCTTTGCCACAGTTGCTTTAAATTCATGTTAACCATGTTTAAAACTAAAATTTCTATTCATAATCTTAATGCAATATTTCTTGCTGAAAAGCATTTGGCTTTTCACGTACCTTTTTCAAGGAAACAATAATTAAAAAATAAATGTGAAGTTCAGAGAGACTGGGATTTATTGTAATATAAAATTGATATTAGAGGAAATAACTGAGAGCAAAGTTAATGAAAGAAAAGGCCAGTGGTTAAAGTTTAGTAAATTTTAATGGTTTTAGCAGCCTCTAGAGGATGATGAGTTTATGAGAGGGCAAAAGAGCTTGCAGTAAGGTAGGCAATAACTTGTGCTTTCATTTTTAATCTAGAAGCAAACAGCAGTGGAACTATTCTGAAGGTACGTAACTTTGGTTATATATTTTTTTAAAATACTATTTATAATTTCAACACATAATTTGTGACAATTGAAGGATACTGTGAAAATGTGGCAAAAATACTTTCTCAGCCTAAAAGTTCCTGGATAGAAGCATCTCCATATTTGGAGGAACTAGAATTAAGTTTTTCTTCAGTTAGATATCAGAAATCAGCCTCAATAAAATGAAATAATAAACTTTTTAAAGGACATTAGCTGCAGGGATTTGGGTGCAAATAATTCCTCCTTCACAATGCTTTGATGTTCTGCTAAATCATGGAACTTTATGGGTGAAGGAAGAGGAAAAAGATCAAATGGGCCTAGGAAGTACAACTGTACAAATAATTAGGGGGAAAAATATCCTTTCCTTCCCATGTCGCAGACTAAGTTTTCTAGCGTTATCAAAACTGAGGAAGTACAGAATGGGCTAAAGAGTAGAGAGGAAATCCTCTGATCCGATGTCAGATGGCAGACTGTGCAAGTGGGCAGCATGGGAAGTGTTCGGAGAGTTAGTCTCTTGCCTCTCAAGGAATTCATACATGGTTGGAAGAGCAATGACGGCTCACGCTAACTGAGGATCCTGGCCCAAGATCTCCAAGAATGTGATGTTCAGGTTCTGCAAAGGAATAAACTACTCAAACTCTTACTGTCATTTCCATGCCATTAGGTGAGACCCTATCAAACCTCTGCAGTGTTTTGCTGGCTTGCTACAAGTCTTTCCCTAAGGTTAAAACTAAAGGCATGGTTGCACTTCCATGTGTTGTGCTGTTTGTTTCTGAAGTATCTCACTGCAGTAAGGCTCCATAAACTGCCTGCCTGTGGCACATAATCAGTGAGGAGTGCTGTATTGCCTGTGCCAGAGTACACAGCCTGTGATTTCTGAAAATCCCAAATGCTTTGTAGTTTGTGTGTGGAAAAATATTCTTAGTGTTTAGGAACCTCCAGTCCTAGATTTGAGCCTGTGATGCTATGTGCTTCTGAGTCACTTGCATTGTGATGTCTAATGTAAGCATCCACATCCTACACGTATTTGAACCTTAGATGATCCTTAAAACGTACAATGCTCTGCATGGGAGAGCATGGTCTGCATAAGAACATAGTCTAGAAATCACTGTTACCTGAAGGCAGACCCCCTGAACTGAGCCTCTTTTCCTGCTTGCTACTGCAGGGAGGGAGCAATAATACCTTGCTGACCTGTATTAGCAAATTAGCCTCAAGGGCACACAGAAATTTTTTTTTTCTTTTTTTTACTTAGTTACTGTAATTTTGACAGTTTTGAAGAGTAGGAAAAAAAATGGTTATTCATCCCAAAACAAAGTATGTCTATTTTCTTTACAACTAAGAATATCAAACAGCCTTTTGTTTGAATTAAACATTTCATTTCAATAAAAAAGAACTGCTAATATTGAATTTGATTATTTTTTTTTTTACAGTATAAAGACCTAAGGACATTTCAGAAGTAAAATCATTCTCAGCTGAAAGAACTTGATATAGAATATGAATATCAGAATTAAGTGTAGGCGTGTTCTTTACAGGATTTTTTTCCCTGCTGATAATAAACAACTGCCAAAACTGTCAGATACTTAGTGGTATCACTAAGTAGGTTTTTTTGTCCTTTTTAATTAAAAAAAAAAATATATATAGCCTTTTTTCTGATTGTTTAGCAAGAGAAACACTCAGTCCTTTGTTATAGAGAAGTATGGAGAGTGCAGCTTGCCTGTGTCAGGGACAAAGACGGGCGAGCCTGTGACCAGGCTGCTCCTACTCGTAGCCGTGTGGCACAAAGTACTGGTAATGCACACGGAGGGTGTCTGGGTGACGTTGCTCTGCCCTGCAGCCACTTGCTTGTCTTGCTGCTGCGAGTAACTTTAACAGAGCTGTGATGTGCACTGGAAAGCTTTCTGGGGTTTGATCCCAAGCCAAGGAAGCTGGGTGGATCGTGTGCCAAGTTGAATGGGCTTGGCGCAGAGCTGTTTGGGCCTGACCTCCACTAGAGGTTAGGAGCGGAGGGATTTGGGAAAGCAAGCAAGCAATACCCTCTGGGCATGTAAAAGCTGACGCTAGAGTCTCGACAGCATCGGCAAAACTGAGTGTTTCTTCCCCAAGTGTGAGAATCTGCCTGGTAGGACTGGGGTTCCTCACGCCAGCTGGATGGCCAAGCTGCACTCCTTCTCCTGCTTCCCCCATCCTGCTCCCAGCCTGGCCCCAGGGACTCTCCTGGGACGCCCTGGGCTGGCAATGCAGGTGGGACAGACATGCCACTTGGTGCTGTGGCTGAGCACTTGTGACTGTTCAGCGAAACCCTGCTTAGATTTCGGCTAACACGGACCATGCTAAGGACTGGTGTATGCTGGGAGCAGTGCCTTTAGGTCAAAGAGAGAGCGCTGGGTAGGCAGGAGAGGTGGCCAGAAAGTGCTAAAGGGCCGTTATGCAGCCATTATCATCTGCAAATTGCTAACCATCATCTGTCTGGCAGTTTCCTCAGAATCTGCTAACTTATGGAAATGGTATAGACCAAACCTCCAGGCTGCAAGATCGAAAACATCAGCTTACCCAAAAAGCTTTTCAAGTGGATATTGCAGAAGCTGGACTGCAGAGGCTTACATGCTTCCCAGTGTCATATGGGGTATGCCCACACTGTTATGGAGGAGGAAGGATGAGGACTCTCACTGTCAGCTAGGTAACTCTTCTTTTTTTTTTTCTTTCTTTCTTTTTTTTTTTTTCCCCTCATAGGTGCACAAATTGAGTTACGGGTTATAAGTTAGGAAACCTTATGATTTGAATGGTGAATAAGTGGACTCATGATAGATTAGTCTGGGCAGAAGGGGATTGAGCTCCTGTTTGTCATGTGTTTGTCATATTTCTTAACGCGCTCATGCAATAGAGTTTAAACTGGAGTGCGCTGTCCTGTAAATTTGAGAGATCCAAACGGACCACAACAGCCCTCTGTGGGGACTGGCTGCCTCCCTGCAGGTAAGGAGAGGAAGGACCAGTGTGACCTTGTAGCTGTCCGGTGGGGCAATGGCGAGTGTCACCCTGATGCTGCTGCCTCAGCTGTAGTTTGGGGATGTCATTTCAGAGGGCAATGTTCCCTGCTTGCCTGCTTTTTGTTTTGTCACCTTGAAGGCATGTAATAAAACAGTTAGCAAAGCTAACTAAAAGGGGCCGAGGAAGATGAACTTGGGAGTCAGATCTTCCTCTAAGTGCTGTTTTTTATTTTTCTCAACAGTTTTGACATTGACATGAAATTATGGCTGGTAAAATTTGCAGATGACATGAACTTAGTAGCGTGGTAAATAATAAGGAACATAGATAGAGCACTATGAATAGTCTTAGAAGTAGAATCCGATAACCAATTTCCTGTATATTTAAAGACTAATCGGAAGAATAAATTACATTATTCTCTTTGGGGTTTTTTTCCCTCTCAATATTTGACACTGGGAAAATGATTCCAGCTGATTTGGAGGCTGAAATACTGAAAATCAAAAGACAGGTTGTTGTTTTCATTCGGATTTTTAATGTTAATGTGGAGTTGAATTTGACAATGCTATCTGAAATCTGGCAGCATTAACTCACATAAAATTGTCATTGATACTGACTGTAAAAGACAGAGCAGGATATATATATTTCCCTCCCCTCCAGGAAATAATAAAATAGCTGAAAAATCTGTTTTTGAAGAGAATGAGAACTGTCTGCTAATTTGTGTCAAGTTCTGGCCTGCTGTTTCAGCCAGTTTTCTCCAAATGGAGGAAAATTTGAAATGTTTTGCTTTGATATATTTTTAAATGAAACATGTTAACTCTGTGTTGGCTCACAGCTAGGGTACTTTAAAAAGTAGCTTAAAATTACTGTGGTACTAGATGCTTAAATATTTCATTTCAGTTTGATCTGAAATGGGGGCTATTGTTATTGTTCAATTGTTTTTCACATTGCTGAAACACCTGCATATGTGTTTGGGGGAAAGAGCTAAGAAAGCTCAGAAAACGTTCTTCAGCTACATTACCACCACAGCAGGAACAGGGCCTACAGCTGCAAAAGCACTTAAGAGCTTGTGGTGTCTTTGGATAGCTTCTGATTAAAAGTAATGGAAGTTTTGTGATGGACAACAACACTTGGGTCATGTTGTGTGATGGATATATAAGATTGTTTCACACATAGAAGCAGTCCTACAGATAAAGTGCCCTTGTATTTTGGTTGTTTTTTCTTCTTTTTTTTTGGAAGACGACCCTTTTTTCCAATTAACCCTGAAGTGGAATAGGAATTTAAGAAATGAGAAGAAATGGGATAGTAAAGAAGAATGTTCTTCATTATTAATTATAGAGTTAAGTTCTGCCTGTACTGGTGCAGTATAACAGCACATACCACTTCTAAGATGGTTCTTCTTGCATCAGCTAAGCCAGTTCCAAAAATTAAACCACTATCTGTGCAGCATGTAACACTTGAGCTCCTGAGTTACTGTCTGTCTTCAGAGTCATCATTCAGTTTGCCCTCCTATTTCAGGATACTTGGCTTGTAGCAATGTAGGGTTGATTTTGCTTCCTAAACAAAATTCTTAGCTCTGGTATAAGTATGTGGGTGAAGGGGGGAAAGCAGCTAGTTTTGGTTTGGGCGTTTTGCTGCTGTTGTGGAGTGGTATGAATAATTATGGTTTATATCTTTAGCTAATTTTTGTATTGTGTTTACTAAATAGTCTGGATTTTTTTTCAAATTTTGAAGTTTATAGTAGTTCTAGTACATTAGCCCCTCCTGAAAACTTCTAGATAGATACTATAAATAGTCTTGCATGCCTCATATTAGGAAATGATTTTAAGGAGATGTTGGCTGTTGTACGTAAAAACAGTTGAATGCTGATGTGCATAGCATTGATTTCTTCCATAGATTGCTCCTTTTTGAGGAGAGTTGTTTGAAAGCCAGAAGCGAGCTCAAAGATCTTGCAAGGTTGTATAAGCCAAGCTTCTGTTTACTTATGCATTTATAAATTTAAAGATTTAAAATTGAAAGGCAGAATTATTAGGTTTGCATGGTACAGTATCTGATTTGGGATTCTTCTAACAAACCCAGACTTCTTTTTCTAAGCTGTTGCAAATATTTGGAAGGACACTGAATTAAAAGATTTGAGAAGGGTTCTATCAGATCCCAGGGTTAGTTGTTATTCTAAGTATTGCCTCTTTATATAAATCAGAAGAACAGACTACTCCTCTCACCTTTTCATTAAAATACCTATGGAAGCTGCCATCAAGAGCAAAACTTGCTTGCCAAACTAATGCCTGGCAAACAGAATATACCATAGTAAAAGTCAAATCATCCTTTGTATTGCTAGGTACCTTAGTACAGTATGTGGAGTTCAGTGTGTCTGGAAGTTTTATTTGCAGAAGTCAGCATGCAGGAGGGAAAGGTGTAAATTTATAGCATGTTAGTTACTTCTATTTCCTTATGCAAATAGTTCTTCAAATACTCAGCATGGGGTAGCTTTCAAAATGAAGCAACCAACCTCTCATGGAGATGCTTGGAGCCCACACACAGAATGTACCATTATTTTATAGCCTAGCTAAGTGCTCACTAATTTTCTCATGTAGACAAGCTACAGGATAATGTTGATGTGAGTGTATTAACTATCTGTAGGGGTTTATAGTCTTTAACCTTGACATTATATGGCAAATGCACTCAAATCACCTATGAGATACTATTATGAGAAGTTAACAGGGTTGCTTACTTGATGGTTAGGTTTACGAAGGTCTGTGCTGTCATTCTTAGCCACAGGAGAAACAGGAAACATATTGTCTTAGAGGTAAAATTAAATGCCTGAAAAACACATTTGGTAGAATGATCACTTTTAGCATAACATGATGCTTCCTCACATGTTTGATTGGCTGTTAATTTTCATGGGTTTAAGCTGAAAAGATCCTCTTACTGCTTCATTAGGTTTTATTTCTCTTCAGCTGATGGATCTGTGGCTTTGAGCAAGGAGAGATTTTTTTTTTAGTCCTGCTTATTTTCTTTTAAACTCCAGTTAGAAAGAAAAAAATGAATTTTCCTAAAGACTTATTTCCACATATATCATTACAATGCAACCATCATATTGTTTTACTAGGATCTTCTACAATGTTGTAACCAGATGTGCACAGGCTAACTGTTCCAGCCAGATAAACAGTACCATACAGCTTTTGTCACAGAGGGCAAGACAATTCAGTGTGGTCGACATCTTGATGTCTTCAAGCTTTGGTTAATGTGGAAAGCAAAGGTAGGAAAGGACTCTAAAAATACAGGTTTATTCTAGAAATTTAACGGATTTCTTTCACTGTTTCAGACTGATAAATACTTGAAAATAAAGCTAGAAGTAAATTTTAAATTGGAATGCAGCAGGAAATATTAAGAAGCACTCTTTATTATGAGTTTCATCCATGTTAGAAATTGTATGGCTTTGGGGTTCATCTCCCCTCTCCAGAGTAATTTGAATTAAGTGTCCTTTTTAAATTAAAACCTGTAGGTTCCCTATCTCCCTAATGGTGAACTAAACATGCTTCTAAACACTCGGCAAGTATCTTTCCTTTAACTGTTCTCTTTAACTGTCAAGAGATTTTAAAGCAGTTTAAAGTACAAGTCAAACTTGTAAGTGGCAAAGGACAGGTGAATTGAGTTCAAAACCATAGGTCATGGTATTGAAATCCTGTTTTGGTATGGGACCCTTCAGCAGCTAAAAACCTTCACAACATTCATCCAGGGTAAACGTGCTTTCTAAAGCATGGAGAAGAGGGCAGCTGTATTCATTTCTCAAAATCACTGATGTAAGGTGGTGAGGTGCCCAACTAGGGAAGGCGCCCCGCTGGAGCTGTTGTTTGTGAACAGGGAGGGACTTGGGGGTGATGTGATGGTTGGAGGCCGTCTTGGGCACAGCGACTGTGAAATGATAGAGATTTTGATTCTCAGAGGAGTAAGGAGGGGGGTTAACAGAACTGCTACCTTGGACTTCCAGAGGGCAGACTTTGGCCTGTTCAGGAGCCTGGTTGACAGAGTTAAGTAAAGCAAAAGTTGTGCACGCAAGCAAAACAAAAGAAGGAATTCATTCACCACTTCCCATGGGCAGGCAGGTGTTCAGCCATCTCCAGGAAAGCAGGGCTCCAGCACATGGTTACTTGGGAAGACAAATGCCATCACTCCAGAAGTCCCCCCTTTCCTTCTTCCCCCAGCTTTATATGCTGAGCGTGACGTCCTATGGTCTGGAATACCCCTTTGGCCTGTTTGGGTCAGCTGTCCCGGCTGTGTCCCCTCCCAACTGCTTGTGTCCCCCCAGCCTTCTCGCTGGTGGGGTGGGTGAGAAGCAGAAAAGGCACTGACTTTGTGCAAGCACTGCTCAGCAGTAAGGAAAACATCCCTGTGTTATCAACACTGTTTCCAGCACAAATCCAAAACACAGCCCCATACTAGCTACTATGAAGAAAATTAACACTATCCCAGCCCAAACCAGCACAGGTGGTCATAATGATGCCTGAATGAATTCCCCCCCCTGCAGTGGGCTGCAAGTGAGGGACTAAAGGCTATTTACAATCACTTTCTGTGGTGTTTTGGTGGAGCCAGGAGGAGAATGGAAGGAAGTACGTATCTTCTGCATTCATGGGATCAGCAGGGGGCTGCAAGAGCAGGCAGAGACGTGGAGGAGGAAGGATTGTACTGGACTAGGTGATCCCTTACTGCAGTGGGGTAGGATGGCATCCCTGTGTCTGTAGTGCCTCTCTTGTTTAGCCATCACAAAAACTTCTTGGGGTTTGGAACTGCCTGATAAGGAAACAGTAATCTGACTAGTCGTAGAGCTGTAATATTAAAGTATGACTACTGAAAGCATTAGTCACATCAAATACTCATCAGATAATCCCCAGAATGAAACACTTGCGTTAATCCTTTATCAAATTATTTCAAATCTGGGGGCTTACTGTCTGTCTTTGTTTTGAATTTACTCCCCCCCCCATTTCTTCAGACAGAATTCTTTCTGGCTTCAGTAAAGGCCACATGACACTTGACACTATGCAGTCAAAATAATGCATTGTTTTTCTCCTCCTGACAAATTCTTTCTTCAGTTAGACACACCCCTGTGAAACGTTTTGATCTGGGTTGAACAGCATGCTAGCTTATGTTGCAAAGCCAGGTATAGAAGGTATGGAGCAGAGGGAGAAAGAAGCTTTGGGGTTTGTTTTTTTTGGTTTGGTTTGGTGTTTTTCCAGAAAGGCTCTTAACCACACCCATTCCCATCTGGTATGCAGATTGCTCCCAAGATCAAAGCGCAGATGATAGAAGGAATGACAATGGTTAGCTACCATGACAAGGTGACAAAGCCAACTTCTTCAGAATGGTTTTCTCTAACCCAGCTACCAGGAAACCATATGTTGGCTTCCTCCTTGAAGAAATTTAAAGACTTGGCAGAGATTTGTGATAATTAATCTCTTAACTTTGAGGTACCTAAATACAGCAGAAGTTTCCTACGTTGTGTTAGCCAAACATGGTATTAATTGTTCTAAGGCTGGAAATAAGCTGTCATCATTGGTACGCACTAGAAGCAGCACAGGGGTTTTCACAGTACTCAGCTTATAAATGAATTTTTTTACTACTTTACAAAGCCTGAAATTCATTACATGAAGCTTCTTCAACTGAGGGGGTTTTTCACTATTTTGGGTGGGTGTCTGAACAAACTTTAATTCTTGTGAACTGGTGTGAATCCTACCTTCTCTTTGGGGCTGATATTCACTTTCTTGTTTGATTTGGGTCCAATAGCAGGAACTGAGTGCTATAAAAATAGCATTTCCTTCTTTCATCAGTAAAATGACTAGAATAGAAAGTCATAGCTTGAGAGACCTTGAACTGCAGCTTTCTTCCTTACAGTCAAGCTGAAATTTTGAAGCTGTGTTTGGCCGTCTGATTGTTTTAGAGTGCTCGTGATGCAGTGCAGCAGAAAGCAACCAAATCTTTGTAGGAAATGTTGCTGCAACTCTTAGTTTGAATACTTCAGTTCTACTATGTTTTGTGATATACTTAGTCTGTGTTTTGCTCTCATCTGCAATTTATGTCTGCAATACTGGCTGAATCTTGTAACTTGTCCTGTATGTCTGTGTTCCAGCATAAGAAGACTTAAGACTTCCCTCCATGGTTATTCAAATGATGGGGTTCTTCCAGTTGGTCCCTGCTCTATCTACTATGTAGATGAGCAAAGGTATGTCAGTTTAAAGCTACTAAGGGGCAGGGAGGGACTCACTGAACAGGGATTAGAGAGTTTACCTTTCTCTCTGTGCAGCATTAGAAATGCCTCAGAGCTTCACGTTGAGCTTCATGTCCACTTTTGGATATCTCCTTTCAAGACAGATGTGGGCAACCTGGAGGCAAATCAGTGAAGGCCTGAGAATAGTTGGAAATCTTGAACATATGACTTACCAGAAAACACTGAATTAGAGTTCTTTAGGAAAAAGACAACTGGAAACAGGCAGCATGATGGTCTTGAAATAACTAAAAAGCTTCTGCAAAAATGGAGTATATTCCCTTCATATTCGTAGTGGATAGGACAAAAAATAATGGGCTTATACTTCAGTCAAGGAGGTTTTGGATTCAAAATTAAGAAGCATCTTCCTGATTGTCCTGGTTTCAGCTGGGATAGAGTTAACTGTCTTCCTAGTAGCTGGTACAGTGCTATGTTTTGAGTTCAGTAAGTGAAGAATGTTGATAACACCGATGTTTTCAGTTGTTGCTCAGTAGTGTTTAGACTATAGTCAAGGATTTTTCGGCTTCTCATGCCCAGCCAGGGCACCTGACCCAAACTGGCCAACAGTGTATTCCATACCATGTGATGTCCCATCTAGTTTAGGAACTGGGAAGTGGGGGGCAGGGATTCGCCGCTCGGGGACTGGCTGGGTGTCGGTCGGCGGGTGGTGAGCAATTGCCCTGCGCATCATTTGTACATTTCAATCCTTTTATTACTACTGTTGTCATTTTATTAGTGTTATCATTATCATTATTAGTTTCTTCTTTTCTGTTCTATTAAACCGTTCTTATCTCAACCCAGGAGTTTTACTTCTTTTCCTGATTTTCTCCCCCATCCCACTGGATGGGGGGGGAGTGAGTGAGCGGCTGCGTGGTGCTTAGTTGCTGGCTGGGGTTAAACCACGACACTGATGTTAGGGACAACTGAGTACTAGAACAGGTTAGTTTATAAAGAAACAGAATCATCATTTGCCATTTGAGGTTTTTAAAACCTGATTAGTAAATATTTTCCAGTAATTACGTACTTTGCCCAGGGGCAAGCAAGCACATTAGATGTCATCTTGAGGTTCCTCTAGCCTTATGTTGCATATGCACTTACCAGTATCAAGCAAGGAAAAGAAAGGAGTGACAACATTGCTGGAACTGGAAGGAAGCTTTCTTGACTGCACCTTAGTCACCAACAAAGGCCTGGATTTCTGATTGTGTCATAACTCACAAGTCAGAGCATAGAGTTACGCAGACTTAGAAGTAACTTGGAAATGGTATGTAAAAATGAAATGGCCCCCACCCACTGTACATATAAAGCAGTGTGTGATTAGATCAGTTCAGATCAGTGTGTGTATCCTTTAGCAATTACTGGAAGGCTTGCTATAAAATATACTATAGAAGGATGTCTTGCAGTTTTCCAATATGCAGACTAATTGACCTAAAATGGGTATTCTTCTTTCTAATTTTTATTAAGTTGTGATGGTGGAAGCAAATTGAATCCAATTCATTGCACAAGGCATAAGATTGAATCAGATACTTTCTAAAGGGTTTTTTCTTCCTATTTAAATATTTTCCCATTGCAATGGTTTAATGTCTGTAGGGTTTGTAGAACAGCTACATAATTTTGCAATATACTAAATTACTCCCTTTTCTCTGAGCCTTGAGCATTTCATGTACACATAGACAAAAGTGAATCCAGTAAATGATGAAGCACATCAGAAAAATCACATCTGTATCTGAAATCTTTGTGTATCTCGGTTTCACACTAGTTCACTAAACAAAAAAAATGTAAAAGCAATGGACTGCAAAGACAAGTTTTCTGTGGTATGTGTTATCTGCTGTAACTTTGCTATGGCAAAATAGAAAACGGAATGGAAAAACTGTCCATGTGAGTGCCAGAAGAGACTACTGCAGCAAGTGGTGATGATTAGCTCCTCATTTTCCCTGCACCATTGAAAAAGAAGAGATAAAGCCTTTTCTGAGAAATTCAGAAACTGTAGCAGCTGGGAGAGTTGCTGTGACTCTTCTTTCAGCTCAAGGACCATCACCAGGCATAGGATTGCTGAATGATTCCCTTCTCTTAACAGGAGGAAGCTTTCAGTTCCAACTCTGTTCCTGTCACTTTTTTACTACCTGCTGGTATGGAGACCTCAATATGTCGTTGTGACTGATACCTCAGGAATGAGGCAGTTCCAAAGATTTTTATGTTTCAATTTGCTAAACCTTATGCGCATGAATCTTCAAAGGAGTCTTATGAACTAGTGCTATAAATGTGATACATGTTCATTAATTGCCAGATAGCTATTGGCAGATACACGAGTGTCTGCTTCTCCCACTTGAGAAAACTGTGTATGGCATTCTGTTTCAGGATAAAAAAGCTGAAGAAGCAAAGACATAATGGTGTTTTAAAAAGATTAATTCAGTGTCAAATGAATATCCAAAGAGAAGAAACATCAGAATAAGTGTATTGGAACTTGCGTCTGTGCTTACTGTTGTGTTAGGTAGCTTTTGAGTCATGACTAGAAAACTAGCAATAAATTAGATTTCTTACTGGTTTTTATTATGTTTTTTCTTGATATGCTTTTGTTCTAAAATGCATATCAATAGGCTTTGTGGTGACTGGCTGCTGACTGATTTGCTCACAGCAAAAGTGAAAAATAAAATTAAGCTTCCTACAGAGCCTGAAGCAAACTAATTCTAGTCCAGAGAGAACTACCCTCCTCCTCTTCCATGAGTCCTACAGAAATGTGAGACTTGAGTAGGTCACTCTGAGGAGGACATGACAGGAGAGGGGTCAAGAAAATAGATTACAGGACTACTCATGTTCCCTCCCATAGTTGGATTTATACCATCAGAATTGGTTCAAGGCTTCTCAGCAGTACAGGCAAAATCAAACTTTGCTGATCCAAGACTGAAAGCAAAATATTGGAGGTTTGGGGGTTGGGGGGGTGCTTTTGCTCTCTTTAACTGGGCAAAAGTCATTATGGTGACAGGAGCAGTAGCAGGTACAGAAAGGGAAACAGGAACAAGGAAAGTATTGCTAAATTTAGTAGTCCAGAGCAGAACCGTATGCAGCTGATGCATAGCTTTAATTTCTTTCTTGGTTTTCCAATTATTTTCCAGAATAACTGTGACACCAGTGCTTTGCTGCCCTTGAGAACCCAGCCTCCTTCAGGTGCACTCCCTGTTCATTCCTAGTCTCTCTTCAAAATATCTTCTGCAAAACTTACAACACAAAGAAAGTTAACATTTGTATAGAAGACAGCTATCTGCAGGAGAACTTTCTTTTCTTTCCTCTCTTTTTTTTCTCTTGCAATATATATTCAAATATTTCTCCTCAAGTGCATGTTTCACTGCTGCAGGCTCATCTGAGGAGAATGTAGCAGCAGCCGTGTAGGGCAGTCTGTGTATCTCCAATATTGCCCCACTGAAGAGTTGCAAAGCATTGCATTTCCCATGACATCTGGCAGAAAGATATTGGAGTACAGCTCTATTGTAGAATGATATGGCTGCTGGATTGCTTCATTAAGTCTCCTTGTAAATGTTAAAGTTACTAGGGCTGCTATTGTTTCTTTTTGGACTGATATTTGCCCTCCTCTTAAGTAGTGGTACATGCATGATCTGCAGCATGCAGACACAGTTTAAATTACAAAATTTGTATTGTAAGCAAAGAACAGTAGAACTGAATTATAGAAATTAAGGCTAACAGAATTGTGACCTGGAATGACCTGCTTCATCTACTGAGCACTGTTGTAACTATACTCTTCAAATAAGTTTCCCAAGCTAATTTTAATTTATTCCATCAATACAGTTTCAACTACATCCTTTGGGACATAACAGCATGGTGTGTTATCACCCCTTAGGTCCTTTTTTTCCTAGTCTTCTTCCTGTGATTGGTACAACTCCTAGTACTACCCCTACCTTCTATTTACTAACCTAGTTGTGCTTTAACAGCAAGAAAGCAAATTCAATTTACTGAAATAGGTATAGGAAACAAACCTTGTGTTTTAACAGCTAATTTAATTTAGATTCTTAATAGGAGATGCCTGAAAGCTCAAGGGTACAGATCACACAGGGCCTGGAAAAAAAACTTACCACATCTCTTACAGGCCTACAAGCAGTAAATCATTTTTAAACTGGTTTCCAAGTAAAGGTTTGGGTGTTTTCTGCACTGTTAGGTCTATGATTCTGTTAACTTGGATGGATTTCCCAGCAAAATGCTGCTTCTTGTTAAAGAGGCAAAAAGTCTTTAAGGGGTCATTTCAATTTCTGCAGAACCACTTGCTGGTTAATATGTGCATTTAGAATACAAAGGAAAATACTATTTGTATGATGTGGGTTAGCGACAGTGATGAAAGACCAGTGGGGTTCTTTTAAAACTGCTGACTCTTTTGTAAAAATGTGTAATGATTTGTGAAAACTGTATCAAGAGGCAATATTAAGCAAAGTCTTTCTAGCAGACTCTCATCTGTCATTCTTAGGCTCCAGTGAAAACCTTGTTTAGTAACTTGCTTTCAACCTAAATGTCCATGTACCTTTTTAAGGATGTTGATGTAGATGGTTCTGGTCCTGCTCTGAAGCCTGCCAGGCTATGCCTCTCTCTCTCTCACTGAAGCTGTTCAAACTGCAGTACTGAACAGTAAAAGGGAAAGAAGAGAGGCTTTACAGCCCTACGGCAATTTTAAATACAGCTTGCATAGAGAATTGTATGGGCTTTAAATGTCATTTGTATCTTGACGCAGCTTCATCTCTGTCAGGGTACTATCAGCTTCCCTTTCAGCAGTTTGTAACGTGCCTGAGTGGAGAAAGATCCTCTTGTTTCACTTAATGGCTTTGACAAGGTGGTCTCCTGTCAGGCCCCCTCATGGTCTGGGAGGAGGTTGTCATACTGAAGGGTGTTTGTTTTGCTGTGCAAAGTGCAGCAACACAGAGGAGATGTAATGGGAGCCACCCCAAAACCCAGCAGCCAATGTCAGACCTGCATGAGCAGGACAGGGGAGACCACTCTTGGAGCAGTAGCTTTAGGGGCTTGAACCTCATCCCGTTCTCCAGTGTATCCGCACTCCTGTTCACGTACCATAGGTGGTGGGCTACTAGCACTGCTGGGGTAGCTCTGCATAGCACAGGTCTTTCTCCAGACCCAAAGAATCTTCTAGTTGCTAAAATTTCTGAGAGGAAATCTAGCTTATTCGTATAACCCCCAACCAACTCAGGTCAGGTCTGCAAAACACTTAAATTTAGCCAGATAAACAGCTAGCACCAAGCCAGAAAGCAACTGGACTTCCTTGGAGGGAAGTTTCCTGCAAAAGTCAATCTGGTCAGGGAGGTGTTGCTGCTATTTATTCTCTTGGATATAACAGCATCCAGTAAATCCAACAGGAATTGAGGTTGCATTGGCCAGAGCAGCTAGCAGTTGAAACAACTACAGTAAAAAGTGACAGGAGAAATGGGGATGTAAAAAGCAAAGTAATAGAGGTAAGTCAGGCTGTTGGTCAGAAGAAAACAGACTCTAAGCAGAGAAATTATTTGGGTAGTTACACAACTGACTAGTCCAGAGGCCAGGCAGAAAAATAACCCTCTTCTGACCACAGCCACATTCTTTAAAATCCTGTCAGTGTGACCCTGTTACTTTGGGTCTTTAATAATCTGATTGATAACCATCTGATTATGGCCGTCGGCAGAAGGCTGCAGTGCACATGAGTATGTGCAGACTGCTAATCTAGGCAGACAGAAAAAGGTACCACTGAAGGCTGGTGTCAGGCTTCAGTACAGTCATATTCCACCGCACCCATTCATGATTCCTCTGAAAGGTGTGAGAAGTGGGGCCACGTGCCTTACACGTGTATGCTCAGCATTTGCTTCCATGCAATTTGCAAAGATCACTGGAGCTGCTGGCAAACAGTAAAGTTTTGCCTGGGAATGCTTGTATGAAGGGAGGTATGAAGTGTATATGAGTTGTTGTTTTTTGGTTTTTTTTTTTAAAAAAAGTGTGTGGAAAGAAAATGTGCCAAGAATGTTTGCAAATTCTGGAAATTTCTTCTAGATGCTTCATTTCTGGTTTAAAAAAACATTTCTTATTTAAAACCTGGTTTATTAGTCAATGTTTTTGCCCTTTGGTTAGTCACTGCACATCACGCTGACTGCTAGTGTTCAGTCTTTACTGATTTGCAATGGATTGAAATAATCAGAGGGGTTTTTCTGCTTCTAGACACCTTTCCTTTTGCTTTGGTTTGTTTTTTTAACTGTTTTTTTTTTTTTCTTTCTGAGTTCAGTGCTCATTTGTATTCTGTCCTTGAAAAGCTTTTTAGTGCTGTTAAGCCCTCCACATACTCTAAGTCCGAGTCTCTTCTGAACGATTTTAGTCACCAGTGTTTGGTACCCTGGAATACACAAGACAAAATTAGCCATTCAAGAAACTATCCAATGAGCCCCGTCATCATCATAGTGGATTTTATTACTGTACATCATTAAGATGTGAGAGAAGCTGGCAAACCATTACATTATTACTTGAATTAGCATCCAAGTAGATTTCATTTGCTCCTAGATGCCAATTGTAAAACAAAAAGTGGATTCCTTCTTCTCTCTGCCTGTAACTAGGCTCATTAATCTCAGCAGGGTAGGACTAAGGAAGGGCCTGTTCAAAGGAATCATACATGCTGTTAAAAACATGTGAAAGGTTTTGTCTACCCACTGGGAGTCTTAAAGTAATTCTTCTTTGTGGCCATTTATGTGAAATGTTACAATGCTACTTTTGAGTGAACTAATTCAGCTCTTCTGTAACTCAGTGCATCAAATCCAAATTTTTTTTTTTCCAAAAGCCTGCATTTTCATTAATATCATAAATTTACAGTGTGATTTTCTCCTCAGTTAAATTATTCCAACAATAAAATTCTGAACATCTGACTTAAAATGCACATTTCAACTTAAACAAAATTGGAAGTAAATTATTTGCAGAGTACATGCTATGACTGAGATGAATAGAGGCACTTTTGTGCTCAAACACCAAAAGTAGTCATAAAACTAGATTTCAACTCAGATTTCAAAAAAAGTGATAGCTTTGGTTACTTACACTTTTGGAGATGTTGGAAGCTCGGGGGCCTTTCTGGCAATAGGATGTAGGAATCCTAGTTGCTGAAGTAATTCTGAAAATCCCACCTATTGTCAGTAGTCAAAAAACCAACCAACCACCTTAAAGAAATAGATGTTGAGCATTACTTGGAATTTTAATCTAAGAATACAATTCTTACTGGTATTGCAGAAGTATTGAAGGAACAATTTCCAGTGAGTGGTTTTATTTTGATGGCTTGTTCATCAATAACAGAGTTCGGTGCTTTCACACTGTTGATCTAACCATCTGATAGTAATTAAACTGCTCTACATAGCAGTCTCTAAGATGTTACAATACTACTCTCAGAGGCTGAAACAAGGCAGTTCTGGGATAAAATTATAACTCTGACATAAAACATTAATGGAGGCAGAGTGCTTTTCTCTTGCATTTCTCATACATTTCCAGAAAGACCTTAGATTACCAAATGAAAATTAAGTTGTTAGTGAGCTTGTTTAACTTTCATTGAGTCTGTTTTAGTAGATGTGTTGTTTAAATAATAATAAAAAAGCAATGTGATTAGATTCCCTAGCATTAAACCTCTTCTTTATTTCATTCTTGCTAGAATTATCTTGAAAAGAAAATATGCAGCACTCCAAACTCCCAAGTCTGTTTCTGTATGTGCAGATGTCATTTTACTGCCCTTATTTAGCAACTGCTCCTTCTGCCAGCGTCCTACCTCATTCAGGGCATGACTGAGCCATTAAAGTGGTGTTTGTGACAACCCTTGCTTCTTCCAGAAACCTCATATTTGAGAGATCATATGTGATACCTTGCATCATGTCTCCATCTACTTTGCAGGACAATGCAGAAGAGATGAAGAATCCTTCCTTATTCTGTGTCTGTAGTCCCCTTGGTGCACAAGGGAATCGGAGAAAGATCAGTGTCCCTGCCTAGAAAAATGCAATGCAATGGTGAGATAAAAGTGAGGCTAACCACCAGCAGACTCTATGACACACCGTACGACCGTGAGTTTGCCATGAAGTTGCCCACTCCTCCGTCTCCTCACAACATTCCTGCAGAGGCTGGCTGATGGGCACAGGGTGTGTTTGGCATGAGCAAGGGATTGGGGCTGTCCCCAGCGTGGTGCTCATGTTCTGCCTTGGGATGTGGGGAACAGCGTGCCTAAAGCAGAGATGATCCCTGGCATTTTTCTAGAAAGGGGGGGATCTCTTTAGGCTCTTTGCCTCACCCTGGGCCAGGCTCTCGCCAATGTTTTAGCAATACAAGCTGAGACTGAGCGCTCTCAGCTCCCATCAGTGCCAGCATGACAAGGCAGGGGCTTGAAGATGTGAAGCCAAGAGGCAGCGTCTTCTGTGCTGAATAGCATGGGCAGACCCAGCCCCAATCTCAGCAGAGAAAAAGTAGCGGTGACGCTTTGCATGGAGCTGGAGCTTGGGCAGCAGCAGCAGCAAACATTTGTATGGAGAAGGCCTAAGGACCCTTTTAGCATCCGCTGTAGACAGCGAGTATAAGAGGTGATAGATGGCTGTTTTCAGATATGCAACTCGCTTCTGAGTGCTTTGCGTCGGCATATTGAGGCATGGCACTGAGCCTGACTTGGTTTACAAAGCTCAGTGCGAGCCCAGGCTGCGGGATTGTCTTTGCCATATGTATGTGGCTTACAAACAAAATGGGTAGAAAAAGGGTTGGATGCAAAACCAGCATCAGTCTTTGGCGGATCAAAGAGTAAAATCTGGCTCCTCCTGGCCTCTAGCTCAGTGCACCAGGAACCAGAGCTACTTATGTCTCCATGGTCTGATAAAGCTGTAGCTGCTGCGGGACCTGTGGCTCATCGTCCCATGGCACTCACTGACTTGGACAATCTGAGTTCATACTGGAGAATGTACAGGATCTCAGTCCTTCAAGAGGTTCAGTTTTCTCTGCAAGGTGCTTACAGCCATTAACCGCCCCAGTTGACTTTTTTCCCTACAGCGTGGGAAGAGGAGGAAAGTTTAATGTCTGTTTTCTAGATTTTTAATTATGGTCTCTATGTCTGTATGTATCTAATCAGGTATCCTCAAATGCTACATGGAAAAGGCCAAGTCAGGACATAAAGGTTAGCCAGATAAAGATGGGCTATTGCACAACAAGTCAGACTTAGAAGAGGGTTAACAATATTATTTAAATGTCATCCAAATTAAGTAAGACATAATGATGGCTACAATGTAGTGATATTCACGCACTTCTCAACTTTTTAAAAATATACATAATTCATACAGGGAGAGTGAGCCTATTATTTCAATGCTAATAAGATTAAATTTCACAGGACCTCATTCGCCCTAGGTCTAGATACAACTGGATCATAATATTTGCCCTCAGATGATGCTGGAAAACTGCAGGACAGTAGCGCTGTCCCTCATTCCACCTTCCCTTGTCTTCTGCAGGACCAGGCTGGGAATCGAAGACTTTATCTGCATCAGACAATACCGTCAATAGTCTCTAACCCTTGGCCTTCCTGGGAACACACTGCTGTCCTATTAGTAGATATTACAATGACAGTTCTTCCCATAGGAAGGTCAGAAGATCTAGAATGCAGTTTCCCTGTCTCATGAGTGCAAGGAGCAGTATATATAAATAGATATTAATTTATATATGTACACATTTGTATATGTGCATATACATATACAAATATAAAGAACTAGGAGCAATAGCTAACACAACTGGTTATTGGTTTTCCTTATGTTTTAGGTAATTGCATTAGTCTTTATGAAGGGCTTGAAATCTTCTTTGCTTTGTTCTAAGGCATAAAAATGATCTGCATTTTGAATGAGCTAGAGGAAAAAAAAGAGAAAGGAGCAGAAATAAACAATAGTAATAATAACATACACACATTCCCCCCCCTACATCCACTGCTTTTCCAACTAGCTCCACTAATGAGTATGTGATAGGTGCAGAAACCTTCCTGATAGCTTAAACAAACACATGACAATGAAATATTTTTGGAATGGTATTCATGACAAGCTCCCTCTTTTTAAATTATGTCTTAGCATCACTTAGGTCAGTTGCATGTCCACAACAATGCAAAAGAAATAGGTGGCCGAAAGGGCTCACAGCGTACTCAGCACCAAGATGCTTTTTTCTTTTTTGCATGAATATTCTAGTCCATACAAAATAATTTTTTTTTCCTAGTGTCTGCATTTTATTTCTGTAACTCTGACTATATCTAGTCCTTGAAAGGTTTAAAAATGTATGCTCATGGTCCTGGGATTGCCTGCAACTGCCTGCATCAAAACACAGACAGTTTCCCAGCAGGTAAACAGCTTTTAATTATTGCATTTGAGCAATGTCTGCTGACAGTTCCTCCTTCACCATTTAAAGTTATGTGTATTTTATTGGAAAAACACTCTCCTTGCTGTTCGTTAGTCAACAGTGATTTATGAAGGATTTGAGTGTCTGTGACAAATACACAGCTCCAGATTATGACCGCCGTAAAGTTTGTGCACACTGAGATTCAGGAGCTCCGTGAATTTGGCGCTGCATTTTTCTTACTCTAATCCATTGGCAAACAAACCGGAGGAGATCAAGCTGCTTTGACGGTGTGTCGTTTGGGGTGATTCCCTGCAGGCAGCCGGGCTGGCAGAGAATTGCAGTGCCGGCCAGTTTCTTTAAGAGGAAGGGCTGGGTGCTGGTTCCAGGGCACGCCTGCACTTCCAGCAAACTCCCACATGGTGGCAGAGGTAGTTCACGGTAACGAACTTCGTCCTGCTGCAGGTGGGAGAAAACCTGGCAATTTTCAATCTGGAAACGTCCTACGAACTAGCTGTGGGATTGTGAAAAGCGTGCATTGAATACCCTCCTCTCTGTGTCTTCTGGACCCTCCAGCTTCTCCTTGCAGGTATGTAATGCCGATGCTAGCTTTCTCGGGGTAAATTTGGTTTCAAAAATGAAATGTTAGTATTGTTTTCTATACAGAGCCAAATTTTCCTTTCTCCTTGTTAAAGTTTTTAAACCTCAGCTGTTTTCTTACAGTTTGCTTTGTTGCTCTGTCAATAATGTCTGCAAGCAACCTGGAAAAGAAGTGAGAAAAGAAACTTCTGTAAGTTTCTAGCAGAGGAAGAGAAAATTTACATCTAATCCTCTAAATGTTGGGATGTAGGGGAGGCATGAATGCATTGAACGTAGTCTCAGAAGATCTCACATCAATAGGAGCCAGCATTGATTCATTTCTTTGCAATGTAGCTGTGTACTGATGCTGTGGCATGAAGCAAACGTTGCACGTTGCCAATCCTGCATGCAAAGTGTATTTTGTGGGTCTGTCTGCAGCTATCCCTCGACGGTGAAGATCTTAAGGCTTGAGAATATATAAATTAATTTTCTGTATCTTTTTCAGCAGCAGGAAAAGAAGGATTGATGTACAGAAAGAGAAAAAAAAAAAGTCACTGAGATGTAAAGCTGGAGCTCCTAAGAGACTTTCTTTTGGACTTTATGATCTTAGACCACAGGCCTGGTTTCCACCAATGTACCTATGAGGACAGTTTGAGAATAAGTTGTAAAATTTATTACATTGTCTTGTGCTGTACGAAGTGCCAGTAAAAAAAGACGGAAAATTTCTGCATCTCTCCTTGGGATGGGAAATGCCTCATCCTTTTCCTGCATCTCCTCTTCTCACTGTAGCCCTTACCTTAAGGAAATAAGCATCGGTCTGTATCTTGCCCAGAAAGATCTCCTTGACCTCTGGTACACTTATGAGGGAAGAAGGTCTGGCCTTGCTGCTGGGTTCTTCTTTACACCTGTGAAGTCACCAAGAGCAGAATCTGGACGAAGTAGGAGTTTTGTATCAGTTTTGCTCTGTCATCCCCACCCCAACTCTCCCTCAAGAGAAAGATGTGTTAATGCTCCTACCTCCTTGTTCCTGCCACTTGGCCCTCCATCAGGAAGGTGAGGCCACGTTTCCATCCACCCTACTGAGCCCACTGCCACATGGGCCCTTTGGACGGTCGTCCTTGTTCCACATGGTGGCAATGATAGAGGGAAAAGGCTGAGGAGAATAGGGATGATGAAAGAGGGGAAAGGAGAAAGATCAAACACTTGAGCAAAAATGAGTACAAAAAAGGCAGAGTACAAAAAAAACCCACCATCAGAATAACACTGTGACACAACAGAGAGGCTAAGGAGAATCTTTGTTCTTGTTAGATTTTTGGCATCCTTCATGTGGTTTCATTTCACATGAAATATTAACGTATGTGCCTAATAATGTGACTTATTGGTGGCTAAAGACCTATTTTTCCTTCCAGGAGCGTATTTTAAGGGTTAAGAACTTGAAAATGTTCTAAACTGCTAATAACAAAAAGTTGAATCAATCAAACTGTTCTGATTTTGAAATATTTTTCCGTTGCATTTTTTTTTCCAGTATTAATGTGCTGAAATGTCTAGAGAAGAAGTCACAAGAAAATAAAATATTTCCTTTTGAAACTGAGATACTGGGACATAAATGGAGGAGGGGTTTGGTTTTGGGTTTTTCTTTTAAATCCCTCTGTAATCTAGAGACTCATTAAAAGTCATCTTTTCCCATCACCAATTCTGTCAACTCTATTAAAAATATTTTGGCAGCAAATACCTGACCAGCTCTATTTAGTTAACACCATAAGTCAATTTAGGATTCCCCAGTAATTTGATGCCCATAGAGCAGTAAAAAGCATGGTTATTTCTGGCAACTCTGAGTGGGACGTGCAGTACCTTCAGAATACCCTGCTCTGCCAAACACCTTTGTACCAAGAGGGAATCGCAACTCACCTGGACTTGTAAGCCAGGTTTGATTTGTTTGGCTGGCAGGCTGATGGGTGATATCTTTTCAGCTATAGCATATGTCTACTTTATAGAGACTTATTAGTATTTGATAAATGTGGAAGTCCCTGAACTCAGATATAGAGAGCAGCTGACAAGAGGGGAAGTGTGTTTTAACAACTGTTGTGATTTAATGAACATTGGGCAGTTTTGCTGCTACTGGATGGGATCAAGCAAACATTTCATAAGAAAAGTCACTGTGAACTTCTTGCATTGAGTTAAGAATATCCAGCTGATTGCTCTAGCCTCTTTTTAGATTAATACTTTATCTTCTCAGAGAATGTCTTTGGAGATAATGTGCCCTGTGGAGGTATGCAGGATTAAAGGGGGAGACTGAGGCATTTCCCCACTTTGCCCAACCTAAGGCTCAAGAAAAATCTTACTCCTTGAGCTCTCATGGGGACAAGTTTGCCTCCAAAAAGGGGAGTGAGGATACAACCTTGTGACTTTCTGCACTGGACAGCCAGCCATGCCTGCTCTTCTGGGGAAGAACAATACTGTCTTTACTGAAGCAAAACCTGTCTTAATCTAAAGCCTTGAGACACATTTTTTTCCCTTTAACTTATGTACAGTCACACAGGAGGTAATTGCCCTGTTTCTTCCCCAGCTGTGGGAGAAGCTAAACACCAATATTGGTGTTAATACCTCTAACTATTTGAGAGGCACTAAAGTAACACACTGGTTTGCTGAATTAATACCTGGATGGCATAAAATCATTAATTTCACTACTTGTATAAATTATGGTGAGCACAAACTGAAATGCATAAACATAATACAGTTAAGCAGAGAGCATTAAAAAAAAAAATAAAATAAAGGTTAGCACAAAACCTGATGCAAGCTGTCTCCTCTAGCCAAAGACCCGTGAGAAGCGATCAGCTTCTGGCTGCCCAGCCCAAGGGACCAGACCCTGCTCCCATGTCAGCTGTCTGCCTGACGCCCAAGAGAGTCTGCGCGCACATCCCAGGCCCTGGGAATTGCCCTGGCACAACTGCTCAAAAAGTCAGAAAAGAAACTCAAAGGAAATAATGCAAAAATTCAATTAGAGCAGAGTGAAGAGGTTTGTCTGGTAAGTGTGGAGCAGGTTTCCACCATCAAAACAATCCATTCAAAGCCCAGCTCAACCCCGAAGCTCCCTTGCAGAGGTGTGCTGCTAGGAGCATGCTGCAAACATCACCATTTTTCCACTCATGTCTGAGGCAACACCTCTGCACTAGAATTACAGCTCTCAGTGTATGCTGCTCCATCTTGAGGGAAATTTCAAGGGACAGGTTGTAACAACTCTCGGTAAATTTTAATCCACCTGTTATTATGGAAATTAATTAAGAGATTATGAAAACTGCAGTGTTCGAGAGTGCTAACTTGAATCGTTTCCAGCATGAATTCATGCACAGTCTACCTAACAAAACCAATGGCAATGGAGCTCCATTGTGCCTTGTGAAAAAAAAAAGTACTCAATATTAAACAGTTGGAAGCTTAAAGAGATGGATAAAGGGAATAATAAATATATAATTGCAATCTCCAGAGTGTCTACATATACCACTTGAAATGTCTTGAATTACCATTGTAGTAAATTTAGCTATGAGAGTTAAGATAACATTGTTTAGTTTAGAGTCCTTATGATGGAGATGTAGGCAGAATCACCCTACCTATCTATTCACATTTCATGTCATATAATCAGTTAAGAGACCATGCACATTTGAAAAGAAAGCTGGGCTTCAGATATTAAGAGTAAAATAATCTATGTTGTAATTCTGCTTACTTAGCCTTAAAAAATGTCAAGTCATTTTAAAGAGGAAAGTGCTTTTGCATTAAAACTATACATAAATCTCTGCAACTTTTAAAACTTGATTTACAAAGAGTACACAAAGGTAACTTTCTTCTAAACTGAGGTACCTGAGACCCTGGCTATGTGCCCTAGTGTTGTGGTTTTAACTCCAGCCGGCAACTAAGCCCTATGCAGCCGCTCGCTCACCTCCCTCGCAGTGGGACAGGGGAGAGAATCAGAAGAGTAAAAGAGAAAAGTCATGGGCTGAGATAAAAACAGTTTAATAAGTAAAGCAAAAGCTGTGCACGCAAAGCAAAGCAAAAGAAGGAATTCATTCACCACTTCCCATGGGCAGGCAGGTGTTCAGCCATCTCCAGGACAGCGGGGCTCCAGCACGCCTAACGGTGACTTGGGAAGACAAACGCCATCGGTCCGAACATCCCCCGTTCCTTCTTCTTCCCCCACTTTTATTCACTGAGCATGATGTCCTATGGTCTGGAATACCCCTTTGGCCTGTTTGGGTCAGCTGTCCCAGCTGTGTCCCCCCTAACTCCTTGTGCCCTCCCAGCCTCCTCGCTGGTGGGGTGGGTGAGAAGCAGAAAAGGCACCGACTTTGTGCAAGCACTGCTCAGCAGTAAGGAAAACTTCCCTGTGTTATCAACACTGTTTCCAGCACAAATCCAAAACATAGCCCCATACTAACTACCATGAAGAAAATTGACTCTATCCCAGCCCAAACCAGCACACCTAGTGGGCATCTGACCTCACATCTGAATGAGAGCTGAGTGATCTCCAAAATGCCTCCCCCATGGGAAAGAGGGCCAAGTACTTGGGCCAGGAGGGCTCCAGAGTGCTCTGCTGTTAGGTTCCTGATCTAAATAACCGGCAGATCAATAGCCAGCCCTTATACTGCAATGGACCTTCTTAATACCACTGTGACACCAAAGTATTTTCTGGTGGAAAGTCTACCACTGGGATAAGTTAGTAGAATTTTGCTTTAATCTGATTTTATACTGTATAATGACTGTGCAACATTCAAGGCTTCAGATATGCTTATTTAAATGAAATACATGTACCAACTTAACAGTGATTGCCAGGAAGCCAGTGAAACCCACAAATTGGTATTATAGCTCAGAGGTAGTTTGGGCTACTTAAAGAGGAAAATACTTGAAAGGTCTCAACTTTTATTTTTACATCCTCAAAAGGAAATTTGTGAAATGTATGTGAAGAGGCAGAGGAGGGAAAGGAGAGGAAAAGATTACTAAGACACCTAAAAAACTTTATTTACAGTAAAATTAAATGGTTCAATTGATTTGAACTCTCTTCCCATTCAGCAGATGGATGGGAAGGTGGGAGATGTAATTGGTTTAGCTGATAAGAAATCTCCTTTTCTTCAGTGAGTGGGTGGGAAAACTGGTCAGGGAACTAAGAAATCTATTATGCTTCTATAGCTTTAGCTATTGTGAATGCTGCCAGTCTACTTGATGGAAATATGGAAATGATGAAGTACGAGGTACTTTGCATACATATAGATAATGCTATGTTGTAGTCAGGCTTTAACATGTACCTTAAAATATGTACAGTCGCTTCACAAGAGTAAGAAACAGTAAATAATAAAAATGACCTAAATAAATTTTGAAATTTTAATTCAGGTAACTGTAAAGACAAATAGTTAAGAATTTGTTTAAGTCTCTAAGCACAGACTTAAATTTAACCTTACAGGTTAATGCAAAGAAGCTACAGGTTTTACAACTCATATGCAATGTAGGTGTTTGCAAAACCTCAGTCATCTTACTGCTTTAGGGGAAATAGTTACAAAGCGGCAAGGATTAAAGTGTTCATCTGAAAATAAAAACTACTGCTTGTGCAGGGAAAAGTCTTTGGAGACTACTATGTTCCTTTCAGAAACAAAGTAAACTATTAATAAACTCAGTTTAAATTTGACCTCTAGTTCCAACAAAAAAAGAAAACCAAAAAATATTTGGAAAATCTGAATTTTCAATTTTAAACTGATCTTAAAGGTCAAATTCAGCTAAATTTAACACAAATTACAGCAGAAAAATGTTTTGTCCTGTCACGTTCAACTTAAGTGATAGTGTCCAGGTTTATGGTTTAGTAAAAAATCAGTCCTTTTTGAAATGAGAGGGGTATCCTGAATAAGTTGCTAGGAAATGCTTTTTGTTTAAGACACTGAAAACTCATTTACTGATAGGGCCACTAGGAGGCCAATTAACTTGATGCAGTGGTTCAATTCAGATGGGAAAAAAGGAAGGTAAAAACTTTAAAATAGAGAGATGGGGGGAGAAGAAAAGTATTAATGAGAAAGAGTTAACTGATATCCTTCTGATTTATTTCACATTCACTATTATTTATGTGTCTTTGACAGTGATTGTACGTGGCTATTTTTTTTATTATAGGCATTGTTCTGTGCCTCAGAAAAAGATGACAACTTTCATACAGTGAAAGAAAAAGTGAATAAAACCAAGAGGGAACATAATGCAAGTGTAAAATGGCCTTGTTCTGTGTAACAAATAGCAGTTTGAGCACATTAATTGCCTGGTTATTGTCAAGTGGTATGTGGCTACCACCTAGATGCAGGCTTATTCAAGTGCATCCACATTTCAAACAGTTGGTTTGAAGGGAGACAAAAATTTTATAGCACCTGCAATTTTCTGTGTGCTTTCATGTGTAGGTATTGAACTGAGATTCTGATTTCGAAAGCCTGGTTCATCTGGGATCATCTAGGAATCTGCAGTTTAGATATTTACATGCAATCAAACTGCTTATTCTGCATGCAAGGTGATTTTAAATATTTAAAAAAGAACTATGTTACTGTTCTGATATAAACCTAAGCACCTAAGTAGTTTGAGAATTGACAAAAGTTTTTATTCATAACAGGAAAATATGGAAATAGTAGGTAGATAGATAATATGTAAAATACCTAGTTCCTGATTATTTGGAATTGCTAACTCAAAAAGAGAAGTAAAACTGTTTCTACTATACGTATTTATAGCACTATGTAGTCTTTTATACTCACCCCTGGACCCATGCAGTTCTACATATGATCTCAGAAAATTAACACTTATTTTTACAAGGCGTGTATTCTCTAAATGAATGGAAATTTTAGTCATTTCACTCAATAAGTGGTTTCATGGTATGTCTGTAATATTAATGCCAGGTATTTCACAAAATACCTGAATAATGTAGGCATTTCTTGCAATGACCATATAGAGCAGTCAAATGGCATAATAGAATACTTGTTGTGCCAGTCCTTGCATCTTGTGATTGAAATGCAATCATTTCACAGAACAACAGGTTACACATGATAAGATGCATATTTAGCCTCAGTCCTTTGCAGTTTACATCTCAGGGTGCATCCACCACAGTTGATGGTTGCTTAAGGCCAGACTGCTGAGCCCCGCCTCAGTGTCATAGTCCTATTCCCACCCTCCCGACGTTTTCCAGAGCACGTGGGGAGAGGGGAGCTGCTCCATCTGCATCCTACTCCTACCAGGCTGGATTAGTTCCCTCACCCAGCTCAGCTGTACAAGTCCGAGCGCTGGGCAGGGAGGGAGGGGATGCAAGAAGGGGAAGGGGAATTGCAGTGTTCAGTTAGGGTCAGGCTGCCAGGAATCTGTGCTTTTGCTTCTATCCAAAGGGGAGCTTCAAACTTCTGAGAAAACAATGCTCAGTCTGGATGAAACATCCAGGGATGAGTGGATCTTTATGGCTTGGCCACCTGTCTGAAGAAAACAACAGTCTAGATGTTCTGTGCTTTTGTACAAAAAAATTGTCCAAACCACTTGTCCATGTTTGTTCGCAGTGTAAAGTGCTGAATTTGTCCTTGTGGCAAGCATATAGTAGGAATAATATCTGGGGCAGGAAAGGATGCTTGCAAAAAAAGAAATGTTGCTTTTCTTAAATGGCTTAGGTGTTTTGTTTGCTCATTCAGCATGAAATAGCTAACAAAAGCCACTTACCACTTTATTATTTTCCTCCATCTCTTAATTATATGAAAACATCAGCACTTTATTTAGTCTTTAATTAGCATAATCCAAGTACAAAGTTCAGCCTGGGCAACGACACAAGGATATTGATTATCTGTCCTTTCCACCAGAGTCAAAAATCACTTCTGTGCTGCGTTTATTAATATATGTTCATAGCTATGGCATTGAAATCAATCACTGTGATCGACCTTTATTTTCAGACAGTCAATAGCCATTGACCCATGCAGATAAATTACCGTAGTGAATTTTGCAGTTGCTTGCTCAGACTCTTATATCAATAGTTGACCTACTGAATGCTTATTCTTTTTTTTTCTTCCCTTTTGCCTACCAACCATATAAAAAGTGTGCACACAGATTCAAACAAATATATAAATAAGGAGCAGGTCACAAATCACTTCGCTGTTCTCTGCTTGCACAGGGACACATGGTACCTTTCTTATTTCTACCTTTTGGTGTCAGCAAAACACCCATTTTCTAACCTGAAAGGGAGAGAGCAGGAATAGTGTTTTCAAATAGATGGTACTTCAGATAAGGACTATGTTATCCTGTGACTACAAAAGATGTCTCTCAGATTTTGTAGATCCCAGTGAAATCTTCCTGAGTGATCATAGACTATAGCCTGGACTGCAACATTTTAGTCTTGCTTTAAATCTAAACATACCAATGTTTAGATGTGATAATATTAGATTGTTTTCTCTGTCCTATCAAAGACCTAGGCATCTCCTCCAAATATGGGGTCTGAATCTAGACTTTCCCATAGATTTTGAGAGTTCAGAAACAAAATCTTATTTTGACCCTGTTCTAATAATTTAAATAACTTCTTCTTCTTTGAAAAATCAAATAGTTTCTTAGACTGGCTTCCAATTTTCTTCTTTGTTACATAAAAAAAATTAAATTGCCAAGGAAGAAATGAATAGCAAAAATGATACGCCAGTTTGTTTGTCTCCTTTGTGTATTTGATTTTAAAAGGGCATGATTTTTAGGCAGCTTCAAAACTGGTTTCTGTTGTTGTTTCAGGAGACAAAGAGAGAGTCTTAGCAAGAAGGTGGCCTGGTTGTTACCGTGAGGAGAAACATGTAAGTTCAGGGATGCAATTTCAATGCATGTCTTGTGCCATTGAGCTGGAAAATCTCTGAGATTCAGTTTTAGCCTGTTCCCCCTAAAGTTACTGTTTGGACACAGAATGTGAGTTCAATAGATAAGTATCGTGCTTGTTGTGTCTGATGGGATTATTGTTGAATGACATGATTCTGTAGAGGGTTTTGTGAGTTATTCACATCTCTTTTTTCAGTTCCACATAAAAGTAATAGATTAAGGCTAAAAGATTCTTCTACCAGAGATGCAAGGCAGACTGTGACTGTTTTGCCCTTCCTTTATACTTATCCATAGTGGCTATATTTACATTAGTGTTTTTTTTTTAAAAGCAGTAGTATAGTTTTGGAGCTAAGCCTCTTTGTCTGGGCCCTGAGGGTACTAATCGACCTTAATAGCCCTGATCATCCTCACCTGGGCCCCCACCCAGCCCTGCACCTGAGCCTAGGACCCCTATTTCAGCTCAGCCAGGACCCAGTAGTCCTGGCCTAAGCTACAGCCTAGGTGTGCCTGTCTTTGCTTCCTGGGTGGACCTTGGACTTAACATTGTAGTCCTGTCTTCAGCCCTATCTCCTGCTGCTACTAGCAAAAGGATTTTGAACAAAAAGTTTCTCCAGAGGCAGAGAACTTGGTGGGGGAGTCGGAAGGCTGTTAGTTGTGTGACCACTACTGGATGCAAGAAGACTGAGGAGCTTGAGGAAGTGAAGGTTGTGCTTCTGGAGACCTCTGGCAACTGTTCTTTGTGTACAACCCAGTAGGTGTGCCCTGTTATAGAGATCTACAACAGATCTTTAGATGGAAATGTACCACCAAGCCCACCAGATGCTTGGACACCCTGGATCCCAGGACTGCTCTGTTGAAGAGTTTAGAGGACCCTGCACATGCTCATACCTTTCTAAGGTCTCCGTGATGGGAACTGGCAAAAGAACCCTATGCAGATACATCCAGAGACTATCCTCCGATCTCTTCCCTTTCCAACCCAACACTGGGAGCTTCCTGTGGAAATGCCCTACACTGCCATCCTGGTAGGTGCAATGTTTTTCTTTAAATGTTGTTGTGGGGGAAAAGAAGGATGTGTGTGAGGCTTCTTGTGGCATTAGGGTGTTGGACTCGGAGGAGAGATGATATGTACCGCTGGTCTGTTGACTGCGAGGGCTGTTATACTTTCTAAGGGTATTCTGCTGGGACTCTGAGACTGGTCTCCTGCATGGTAACTAACCAAGTCAAAAAATACCCACCCAATTTCCACCCTGTGCTCTAACTTAGTCCCTGTCATCATATCAGCTGTACATGCAGCCTTGTCATGGTAGTAGAGCCCTCCTAGGCTTTTCTGCTGCAATTCTGCTATATATCCCTTCTCCCTTCTCTGAATGTGGTGGCTAATGAGCTGATGGAGTGGTCGTCATGCTCTGCAAAAAGAGTACTGGAGATCCCATCTCTGGCCCTCAAGCAGTAAGAGTGACAAGGTAGTGGGATGCAACACAGACTGTGGCTGAGAGGGTGGCCTGAATGGTAGGAGTCAGGAGATGTGGGGCTGCACAGGGCAACAGCCATTTTCTTAAATGCAGGTAGGGGCTCCTGAAATTTCATAAGAAGATGGCAAAATCAGGGCCCTGCCCCAACCAACTGTGGGTGCAAAATTTTGGGATATCTTCCATCCCAAGGACTCCACTCCTGGCTTATCTTCTGGGCACAAAACTTGTGTTTGATGACCACTGCCTCAGCAACAAGGACTCCCAGAGGGTCATGCTATTTGTCCTTTTCCTCTGAGAAAAGGAGGCATTGGATGTCAGGCACTGTTTCATTTGAGGTGTCCTGTAATAGTTGCTGCAGCCACGGGATTAAGGCCACCCCGCTGCCTCTATAGTACCTTGTATCCAACATAGTCCCAACTCAGAGTAAGCAGGTGAGAACGTTTCCCCAGTGAAGAGAATATCAATGGTGATGTGACTCTGAAGCAGTTTTTCTTTATTCTAAATGAGTAAGAGGTAGAGTGGAGGATGTCAAATCCTGTCATCTTTTCTTATATAAAAAAGAGAAGAAAGAATATCTGTAAATCAGGACTGTTTCTACTTCACCTTTGCTGAGATTATCCCTGGAAGTTTGGAAGTTGGATATTCAACAGACAGTAGCTATCTGGAAACCTGCTTGCTTATTTGTGCAAAGAAGCAGGTAAAAATGAGAAAAGGAAAAAAAAAAAATCTTAAAATGGAGTTGAGTGTTGATTCAGTTCAGCAATTCTGATAAGAAGACAAAGACTAACAAAGTTAAAAAAAAGTAGTAATTTTTTGTTATTGCACAAAAACATAATATGATGGTATAGAATCCTGAAGATGAAAAGTAATGTTTCCTTACTGAGGTTTGTGTTTGTCAGTGGGACTGTGAAGGAGGATAATTGTACCTGCAGTAATTGAGGCAATGAATAGTAACAAATTGTCTTACGTTGTTAGGAAACTTTTAATGCTACAACGTATGGTATTTTAGCACTTTGTTTGCAAAATCAATGGAAACTTGCACGGTGAACTTTAGTAGACCCTGTTATGTCTTTGAGGGATAAAACCTTCTGCTTGTTCCCTTGTTTACCTTATCTGCAGTCCCCTGTCTCATCTCCCACAATGTTCAGTGTTTGAGGCAATTATGTCAGAAGCTTAATTCCTTCCACTTCAGAATGAACGTGAACTAACACAATACTTTTGGGGGTTTGTCATGCAAAATATCTTGGTGAATTATTCTTGCTGTGTAATCTACAAGTGATCCATACACCTGTGTACATCACAGTCCATGACATACCAATCTATTAAATAAACCATGAAATGCTGTTGTTATTGTTTGAGTGACTCGTGTAGTTAAGTAACCCAGCCTTTTAGAAATTAGCATAATGGAGGCTTTTTCCCCTTTGGCAAAACCCAAGTGAAAATTGTCCTTTCTGAGGGTATTTGTGGTCGGAAATAACCATGTTTGTATGAAGTAAATGTGATATGTTATGGGCAGAGTACAAGTCACAGTTTATTTTATACTTCAGTGAAATATTTGTGGAGGAAATGGGTCTGCTATTTGCTTAGCCTAGCAGCTAAGGAATCCTGGTAGGATATGAGCAAACACGGCTGTCCTTTCAAATGTGCTGTGCCATCTCAAGAGACCGCGAGTGATCAGGACCTCCATTTGTGCTTCATCTGAAAGACTCTTTCTAGTAGTTGAGTACATCTGTGTGCAAGATATTGACTCAAAGCAGGTCTGAAAGGTAGAGCAAGAGAACCAATTTAGAGGAGAGAGCATTTCCTACAGGTTCACCACTGTGCCAATTGCTTTTGTCTGTACTAGGTTTTCTTTGGAGATTTCCTGTAAAAGAAATAAAAAAAATTCATTCTCACCACTAACTTAATATAATTCAAGATGTTTCTATCACAAAGAGTATAAAGTACAGTTGGGTGTTCTAATCATAGTAAGTACTGTATAATTAGTCTTCCAAATGAATGTTTCTACTCATCAGGATGACTAAATAACTTGTTGAGTAAAATTCTTAATTTACATAACTAAAAGCCAATAACAGTTTCATCTCCCTTCATCTGATTATATTCTGGTTTTATATCCACATTTCATTGGCCACCTGCCACTCTCTAAAGGATAGGAGGTAATTAGAACCAGTGATAGTGCACTATTGTTATACTTTTTACAGCACAGATGCAGTTGGGTGCTATTATCATATCTGGTACAATTTTGTGGATAATGTCATTATGTCTCTGCTGCCCATAAATTTAATTGGAAAAGTGAATCAATTGAAAATGCATTTTAATCTCTGCATCATAATACATTTCGCTTAACATAATGGTACTTCAAAGTTTTAACAAAATACGTTACACTGTGTGCAGACAGCAAATCCTCTGTTGCCTCTAACTGTTTTGTATACACATATACTTGCACAGAAATTTTTTCATTGTGGTAAAATAATCTACTACACAAAATACCATTGAAAGTATACTGAAATAATGAAAACTAGTATTTAATGCTAATTATTACTATTCTGACTTCTATATTGCATTTCACATGGATCAAGTGACCATACAGCACTATAATAAATTACTGCAAGTAATGAAATTGTTTACGTGTAACTATCTCTTTCAAAAGTGACTGACAGTCAACCTTATTTAAGTGTTCTGTTTCACTGTAGTACTGGTGGTTTTGTTGGGGTTTTTTGGTTTGTTTTGGTTGTGGTTTTTTTAATTCAGGTACTACAAAACAAGCATAACACAGCTTGAAATAAAGCAGATTGTTCTGTAGAGAGAATTGTAAGAGTGTATTAGCAGAGAGATGAAGAAAATAAAGAACTTCTTTGAATGACTGTTAATCCCAGGCACAATTTCCTTGATATATTTAACACAAGGAATCTCTGATGTAGCAGAGTCAAATGTTCCATTGGTCCCCTCAGAGCTGACACTGATCTGCATCCCAGATTCTGCAGTAATGAAAGCTTTTTCAACCAATTCTCTCTGCTTCCTGAAATGGTGTTTTATAATCAATTGCTTAAAGTTTCTGATAATCCCAAATTAACCAAAATGGCTAGTTGGCCCCATCTCTTATTAAATTAGTTGTTAAAAATATTGGAGTATCTTAGTTGTATTGGGGCCCTGATAGATTAAACTTTTTTTCTAAGCTCTGGAGCTGGTTTGTCCTAAAATTTTACTGCTGCTCTGGCTTAAGAGAATCTCATCTCCCTTTTTCCCTAATGAGACTGAAAGAAAGTCTGAAGTTACATGTGGAATTCCTGTCCTTTTTTACTTCCATGATTTTAGATCAGGTCATGGTTTTGTTCCATTAGAAAGTAGGATACACTGTAACAATAACTGTCACTAATTAGGACTCTTCACCTTTCCTTTGATTTCTGGATTTGTATTGCTTCTCCTTGCTCTGCACCAGTCTCTTTAAATTCCATTGTGTTCACTACCAGTGCATATCTTCTAGTTTTAGACTGGTTTTTCACATCTTTTTATGAAGTGTGGAGGGGATGTCTACACTGTACACCACAGCAGAATTTGGTGGCAATTCCTTCTGGGTGGATTCACTGTTTGTGTCTTCCTCTGCACTTCTCAAAGAGTTGACAAATTACTCTTTGATAATAAAGATTACAAAGTTGGTGTTAACTGTGCTTAAAAACATTTTCTACCTTCTTCAACCATTTTGGGGTCTCACAGTGGAGAGTAAAAACACCTTTAAAACCTTCATCCCCTGGGAGAGATGTAGGTCAGCTGTCAGGGTAAAAAATACTGAACATTTGACTATTCCATGTATAGTAAAAGCTAAACTCAGATGAACTCCATCAGAGAACCAGAAGCAGGATTACAATTTCATAATCTCGTTTAAGTGAGCATAGGTATATCTGTTCATACTGGAAGGTGGCAAGGTGATGAAAAATGGAGGCATGAACTTTACACAGAGGTTAAGAAAAGCCACAAGGAGTGGGGTGCAAATCTTTTACTTTAAAAAAAAAAAATAAAAATTGTTCCTTATAAATGACAGCAGTGTTTGTCACAAGGCTGGTATGTTATAGGGAAACAGGTATTATATGTCACTTAACCAGGTAGGTTTGCGAGGTCAAATGCCACCACCAGCATTTGCTTTAGGTGTTGCACAAAGCCTACAGAGGATTTGACTTTTTGATAATAGAACTAGCATGCAGGAGAAAACTTGAAGAAAATCTGCCTGGAGTTAGGTTCAGGAAGATATATGGTGGCAGAATAAGGGAATGTTGTGGGTGTGGAAAGGGGAGAGAAGTGTACTGCATGTGGAGAACTTGCACAGAAGTTGTGCTGCTATTTCAGAACAGGAATGCACATCATAAATATTAGCAGCTACTTGAAGCATGTTAGGAAACAGTCATTTGAACTGTGGTAAATTGCTGATGATGACCTGGTCATCCAATTGACCATGGTAATTGAAGCAGCAGCTTCTGGAAGGAAAATACAGGGGGGAGGAAAAAAAAAAACAAAACAAAATCCCCCACAAAAAATCCAAGCCAAAATATTAATCTGATCTGAGTGGGCTTGACCTGGGAAAGGTGTATGAATGAGCAATAACTTGCATTGCTTGAGAATACTTTTCTGCAAGCTTTCCTGTAAACATATTCTGTGACTAACCATAATCTGATGCTGATTTAAATAATAAAAAAGAAGAAACAACCAGGAAATGATAATTTGGACTGAGGTGATAATGCTTGTCTTAAAAAAAAAAAAAAAACAGCAAACCCACCCAAAAAAACCAAAAAAACCCCCACCAAACAAAAAACCCACTTGATTTTATTGTTCTGGGTGGAATTTCAGCAGGGTGCAATTAGTATCTTTTTACTTGGCTGTACATGGGAGATGTTGAACAAGGCTGGAATGGAATTTCCCATCCGTCTTCCACACTGGAGGGAAACTTTACCCATGCAGTTTGTTCACATGTTGATCTGGTTGAACAGCTGCCCTAGACATATTCATAGCCAAGGAATTATTTTTTTCCCTTTATTGTGTGGAAATTTTGTAACCAGTGGAGACTTTTATATTTTGTGCACCTTTCTTTGCTTATCTCATATAAATATACCTAACCAAGTACTATACATCCCCTAAGTTGCTTCTATTAATCACCTGACTTTTCTCTTTGAAGATATCTTAGGACTTGGCATTATGGCTAATCACATTGATAAATTTTTTCCTACTTAATTTGTCACTGACTATATTGCCATTTTTCTTTTCTTTTACTTCATAATCTAGTTTTGTCTCATTTTATTCTCCTCCTAGAGATATTTTTTCCCATTGTTATCCGTTCTCTTTTTCTTGTTCCATATCAAAATCAAAACATGTTATACCATCTTGTATCAATGTTGGCTTGTATAACATTCTTTATCAGTGCATGCTCTTCTTTTGGACAGCTAGGCTGATATGTTTTGTCTTAGAGAATTCTGGCATAAAGAAACTTTTCTAATCTTTTCCCATGATTGTAGCTGAAGTATTCCTCTAGGTTTTTTGGTGGGTTGTTTGTTTGGGGGGTTTTTCCCCTTCCTTAACCATAGGTCATGGCTCTGTATTTGCTCTTCATTCTTTTAATATTTAAATTGTCTTCACTTCCATTTGGTCTTTTTCCAGTTGAACACTTTAGTCCTTTTTTTTTCCTTCATCCAGTAATCGTGTGTGATCTGCTATTTATCACTCCCACATGTCTAATTAACATGCTCTTTACAGATTTATGCCTCCTTATGGCTGGATTTTCTGCTTCTGTTGTTGTCCGTATGGGTGCATGTGGCTCTCCATACATAAATTTTTGAAGTTTTGGTATGCCACATATTCTTGTTTTGTACCTTCCATACTTATTTTTGCACATGAATGAGCTTATTTAAAACTAATTAAATGCTAGTGCTTTTTTGTATATAACATTAGCCAATTTTTGTATGCAGACTAAGAGTATCAACTGCATGAAGTTTTCCCTCTGATCCCAAAGGTAGAGTGCAAATCTTCTTTATAACTCACATACCTGTATAGCTGAAGATTTTTATTTTTGCTTTCTATTATGTAGAGAAAGTCCTCGTGTGATACAGAGCTGCTGTAGTGACTTAACCCAAACCTTTTATTCTGCCTTTGGCACAGAGAATGTTTCAAGGAAAGGGCCTTAATCATGATTTTCTTGAGTAACTTGAAATTTCTGCTGGAAATTACTCTTTGGTAACTAACACAACTCAGGGCAGACAGGAACTCCCAAAAGCTTGGCAGTTTTGAGACTGGGAGCTTATAATGACTGTTTAACAGCATAGCCCCCTCTGAATTTTTATGAGTGTACAAATCAAAGATGATATTTTTAGGTGCCTAAATGTTTTGAGCTTCTCATCAACTCACAAAGGAACTTGAGCTTATTAGTAGTGAAGGCTCTGTAATGCCCTCTTGGCTAATAGCAAAAGCAAGTACCTGACTCCTTGAACCACTGCCCCTTTGTTTATTACAGGTTATTAATTGACCTTTTGGGGATTGGGTTTGGTTTGGGTTTTTTTTTTGGATTCTGGTCCTGGTTTTGGCTGGGATAGAGTTAACTTTCTTTCTAGTAGCCGGTATAGTGTTATGTTTTGGATTCAATATGAGAAGAATGTTGATAACACACTGATGTTTTCAGTTGTTGCTAAGTAGTGTTTAGACTAAGTCAAGGATTTTTCAGCTTCTCATGCCCAGGCAGCGAGAAAGCTGGAGGGGCACAAGAAGTTGGGAGGGGACACAGCCAGGGCAGCTGACCCAAACTGGCCAAAGGGGTATTCCAGACTGTGTGATGTCATGCCCAGTATATAAACTGGGGGGAGTTGGCTGGGGGAAGCAGATCACTGCTCAAGGACTGGCTGAGCATTGGTCAGCAGGTGCTGAGCAATTACATTGTACATCACTTGTCTTCCTTGCATTATATTACACTATTTTTGTTATCTTCCTTTTTGTTGCTATTATTATTATTACACTTTATTTTTTATTTCAATCATTAAAATGTTGTTATCTCAACCCATGAGGTTTATTTATTTTTTTCTGATTCTCTTCCCCATCCCTCTGGGGGTGGGGGGAAGGAGTGAGTGAGTGGTTGTGTAGTTAGTGTCTGGCTGGGGTTAAACCATGACAACTCCCCATCCCTGTCGCTTCTAATGTCTTCTTTCTATGAATTAAAGTTCAGGTTTGAAGACGTGGTGAATGGTGACTTGTGACATTCTTTAATGTCATCTTCAGTTTAGTTCAGTGGGCGTTGAGAACACCGTTAAACTTTTGTTCTCTGCTATTGTGCTGTTGTGTAGAGACTTCTGTAAGAAGCAATTGACTTACGCTGATTGCGTCAGTGTAGTCCAGATTTCTGGTGTAAACCTGATATATTTAACTTACAAAATATTTAGCCCCCATATGACTGTTCTGCATTTGAGAAGCTAGTTTACAAAACCTCATGCTTTCATGGAGAAGCCAGTAGATTGCTATCCAGACACAGTCTTTATCACACCAGGCTGATCTAATTTAACTCTTGTCATCTGTACTTGCTGACACATGGTTTAATTTGGCTTTTTAGGTCCCTACAGTGATCAGTGAGATTGCCTGTATTTCTCGATGGTTTAAATAGATCATGTGAGGAACTGAAGCAGCCCCTCCTATTAAGAAATCAGCTGGAGGGTACGGAAGAGGGCAATGGCTCAAAGGAATCACCAGAAAGCTTCTTGAAAATGAAAGCTGTGTGATACTGGTGATAGGTTTCTGCACTAACTTCTGTTTTTAGGTGAATCTGATGACAGAACTTTCACTGGTAAATCTGCTTGCATGACAAGAGCTGACTTTAAACAGGATGTACTACCTGCTTATATCTGAGCTTCCTACCAGCTGACTATTGTATTGCACGTAGGCATTTTTTGCTACAGCCATTTGGTGCAAGCATGCTATTCTTAATGGTTCTGCCCATTCAAGGGATTTTGCTAAATCGGGGGGGAAAAACCCAGACAGTGGTGATTAACCCTGTTGGTGATATGTCTGTCCTCTGAGGTTGAGTTTGACTAGCACAATTCCAAAGAATACCTAAAAGTTGGCCTCATTCTCTAGAGCTGTTCTGCCAAATAATGTGTCATGCTCTCCTTGTCATGTTTGGTGAATGCTTTAAAAAGGTACTGAACCTGCTTATGCTTTCTGAAGACAAGCAGCAATGTTCTTTGCTGTCTTGAGAGGCAATCTGCTGATGCTTTCAACTGTGGTATGAAAATATTTTGTTTGCAAACCTTTGTGTGGCATTAATGAGATCACCTAACTACTAAGTCCCTCTTAACAGTCTCAGAGAGTACTCCTACTTAAAAGAATTTTGCAACTAGATATGAGTTGGGTAAATAAATTTATTTTTTTAACTTTTGTAAATATAATTCAGGGTTAATAACTTAAATTTACCAGTATTGTAAAAGAAAGGGACTTGCCTCTGCCACTCATTTTTCTTTTTACTACTTTTGTGTACTTCTGTTCTCCCTGGGCTGTACAAGCAAGCACTGCCCTTTGCTTAGCTTAGACAGCAGGATTAAAACTACAATATGTGGCAATGGAAAGGAGACTGATGATTTTGGTGTGCTCAGGACCGGTTTATTTTCTGCAGACCAGGAATTGTTATCGCTATTTCTGCTATGTAAGCTGGGACTATTTCATAGCTGCCTAAGGGGCTTGGAGAATTGTGTAAAATAAATGACACCTGGGTCTCCAAATCCTTGAGGTGACATGGAAAATTTCAACCTTGGCTCATCTACATCTCAGCTTTCCTAATAAGGAAAACCAGACTTGCAGAATTTTGACATTAGAACAGAAAGCTTTTCTCCACTGGAATCTACAGGAGATGCTGAGGTAAAGTAGGGCAGTTGTGCAGGGAGAGAAATTGCCTCTTGGAGCAATAGCTGAGTGAATTAACTGCTTTGGAGCTCCTTTTTTTTTATCATATAGCTAATCTTGTAGGAAAGCAACTGTCCCATGTGAGGTCTGATAGCATGCAAGACAATAGCAAAACTGTCTTCTGCCATGACTACTGAGAAGGAAGCTGTTATTCCTCCTGTTTCCAGATGTTTCAAGATGCTATTAAGATTTAGGTTAATGTTAAGATAATATTACATAGAGAAAAAATTTTAAAGATAGAACATAAAGATGTTAAAACAAGTGCTTATATTGTATTATTAATAAGCCAAGAGATAAACTGCAGTTTTTTAATTCATTCTTCTAACTTATGCATTCACTTTGATTATAGAGACATAATTAAGATGGCTAATTACAAACCCTGTGTTTCCTAGTAACATATTCATGCAGTAGTAGCTATGGTGTTTTACAATATCAAGCTCATATGTAAAGCAAATTATCTATTTAGTTGGGATGATATTGCTAGAGCCAAATTAAATTCTCTAAGCACAACTATTCATTAGTTGGCTGCACATTCTCTAAAAGCCACTTGTATCTCAGTAACAAAGCTGGAATATTATCCTATCCGAGATACATTTGCTCTCAAAAGCTTAATACACAAGTTTAACTAGATCAGCTGAGACCGTTTTGTTTTTCAATTTCCTAATTAACTTGAATTAAATTGCCACTGACACATCTGTCTTAGAGTTGGTTTCACTGAGCTTCTGACCTGCTGCAAAATCTCTTAGGCAGGTTAAGGTCTAGTTCTGAAATGACAGAAAGGAAAAAGGAGTTTTCAATAGGCAGCTGGGTGAGTTCCCCTTGAATCGACTGGTTTATGCTGTTGAATTTTTTAAATGCACTGTTAATAGTATATTAGGTGTGGAACATGCTGGAGAGGTGTCTTCAGGTATTTAAATCAAAATAAAAATATTGACTAAGCTAAACTCAGTAGCTCACTGAATTAAACTGACATGCTATATTCCAGTTTCAAACAATGCATTTGTAGGGATTTATTCCAGTTTAAATCAATGCTTAAAACTCTCCACTTTAATTGATTTGGTGCAAATTTGCGTACATAGACAAAATCCAAGAGGTGCTGTTACTCTAGTCTGAGACTTGTAGAATGAATTTTTTACTTTTCCTTGAACATTTTAATTTCCTATGTCATCGTCCAATTTCTTAGTACACTATGTAGTTTTTTTTTATGGGCCAGCATCAGGAGAAGGTGGGACAGTAAAGCACTGTTTCTCTGTCCATGGCATAGCAGAAGAGAGATGCTTTTCTCGGTGCTTCTCTTTATAAATCCAAGGTAGGATCCTGCACACCTGCACCTGTCTGTGAGAAGGATTTTGGCCTGGAAATTTCAAAACAACTAGAAAAATAATGGAGGACAACTTTCTTTTTATTGTGTCAGTCTTTCATGTGAACAGTCTGTGCCACCCTCCCATGCAGAATTCCAGGTTGGTAAGAAAGTTCAGGAGCTGGGGTATCTCCTGTCAGTCTGAGTAAGAAGCTTTATCCAGAAGACACCAGTTTTCAATGATCCATCAGTTCATATATATTTGGCTCTTAACAGCTGTAACTCGCTTATGCACTGAGTACTCATTTCCTGTCATTGTACAGTATCTTGCATATATGTCCTGTGTTACTGGTCTGTTTCATAATGAATTAATGTTCCTGGTTTATGCATTGTGACCCTGTTTATAAATTTTTGGTCATATCAGGTAAGCCTGCTGAATTGAATATTAGTATTACTTTGTTTCAGTGAGAATGACTGTATATGTAAGTGATTTGAGGCAAAGAACAAGCTTTTAACTTTATTTTGTTTCTGGCTTTGTCTGACTTAGACGCATACTATCTACAGTAGTAAAAGCTAGATTATTTATTTCTTAAAGTTTCAGTGTTATTGTTATCCATTAATTAAAGTATACATGAAGATAAATATATATTGATCCACTGAATATGGTCCATTTCTGAGACTTAGATCTTAATCTCAAAATTCAGGGCCAAGTAAAACAAGGATTTCTTTTTTTTTTCAGATTAGGTTCAACTGGTCCAGAATATTCTGTAATAAAGCAATATACTGTAATTGAAAGAAGCTTGCACAGTAATAAGCAGAAAGAACAGAGGCACCCTTCCATAGTGGTTCAGGTTTGTTTGCAATAAATAGCACTGGCTTATAGATATTTTCTTTGAAGTGAAAAAAGGTGTCACTGCTATGATCCTCCAGGAGCCCAGAGCTTTGAGCTAGATTTCCTGCACCTTTTTAAAAAGTGAGGTTTCTAGTCATTGAGATCAAATATAAACTAGAAAAGCGAACTTCTTAAAGGATAGAGAAAATACAAAATGAGGTGGAAATAAAATAGGCTTATAAACCTTCCTCCAGTTCTCTGTTCTTTCAGGGTAAGTCCTTTTCTCTAGTGTTACTTTCAACCCAGTAAGTTGGTGGCTTCCTAAATCACAGCAATTGCTATATGATCTAGTCTGGGTCCCCAGGAAAAACCTTACTTTCTTTTCCCCTGAGGTCTGGTTCTGCATGCTCACTCTTTACATTAGGAATCTTCTGGCCTCTGCTGGCTGAAGCCTCCCTGCCACCTCTCTCCAATATCATAATATACTGTCCCCTTCTGCCTGCATTCTTTTTTTTTTTCCTTGAGCAAAATCTTAGAGTATATTATTTAAACCTTTTTAAGATGCAGATCGTCTATTAGATGTCCTTCCTTCTTTACATCCGAACTTTTGTCCTGTGGACTAAATGTGCCTGAATTCTGTTGCCAAATACTGGAGTTCTTATCCCCTATGCCAAGGATCCACCTACCCTTAAATCCCTTGTTTACTGGGAGTGTGCCAATCAGACCAGAGCTGAATGAACTCCTGATGTGGATGACACCAGGAACACAGATGTTATATGATCAAATGAATATTTGAGAGTACAAATCGTGCTGAGTTTTCTTAATGAAGGTACAACCCTCTAGCATCCTTAGCATCCCATTTTTGTTGATTTATTGTGTGTTGGGTAGGAGTTGCTTGTGAACTAACATAAGACTAGAAAATGCCAGGTCATAAATAGCTGAATCTTATACAGGACTTGAAATTCGTGGGAAGAATGACCAGAACAGCCCATAGCCAGAACTTTGAGAGCCCTCGCCTGAGATCTGGAAGGCCAAGATTAAGGTCTGCTCCAACATGTCCAGTCACAAAGTTCCCACCTGCAAGAGAGCAGTGTGGAAATAAATAACACTGTGTGGTGTTCATTTTCCCTGAAGTCCTTACTAGAACTGTCCTTTAACTTCTCTGTTCTTTTTTCTCCTCCTGACTTTCGCACTAGTCTGAAGGTGACAGCAAGGAATAACTATTGCGTGTAGCTGACCACAAGGAGAATGTTTCTACTTGACCATTGTGGGCATCAACATATACTCCAAACATTTCCAGAGTTGGAGGGAACAGAATAAAAGCCAGTTCTACATTTTGATGTTTTAGTGCATGGACATTTTTTTGCCTCTTGTTTAAAATGAGGAAGGCCAACAGCAACAACTGCTATGCCTGAAAAAAGCAGTTTCCTTAATTGTGGAAATCTCCCTGCCTTTCTCTTAAAAGGGAATCTTGTAATTAAAATGCAAATCAACACCATAATGGTATAATAATCTGCAGGTTAGTCTGACCCACAGTGCTTTACTGTTGGGGTGGAGGTAGATGTAATAAATGATAAATATTTATAGAGTTGTGCATTCCAATTACAGCAAAATGTCAATTCCATTTCTACTGCAGTAGTTACTGCCAAATGTGGGAATACACATTTTAATCCTCAGGTGTTCGGGGTTTTTTGGTGCAATGTATGGCGTGTAAACAGGTATAGAGGGAGATGATGCTCATAAGGAGAAAAGAATGCAGAAAAGAATGTCTTAAACAGCAGCTGTATATATTTTTAAATGACATAAGATATACATTGAAAGACAGTTTCACATGGAATGAGATGAGTAAAATAGCAGCGGTAGTTTACTTTTGAGTTTGTTTCTTCCACTATGGATCACACTAGTTAACCACATTTGCAAAAATAGGCTATTTAGCATAGGTGCTTGCTTAAATCGAAGTTGCCCAATGGAAGTAAGGCCCAGATCCAGAAAAAGCATGAATGTCTTGCTCCACTGATTCCAAGGGTCTAAGCCTGAAAGCTGTGTTTCCATATGTCCTGCGTGTTGGCCCCTGCCCCAATGTGCTGAACAGCTACAATTCTCCTTAATTTTATGGATATGTTTGATGTTATGGACCCATGCCAGAATGAACAGAGGATGCTTCTATCGGGGATCAAAAGCGTGGTTGCATGTGCTTAAAATTAGGTAGGTAACCTTGAAATTTTTGCCAAGGTTTTTACTAAAGTTAATTTACACAGTAAGATAACATTCCAATTTAACTAGATCTACTTAATGCTTCAGTTAATATCATGCAGTAAAGTGTTATTTGCTACAACATTTTCCACATGTCAGGTATTATACATGAGTAAGATTTATTAGTAGGTAGTAAACAATTTCCATCACTGGCTTTTTTTAAAGAAAAAATATATTTCCAGTATGTAAGATAACTTCAAGAAGGACTCAGTTAACAACAAAAAAAAATACATTTGGAATCTGAAAGATTCAGTTTAGTTTACGTTTCCACACAGAACTAGATACTTGCTTCCATAGAAGATAAGAGATGAAGCATTGTCCCACTGTTTAACTACTGCAGAACTGTTGAGTATGGTCTGGTCAGTCAGCTGAAGCAGAAATCACGAAAGAGACTGAAGGTGAAGGTGGTCTTCTGATCTGTGGACTAACTCTGCAAGTCCTGTATGTATAGAGACAATAGACCTGGTAAAAGAGGAAAGCAAGCTCTCCCCTTGTGCTAAGGCATGTTAATATCCCAGGGAGCAGTAGAAGAAAGAGAACCTGCTTGTTAATAGCAGCTTTCGATCCTGCTGTGCTGAGCTCAGATTTCGGATGAGAAAGATGAAAGGAGATAGTGATCCAATCCAGATGAGGATTTCAGAGAGGTCATATCTCATTAGTGTTGCCACGGTACTTACTAAGTAAGGATACATCTGAAACCTGGTAATGAAATCTGGCCAATTTATTGGGTACCAGTAAGTTAATGGAAATTCTTTTCTGGTTGCAAGTTGATTAGCATTTTGGATTCTTCTACTGTTTACAAGACTTTACCAAATAGTCTGATCAAACATTTTTCAGTGTGACAGTTCTCTTCGGTCTGTTTGTTCTGATTGCTGGCTTTTCTTTGCATCCAGTGCTTATTGTTGGTTCAGCTTGAATGTCTGGAACTTCTAAAGCAGAACAATCAGTGGCGGATGATGTGAGTAGCAAATATCCTTGTTCCCACGTGAACAGGGGCAAAAGTGTTCACTTAAAACTTGCCTACAGATAAAACTCTCTTTGCTTTATAAAGTGAACTTTGAAACAGACAGTCAAATATAGAGTTTTAAAAGAGCACGCATTTATAGAACACTTCAAATTAACTGTTATTGGGACTGTCCCAATTTTAGGAGTTGGGAGTCTCTTGGGTTGGGTTAAGGATTCTCTGAATGGATGACTCTGAATTTATCTTAGTTGTCTTGTCTACCCACACTTCTAAGTCTTACCAATTCTCTTGGGCAAAATCAGAGGCAATTTGCACTACAATATTCTTTTGGGAAAGGGATGAGACGAAGCTCATGTTCTGAGAGAATCTGAGCTAAGATGATTAACATGCAAGACGAAAAGGATGCCTGTGAGTTGTTTCTCTAGTTATGTATTCCTCCTCACAAAACTGCAGGGCACACTATAGAGATTTATATGCTTTTTAATTATTAGTTTCAGTTGTGTATGTGTCCATGTCCCTATGGGTAGCATCTACAAATATTTTTTAGTTTTTCTACATCTCTGCAATTATTTAATGAGAGCACTGTCTTTACTCAATTTATGCCAATGTATGTCAGCTGAGGTTTTGGTCTGTACTACCTCACACTGACTTTAGGAAGGTTAGGTTAATTAAATTGAAAAATCACATTGTCCATTAAACTATGTCAAAGACATAAAAACTTGAAACTTCACTTTGTCTTTCTAGATGAAAACCAAATCTTACCTTTTTTATGTAAAAAGTATAAACTAACTCCAGTTGGTTAATTCTATATCATGCCGATTAAAGGACTCTGCTTTGAAAATTGTATCCAGTTCTGTATGCAGTCTGAAAATATAGACGCAGAACCCCTGCTTGTATATTTACACTTTTATGGCAATGTTAACATATTGAAATAATCCAAGCATACAGGTGATGTAGTTGACAATGGTAGGTACAAGGCATTTTTTGTGAAGAGGAAAGAGGGTGTGGGGGTTTTAGGGAGGCTCTCTTTTTCCTTTCTTGGTTAAATAAAGGAGGGGGAAGTAATACAGCCCTTCAGGTTAGGAGTCCCATACACAGAACAAAGGCAGAAGTGAAAGGAAAAGCCTCTGAAGAGTACATGACTATTTCATGCTTGAATCTGCGTATTGGTCTGCCTAAATCACTCATTTGGACCTGATGGATTCAATGGGCAGGAAACTATACAGAATGAATGAATAATGGAAAACAATTGCCTGGAATATAGATACTAGTACAAACTTAAGATCAGATTATTTCAATGCTTTTAAGAAAGTATGGTGTTTGGCAGATAGTTAAAGGATATCAGAGGGAAAGTCTTCTTATGTTTATCCTACTTCTCACACTTTTTTCTTAAAGTTTCTCTAACAGCCATTGTTGGAGACTAGATAGTGGGCTAGATGGGCTTGTAATCCATATCCCAGGGGCATCACCTGATTGTTTGTGACTATAATATAGATCCTTGTATTGAGAAAGATAGGGGATTTTACAGATCTTTGGTTTTATTTCTTTTGAACCTCAGTGGAAATATTATTGAAGCCTGTAGGAAGTATCCCTTGACTTCAGTGGGTCTAGCTGTTCCAGTTCTGTGGAATAAACAGCCATTCCAAATTAACCTAACAGTGTTTAGCAGGCAATCAAAGAAAAACAAAACCAAATAAAAAAAACAAGCAACAATCACCTTCTGTCAGTTCAGTTTCCCTTTTATACTCATGACTTGTTCACACATGTTGGGTCATATTTGTTCATAGTCACTTGCAGAGCAGCTCTAGTTTGGAGTTGCTCTTTGCAGTCTTCCAAACCTCCATCACAATGCCTATTTCCAGCTCGGTTTTGGAACCATGCAGTCGTTTTGGTTTTCTCACAGTGTTGGGTTAGCTTTTCCATCTCTAGAGCTAATGTGTGGCCCTATATTGGTAGCGAGAGCACCAATGGTATACCAAAGGAAGAATCACCCAGGACTGGAATTATTTCACACAATTTCTTCTCTAATCCTCTGTTAATAACCAGTGTTGTACAGAGGATACTGAACTAGGGTAGAGATTCAATATGAGTATGGCAGTTACTGTGTTTTCATTTAAGTACTGGTATAAAGTAAATACATGCAAACTATATGTACTTTTTCTCCCAAAAGGGAAAAGAGATGACAGATTGGTTGAATTAGAGGGAAAAGGGGATTGTTTGCTCTTTTCTCCCTCCCATGTGCTGTGCAGGCCCTGCTCTCGTATAGCATAAAACCGACTGTCCACTTGCCTTTTTAGAAAGAAAGGGGTGTGTATTCTGAGGGCAAAACCCTGTATGTTTTTTACCCTTTTGGGGAAGATCAACGCGCTTTTCTCAACACTTAAAAACAGTGGGAAGGCAAAGCTTCTTACCTTACCTCTCTGTTTAGGGCCACGAAAATTTATCCCAAGGCTACACAATGCTGCTTGCTCATGCCTCGTTATGCTGCACCAGCCCCTCTGGAGTTGCAGAGTGGTTGGGAACGGCTCCCCGCGATGCTGTTTAGCTGTGTGAATGCCTCTCACGCCCTGGGAGGGTTCAATGCTGGTGGAAATGCCTTTTCCAACCCATACTGAATTCCACAATAAGAACAAATTGATCTCGTTATGATGAATTATCCATTTCTTTTAAAACGGAGAAAGCTCAAGCACAATTGATTGGAATAAATTGTTTTATTGAACAGTGTAAATAATACCTTGTATCCAAATTAAATACAATTATGGTTGGATTTCTCACTTAAAATTTAGTAACAAAAACAAATTGGGAGGGGGAGAGAAATCCCAGGTTTTGATGTGCATTGCTGCAGCAACAGCTAAACTATATATTGTGACTTTTACTTCTGTAAGAGTGGGACGTGCTTGAACCCCCTTGCAGTTCTCCACGTCTGGCCATCAGCTTTGCTGTGCCAAGTGCTTTCGGGTCAAACGCTCACACCAGCCTCTCCGTGAGGCTGGGCACGTGCAGGGTGACTTCACTGGGACCCCCCTTCTATCTGCCTCACCTTGAGCAGGAGGAGTGGGCTGAGAACCTGCCTTTTGGCCCAGGTGAAACTTCATGTGAGGAAGCTGATGAATTCTGGCACCATGAAGGGCCTGTTGTGTGCCAAAGCAGGGGAGGGGGCTGTGTAGCACCTCTGTGTAGGTATGTTTGAGAAAGTGGCAGTGGGGGCATGCAGAAGGGGACATTATGGGGACACGGCGGGGGATGCACTCATGGGAGCAGGTACCGCTGAGGGACTGCAACCTGGGGGTGGCCTGTGCTGGGGCAGAGGAGCAGGGAGACAAAAGGAGCGGTGGAGGAAGGCTTGGAGGAGAGGCAGGTGGAAAACGACCCCAAACCTCCCATGCCACCCATTGCCACATCCAAGGGCTGAGTGCAGTGCAGGGCAAAACTGAGGTAGAGTGACACTAGGAGGGTGGGAAGGAGGGGAGCTGGACTTGAACTGAGCTTCAGGAAGGAGGAGGAAAGGTGTTCCCCTCAGCCTTTTTTTAATAGTTTGTTTTCTTTTTTCCCCCAATGCCTAAATCTGTAAGTAAAAGTTGGTGCTAACTGGCAACGAGTTCAGCAAAATTCCCCGAGCTGGAGACCGTTCAGCCTGCAGCGCTGGCTTCACTTGGGTTCAGTGAATCAGCTCCCTGCGTGCACTGTGACACTCTCAGATGTTTACCTTGCATTCCCATTTGCTTTCCCTACATGAAGGACACCTCCCCTGGAGACTTTGGAAACCCTGGGAGGTGGTTTCCTGGTTTCAAGAGCAGTGTGCCGCTACTGTGAGCCAAGACAATTGAATGGTGGGATCTGGGAGCTGCAGCCTGGCAGGGCTGGTGCAGGAGCCCAGGTCTGTGAAAGTTTGGAGATGGCCACCACTATGTCAGCAGTACGGGTAAGGAAGGCTGTCCTGATGCATTCTGATCCTGCAGGCTCTGGGTGCCTCGAAACTCGTGCTTGTTCTTTGAAAAAAGTTAATGGCAGTCATAGCTTCTGCAGAACACCTTAGGCTGAACAAGTTGAACAAGCAGCTGGCGTGTGAACCAGTGAGGCTTTTCTTCTGCGTTACGTCACCTGTTCTGATGTTAAATTTCAGAGCAATTTTCATCTGTTGAGGGAGTGATAAAAGCCTAATCTTAGAATAGACATTTCACATGAATTGTTAATGGTTGCTAACCAAGCTGTGTAAATTGGTCCTATATCTTCGATTTCTCAAGTAATTTAAACTTTTTCTCTAGCTACCTAGGAAGAAGTCACTCAAGACTAACAAAATGCAGGTACGCTTAAACCATAGAAATGCTAAGAAAAAGAATTTTTATACAAGTGAAAAGCCTGAAATAAAATAAATGAGAATAAACTGTATGCGTCTCACTTGCATCCATCTTAAACCCTGTACCTCTGAAACTAAGTTCCAAACCATATGTGTCTTTTAACAGAGATCAATTAATAAATCTACAGACATTTAAAACCTACATGAAATATTATCTGAGTAGAGTTCCTCTTGGCTACTCTTTAGTAACCCATCTGGACATCCATTAGCCTGGCTGACTCATGCCCCTGAGGTGTGTGCTATCTCAGCACTAGCTGCCGTAGTGCAAGGATGATGTTAGGTCAGATTTAAGTCTGTAGCTAGGATTTACAAGCAAGATACATGGGGTGCAGAAAATCTGCAACAGATGGATGAATTTCTATACAAATTCCAAAATGTACTGAAACTTCTGGAATACACTGAAGTCAGTCTGTCTTCATGTGATCTTATTAAGGGCTTGAACTTATCAAACTAAGATGAAGGTGTCGACTCCCACAGACTTCTGTGGGGGCAATAAGTGCTTACATCTTCCTTGTAAGTTATTGATTTAAGCCAAGGCAGAGAAACAGAGATTAGGATTGGATATAAATTTGGTTATAGAATTTTGTAAGTTGTTTCTGACATTGTCTGACAGGGCAGCCTCTTTTTTAGGATGCTAAATTTTATGATCAGTGTAGCCCATATTAAAAGGTGCATAGTAAGTAGATTGTCAACTGAGGCATTATCAAAGAGTGATTTTTATTGGGGGACTTTGATAGTGACTTTAAAGGAGGACATGTTTTCAGTAAACAGCTAGATAGATGTTTAATGCTTGGAAATCAGATGTAGAAATACTGCTGGTAAAATTTGCCCTTGTCACATATTGTGAAGTAGTAAATGACAAATACTCATACAAACCCATCCAGAGCAAGTGGACAAAGGGTCTACTTTGAACAGCATCAATTTTGACTTTGCCAAATGTGATGCATGCGATTGGGGGAAAGGGCATTACTCAAATGTGAGATTTGGTAACATTTTAGTCTTCATTAAAACTGAAAGACTTTGGGGACATGATGAGATAAATGGGAAAAACCCTACAATATGAGAGGTTAGTGAGATGCTATTCCAAAACAGGTCAACAAGAATACATCAACAGACAAACTAAGCGTGCTTTTTGATGGTAAGAGTACTAGTTTGTGTTGGAAAAAAATTGTCTAGAAAGATCTTGATTCTCCATCTCTTGAAGATTCTAAACGTTTCTAGAAGAGAGCCTGCTATTTAAGCAGGAATTTTGGCATGGGCCTGATGTAGAAATAACTGCATAGGGATTTGTGTTACAGAGGATGTCAGTCAAAATATCAATAGTGCTGGATTTGGCCTTCAAATCCATGCAAGCCCCAAATGTTAACTCTCCTAAGGATTTTTCTTGAAAAGGTATTTGTGTGCAGCAATCAAAAAAAAAAAAAAGCATCAGGTAAAACCATTAATTCTGCAGAAGTATTAGTCAAGGATTTATAAACTCACTGTCATTCCAAATAGGAATGAAATCTGGCCTGGTCTGGGTCAAGTGAAACAATCAGCTGTTTTCTGTTTGCTTTCTTTTATTTTACAGCTCTTGAATAAAATAAATTCAAACTAAACTATCTCATTCTGCAAGTGGCAGAACAGTCATCCTGGCTTTTAGAGTTATTTACGAAGTGTCTTCTAAAATAAAATTTCAACAAAGCCAACCTGATTTTTTTTACAGTCTTTGAGATTGTATATTGCCATGACTCATACTTCTGTGAGACTAAATATTCCAGCCAGCTCTATTTGTACTTTTGTTTTACTTATCCACAACTCTTGAGTCTTGCTCCACATCTTTTTACTTTCTTAAGGAGAAAATGTAACACTAGCATTCTATTTAATTACAATTAAACCATATTTTCTTTTTTTTTCCCCTCTATAAAAAGATCAGTGTGTAACTATACTACTGCTTTCAGTGTTGACTTACATTGTCACAATCTGTTCTCATGTATAAGAAGCAAAATGTTCTGGATTCAGCAATTAAGGGACCAAATTACTTAGAAAGGCAGCACCAGTGAGTGAAGCCCAACCTGCATGGGTGTTTGGAGCAAGTCTCCAAGATGAAAATGCTGAGCCACAGGGTAATTTTTTTCCATTCCTTACACCAGCTTTATGTTAATGAAAACCCAGTAACATTAATACATTTCCCCTTAGTTTACACCTGTGTAAATGGAAGGTGAATCAAATCCCAAGCACTTTAAGGAAAAGAATGAAAATCAAATCTTTCTCCACTATAGGCCCAAATGGAGCTATAAAGAAGGCACCACATGCTGAAGCTTCCATCTGCATCTAATGTGCAAGCTTTCATGTCACCTGCAGACTACTGCATTTGTGGCTGTACTACAGAACCACTGGTTCCCTCAAGTGATCTGTGAAGGTGTGTAGTGTTGCTCAAAAAAGTGCTGTAAGGACCAGGCAGCCCATGCTTTCTTCCCTGGCATTGCTCTCAAGATCTCCTGGAAGGATAGAAGAACATTAGCAGCCAAAAAAAAAACCAAAACCTTTTTACAGAGTTTAGATAACAAATGTTCAAAGCACTGCATATGCCTGGCACTATCATGCTTGTACCTACAGATTAGTTAATAAAGCTGATAGACACGCCTCTCTTGTAAGTGTAAAACAGGGGGTTTAGGTTTATGGGTGCATATTCTCCTGTACAGTGCAGGCAGGTTGAGGTTTGTGGCTATGGATAGAAAAAAGTTTTTATTCCTTGTCCCCTTTAAATTCTATGGTTTTCATTGTCAATTACTTAATGAGCAGGAGTACTACATCGTATTTGGAGATACCAAGAGCGGTATGTGGCAGAAGCTAGAAAATTTTCTATATGCAGGAAAACACAGTTCAGAAAGGTAAAAGTAAGGGAGTGATTCAAATCCATGGCAGTGCTAATGTGTTCCAATTCTTGTATCTATTGCAAATACATCTGATAGTTATTTTTACTGTGCTATCACAAAAGTATCAATTTAGCATGAGAATGAGATCAGCTTATACACTCTGTACTCTAGCAGAAGCTTTGCTAAAACTCTTGTGATGCTTAGATTTAGTTATCACAAAAGTGATCAGAGGGCTGGAACACCACTCTTATGAAGAAAGGCTTTGAGAGCTGGGGTTGTTCAGCCTGGAGAAGAGACTGCCTTTGGGAGATCTTCTTTTGGCCTTTCAATATACAAAAAGGCTTCTGAAAAAGATGAAGAGAGACCTTTACCAAGGACTGTAGTGAGAGGACAAGAGGCAACAGTTTTAAGCTGAAATAGGGTAGGTTTAGATTGGACATAAGGAAGAAATTTTGTATAATGAGGGTGGTGCCACACAGGAGTAGGTTGTGCAGAGAAGTTGTGGATGCTCCATCCCTGGAAGTACTCAAGGTCAGGGTGGATGGGGCTTTGAGCAACCTGATCTAGTGAAAGATGTCCCTGCTGTGGCAAGGGAAGGTGGAATAGATGATCTTTAAAGGTCCCTCCCAACCCAACCCATTCTATGATTTACACTTATAAAAGCATTTTCCATCTATCTCAGTATTTCCATTTGTAAAAGACTTTTTCATGCACTTTGGAATTCTTTTTTCTGCAAATGGTATCAAATCTCATAATCTCTGTAGTGGTTTTGTTCCTGAATTTTGAAAACACGGGGGGCGGGGGGGGATGACAAACTCTAATTGGACCCTTTTTCCCCTCTTAAGTAACAAACAAAGTGAGAGGAGAAGTCCTTGCCTCTTCAGATTCAAAGGGCATTTTGCCTTGACCTCACTGGAAGCAAGTTTTACCTTGGGGAGTAGGGGAAATCAACTGACATACAAGTAGTAAAGTGTTTGGTTTGCTGGTTACTGTCATTAGGAATACATGAATTTTAATCCACCGTGACACGTATTTCCTACAAAGCTTTGGGCAGCTGTGAAATCAACTAAAAATTTGAACATTAATCAAATGATGTATCTGAATCTAAAGTGTTTTAAAAACTTAACCGCCCAGCCTCAGTTATATCATGAAAGGAAACTATTGATGATTGTTCAGCTTCACTCTTGATCATTCTTTTATTTAAAATAATCAAATTAGGTTGGGAGAAGAGCAAGATCATACAGAGTATTTAAAAAAAAAAAATCTACTCGTGGAGGTTTTGAAACAGTCTCACACTAAGAGTAGAATTCTGTGGGTTTAGACCCCCAGCATTTACTTGTTTAGCTCCCTTGATTTGCAGAGTTTAAATTGGGCTGGGATCTAGCACAGAAAGTGTCATATGTATGGGATTTCATTTGTTAGTAAATGTCATTTATTTACAAGCAGTTTTTGTAAATCCTATTGAATTTCCATAATAAATTATTCATCAGAGCTCTATTAAATTCTTTCCTTTTCTCTTTCATAAGAATGCTGGAGACTAGAAGTACCAGAGGGGAATTGGAAGTAGGTGCATCACATGTGGATTTTTTTGTTAGGCTCTGAAGGGAACAGTTAATGGGTAGAAGCGGCACAAAAAAAAAGCACAGGCATTTACTGCTCTCTACACAAGAGCTGGCAGTCTACAATATTTTTCGTCTGTCTACAGCATTTTTGCAACCAAAACAAACTACCATATCTTGGCTTTAAGTAAAGGCTGGAAGTTCATTGTAGCCTCCTAAAGGGCCTGATCTCTTGCAGCTAAGTAAACAGCTCCAGTTTTCCTTCAATCTTGCTGCTTTTGATAGTCCTTTTGTGTTAAGATGGTGGTTTCTCATTGTGATACAAAACCTCTCTTGTAAATGATGCTCCAGAGCCCATGGCTAACCCTATGGCATCAGAGCTTATTAGAACACCATGTGCAGTTTAATTAAAACAGAGTGAAAAAATTTAAAATAAAATAAAAAAATTCTTACCCTGAAATATATTGTGCTAGACTGCTTATGTCCCTGGAGATGTGTTAAATTAATCTCTACAGAGGTACAGAGGGCTGCACAATACTTTCAATGCCTCACCTGAACAAATGCCTTTCCTGGTGAGTGCTCTGCCCCGGTAATACCGGGACCACAAAAGGGTGGGAGCGCTCTGCTTTGTATAGACACAGAAAACTGCACAGCTTCTCGGGGCTCCCATCAATTTAGCCACTCGTGCTCAAGGCTAGCTCTGATGTACAGCTGCGTTACCTTGGAAAAGAGCTGTGTGCGAGCAGGCTGTGAGATGCCTTTCCCCTAGCCCCCCGCTCCTACTGGGGAGTCGTGGTGATGCTCGCTGCTTGCCCTCGATCCTCGCCTCGGCTACTTGGCAGCTGTGCCTGTAGCTGGCCACGGACTTTGCTGATCCTAACCTGCTCTGACTTGTTGACTTCCCGGCTCAACCTCGGGCTTATCTCATCCCGATGGGCTTGCCTCATGGTCTGGACTCTCGGCTGACCCTGCTTAGTGTCACCGATCAGACTCCCTCTGTTTTCTGCGTTCAGCATCCCGCAGTACTGTGCTCCTTGTCCACGAGGACACTGCCCGTGCCCACCTTGCTGTCATCCTCAGACCCTGGCTCACTTCTCTGTAAAGAGCAGCCCACTCTTGCGGCTCCCTGAAGGAACCGAAGTGTGATTGTGCTTGCTTTTTGATGATGCTCCATTTGTTGCTGACCCCACGTCTAGCCGGAAGGAAGTTATCTGGCCTACTACAGCTCTGGTTTGTTCTTTTTTCAAATTGCTTCCAAGAAGAAGAAGACACGGTGAATATGCATTCTGACCTCATGTCTTCTTACACAGGGATTAAGATATGGCTGTGTATATTAGACAAGGCTCATCCTATTCCTGATTAAATATTCATATTAGTAATTACTTGTTCACATTACAATACTTCCTGCATCTCCCAGCTAAGATTAATGCTTCATTCTGCTAGGCAGTACACAAATAAAAACAACCTGGGGGGGGAATACACATCAGAGAGGGCAGGCAGGATACTGGGAAGTAAACAGAGCTGGTCAGGGAACAAAATTTTTGGTGGTTAAAAAAAAAAAAAAAATCAGGACTTTGGGGAAAGTAAAAACATTCCAATCTTGTCAGACAAATGGATGCAATTTATTTATTTGGGTAGGAAAACTATTTGAGTGCTCCTGGCTGAAAACCTGCTGCTGAGCATTTTGGAAGGGCCTTCTGTCACTGCCCCAGTTAGCTGCCCAGCTCCCTGAGGGTCGTGCTGCCCAGATTGCTCAGCTGTTGGGCTGCCTGCCAAGGAAGGCTGCCGAGAGACCCGGCGAGACGTGCAGTCCCTGGGCTGGTACCTGAGGAGCTGTTGGAAAACTGATCTGTTTTAGCGAGCTATGGTAAGTCTGTTACACAAGGCTTTAGGGGAAAGTGACGGTAGAGGCAAAAAGATGACTGAGTGTCAAGGATGGAGATTATCGCAAGCTTCGGCTTCCTCAAGAATTCTTGCCAAAGAGAGGACAGAAGGGCCCTTCCCAGTTGCTGTACGTATGTGCATCCCACCTGTAAGTGGAGTTAGGGTTATTGTGAGACATAGGTGCATACCAGCCTGCAGTGGGTAGGATGCATGGGTATGGTGGCCAGAAAAAGCCACCTCTGGGTACTGGAACTGCCACTGCCAGATAGTAAGTAGAGCTGAGAAAAACATCATGATACAGTTGCCCTTGGTGGTCTATGTGAAGCCTCACTATGGCTCTGCTGCTGTTTCTAAATCACTGCTTTCTTATTTCCTCCAGACTACAAGTGTCTGAGAATGTGAATCAGGTGTTGTAAATGTAGTGCAGTAACAAATAATAGTTCAGCTTTTACTGGGATACCTGCTCGTGGGGAATACCTAGTGCTGATATTTTGAAGATCAGCGATTTACTCATCACTCATCATGGAATATAGCAACATATGAGGCTACACTGTGCAGGACTGATGATACATTATGAATATATTTATAATAATTTCTTTTGCTCACCTGCCCCATGAATATGTGAGGCTTCATGAACAAGACAGAAGTGAAGCCAACTCTGAGCAAATCCATTAGAGACCCTGAACATACTCAGATCTCACAAAAAGGTGCTGAACCCAGGGAATCCACAGAGAAAACAAGATCCTGTTCAAAAACTGCACAATGTATGCTGAAACTTAACTACTGTTCTTGAGAAGTTACCTTACAGACAGAGCATGAGGGCAGCCGTGACTGCATCTTTTTTCCCCGTTTAATCTGTTATGTGCAATTTAGTTTTCAGGTACATAAATATATATTTTATTTTTTTTAATTACAAAAGCCTTTCCACATTTTGTGTGTAATTCCCTTCTCATTATGCATGTAGCTGATAGCTCACAGTCATCTCAAATGATCTTTTGATGTAAATGGAAAAACTCCACTGAAGTCAGTGGAATGCTTTCCGTTTACACAGGCTGAACTCTCTTTTGGCAACACTTACTGTTGTTATTATTTGCTTTTCTGATGTGTGAGTGCTGAAAAGAATAGTAATGTAAACAATCTGTATTTATCGTAGGTTCCATTTTTTTTATAGTCCTATTCATTACAACAATATCATGTTGTTGTATAATATTTATTCAGAATGGAAGGGATTATGTCACCAAAACTGCCTTTTAAACTATTTGTGTGCTGTACAGATTCTTCCCAGGACTGGGAAATTAACCAGTTGTGAAATCACATATTCACAAAAATAGATCAGAGTTTGTGGCTTGATGATACAATAAATCTAGCTGAGGGCTTACAATGATCAGTTTAAAACATCCCAAACATCTCAGTCACATGACCCAAAGCATTGAATTGGTGTTAATTCAAATTATTGATTAAAATTAGTTGGGGTTTTTTTGAGTGGAATGTATAATCTAGCTTTGTATCAGGACAAATACTGCTTGCCTTCCCATAAATTTCATAAATCTAGACTAAAAATAGAAAGTTGTCCTAAGCTGTATCATGTTTTTATTATTTCAACAGAATTGCATTCATGTCTGATGCAGATCTAACACCTAGTATACTTAGTCACTAGTATACTTAGTCACTAATAATTCGTGGTTCAAAACAAGCTAGAAACTTTCTGTGTCCTCCTCTGGATTTTTTTGCCTCCAAACTCTAAGGGCAAGGAGGGATTCACTTGAACTCCAATCTGAATCATTTTTGTCTTTGAATGTTAGCAAAATCAGAACTGTTGCGTTGTTTGCTTGCTTTCAAAAGTTGGACTGCTAACAATGGGATTCTTTAAATATGGTGATTGTAAGGCTAGATTGCTGGAGACTGAAAAAGCCAAATTATATTGTGTTGCACTGACTTGGGAGGATTACTGAAACAAGTATTAGACTGCTTTTTAGATTAGCCAAGATGAAAAGAAACAAGCCCTGGTATAAGGTCAGTAGAAATTTGAGTGCTTAACTGCTAGGGTTGTTCTGACAGCACCTCCAAAAATTGATAAAACTTTAGTTCTTCAGAAAGGATAAAATTGCCTTCCAGGGACATTTGAATGGATTGGAGCCTTCAGAGAACCAAACTTAAATATAGATCAGAGCTGCCTGGAAATTCAGTTTTTTCCTTCCAGTAGAAAAATGTGATGCAACAATAATAAGAGCTATTGGAATAATCAGTGGTGTGAACATTTTCAAGTGTTACTCTGCCAAACTCCTGAAGTGACTTAGTTTTATTGATACCGAAGACACACTGACAGATAAGAATTACCTAC